>NC_051432.1:3956582-3993772 GCF_001649575.2 Kryptolebias marmoratus
GAAAAACATCAGATATGTAGCTGATTTAGCACCACATACAAAAATAACCTTGATTGAAGAACTCAGTTGGAACATCAAAGTACCTGTTTCAGAGATCCATAATATTACAATATATGATAAAATGACTGTCAGTGTTCTTATTGTGAGTTTTACAAACTGTCTTCTGTTTGCAGAATCAGAGCCTCCCTCAATCGTCCCTGTGCTGACCTGCATGACTGGTAGGGGTGAAGCGTATCGTGGCAACATTTCTGTAACTTGGTCTGATCTAACATGTCAGAATTGGTCAGCACAGACTCCACATAAGCATGACTTCACACCAGAAAACTACCCCTGCAAGTAAGGAAAACCAATTGTAATCAATGATTAAAAGGAAAGAGTGGACAAGATGTTAGTGTACTTGTAGATTTGCACTTTACATTAAAAGGTTTTAACTAAGATTTCAAAATCCAAGTGTCTCACGTTTTTATGGTCCATTAAGTCAAATAGTATTTGAGTTTATGAAGGGTTTAACTTTTTATTTGCTTTCTGTGTTCTGCGTCATCAGAGGTTTAGAAAATAACTACTGCCGTAACCCTGATAATCAGAAGGCGCCCTGGTGCTACACCACCGACCAGAATACTCGATGGGACTACTGCAGTGTGCCAACTTGTGGAGATCCAGGTACAACAGAAGAAAACAGTGTCTCAGTTTTAGCTTTATATGAATTACACACAGTCCCCTCTGAAACTAATAGAGCAACAAGACATTTATTTATTTATTTTTGCTGTACTATAAAGGTATTTGAGTTTGACATCAGAAGATAAATCTGAAGTTCAGCTTTTCAGCTTTTCTTCTTGTGAGCAGGTAAATATGTGAATTAATAGATTTTAAATTTGCAGATTTGCTTGACCAGTTAAGAACTTTCCTCTTCTTTATCTTGATGAACTCCTCAGTGATTTGGGTTGGCAACAATTGTTGGTTAGGCCTAACATTTCCTCAAGAATTGCATGTCACCTACCATCTTTCTTGCCAAAGTTTTAAACTATCATCTTATTATCAGAATGGACAGAGTTGTAGGCCTTCTGGTCAAAACAGATATTTTGCTGAAATTTACAGACATCTTCTGGATACGATGTTAATGCGCTGCACAGCTGCACATTGCAAAACATTCGCTATTTTTTTTACTATTTTTTAGGCAATGGCCACAGCTCGGTGCTGTGTTACTGCCATTGCTAGCCAGCTGTATAGTAGGCTACAAACAGAAGAAAATTAAAAATTTACAGCACAGAGCAATGCATGATGTGAGCCACCATTTGCATGTAATTTTGCTCCTTGTCTTCAGCCTTTTCTTTTTTATGGCAAAAGGTTATCTATGTACTCGAATACAGCCTCCATTGCCAAAAGCAAATAAAAATGTGCCCAGGGAATAAAAACACCTTATTACGTCTCGGATCCCACCCATTTCTGTCCAAATCACAGAGATGCCTATTCACATTGGATTAGTATTATCACAGATGTTCAGAAAAATATAGTTGGTAATTTGCAAAGGAATTTTTACTTTACAAATTACTGACATGGCCGATTCGCACAGGATTAACAACACATCTCTGTAATTATTACCAATAGCATGTGGTCCCTAGGTAGAACTAATCCCGCTTTAGTCAATTTTACAAATATTAAGCAAAAAATTGGTGTGGCAGTAGCTGAGAGTCTTACCTAACACAAACTCCATGATCTTTGCTTAAAACTTTGCCATTAACTGTTAAAGTTAACACTCTCTGTTTGTTAGCAAAATACTATATTTCTTGAACCGCTGCACTGATTTTAGTGAAACTTAGAATGTAATCACTGCCTGTCTCTACAACTGATTAACATTTGGAGTCAACCCAATTCAAAATGGTCGCCACAGCTAATTGAATTAAGCCAACAAAAAAAACAACAAGCTATATCTCCATCAATTCATACAAATATTGAACTTAAGTTTTGTTTGGTAGTGGCTCATAGTCATCCCCATTATATACTCTGAGTGCTATCTTGCAAGATCTCCCAGTATGGCATGAAATAGCACATAGAGTCATTTACAATGTTTTACCAAAAACCATGCCAATAGCCAGAATTTTGAGGAATGCTAGGCCTTCAGTATTTTATGGAAAACATTCAATGCAGTTAATCACAATAAATAACCCAGTTTCATATTTTTTTAGTTTTTTTTATTTATAAAATCTTAACTCCTGTTGCACTCTCAAGCTGTTGAAATTAAAAAATGTAAATCTGAATTTTGATACTTATCAACTGATGTCCCACAGGGCTCTTTTTTGGGCCCAATTCTGTTTTGAGTGTACAATAATGAGAACTAACGATACCAAGCTTTCTAAATGGTACCAGAGGCCCAATAAAACAGCCGATGTTAGAATTACTAACTAACGTAGAGAGAGAAGGAAGGAGGGGGGGGGGGGGGGGGGGTGAGAGAGATGACAGAAACAGTGGAAAGTGTGCAGTGTGGTGTGTATGTTGTGTGTATGTGTGTGTGTGTGTGTGTGTGTGTTTTCAGATAGGTCCATGAATCACGTCACAGAGGCCATTGTCTTTGATAATGATGGAATGATATCAGCGAGCTCTGGACGGACACAGAGATGTAGGCAGAGGGGGACATCTTGTTTACATAGTTCCAGGAGAAATTTGAGATAGCTGACCAAGGTCAGCCTAGGGGAGCCAAATTCACAAACAAACAGTAATTGTTTTGGCTCAGGCAGACTTGTTTTTGTCTGCCTTGAAAGTCTTGCTGATACGTCTCAATGGCGAATCCAAACAGCCAAATTCCCAGACCATTCCGCCTTAATTCGACCCAAGTAACTTTCTCCAAGATGTAACCCATATTATTCATGAGTTCCAGAAACGCAATTCAGTCTGTGGTCCTGTAAAAGAATCACACCCAACTTGCGAGTCAGCTCCCGTGTATCCAGCGAAGAATGTCTTCTCACATGGCTCTGTGTTTTATTTTGCGCTTGGACTGTTTCTAGAAACAATAGATACCCAAATGGAAGTACAAAAACATGCAAAAAGTAAATTTTGTTTAATAGGTCCCCTTTACTAAATGACCTTGTCCACACATCTGCGATGAAGTTTACTCACCCCAAGTTCTGTCGCTTAAAAAACACATTAAGCCTATTCTGCTTTTGAACAAATGCATGGCAGAGACTCTTCCATTCAGCATGTAGATTCAGAGGCACAGGCTGCAGAGAAAAGCTTCCCTCATTACACCACTTGAGGGATGTCCCACATGGACCTAGTACCTGACATTTTTGTTAACTGTTGCCATACAAACAATGTAAAGTGGTAGAGACATCTTTAATGATAATTTCACCAGACAGTAATAAGACAGACATTTTAGGGAGGTTGCTATACAGTTTTAAATTCAATGAGAAATGTGATGTTTTATTTAGTCTCACAAGATCTTGTCCAGCAAGATCTCATTACACCCCTAACAAGGACCCTTTGTTACAGAACCTAAGATCTGACAACAGCAACAAGAATTAGTATATATCACAGTTGCAGACACCTAAGACAGAGTTTCAGGTATAAAGAGTTGGACTGTACCTGGCACTAATGTGATCCATATCTACAAGGGAGAAAATTCCATTTCAACTATGACACAATAAAAATTCATCCTTATATTTTTTTCTTAGATGAATGTCAGGTTTCAATTTTTGCCTTTTTATTTATGTACTGTTTAAAAACAGTTTTTTTTTCAATGATTTATTGGTGGGGCAAAAAAAAAACACCCCTGGATTTCTGCCCATGCACATCTACTGTCTAAAGAATCTGACTGCTCTCCATGAATATGAAGTAGCACAAATGAAACAGCTGCTAATTCATAGGACCCACTCAAAAGTTGCTGACCCAAGGTCGAATAGTTCTGATCATGAAGAACCCTTAGAAAAAGTCAATTCCATCCTACTAGAAGCCCAGGACCTGCCTCTGTACAACATGGGAGCTCCTGTCAGGCATCATAGTGGCTAAAATGAATAGGCACATGGCACAACAGATGAGTGGTGCACAGATTGGCATTTGCACCAACACCAGAGGAGCCAAGCACCAGCTACTGGCCAAAAGAACCATTGGTTAAGACTGTAACTCTAGATAACAATTCAAAGCGAATTGCAGCATCAAGTGTGACATATACCAAAGTGATGTTGTGTCCCCACTCCTGTTCTGCATTGGCCTGAGCCCTCTCAGCCAGATCATCACAAAGAGTGACTATGGATATTGATTCCAAAGAGAAGCAATTGCCAGCCGTTTCCTTTACATGGATGACATCAATCTATATTGACTCATATTGACTAATTGATCCACCTTAACAGGTTATACAGCATGGATATTGGAATGTCATTTGGAGTGGATAAATGCAGTCACATGTTATCTGAAAGAGGCAAGGTGATTACAACTGAAGGAGATCTGGAGATCCATTGGCACTAAGAGCAGCAAGAAAGGAACTGGATGCAGCCATTAGAGGGCAAAAGTGACACATGATCAGAAGATACAACTGATTTTACCACCAATGACCCTCTAAGCATGTGGAAGAGCACAAAGAGCATCACATAGTATAAAAAAAGGATGTTGACTGGATGTTGAGTAAAGTCCATAAATAGCCTCAAAATTTGTGCAAATTCAAGAGCTTTCAGGGACTTAGGCTCCTGGACCAAAAGACTTATATACTATAGACATGACATGTTGCTTTAAAGGCTCGGGCTGATGTGCGACAAAAGCAATGCCATCTTGCTAAAGTAATCTTAAAATCGCAAGGCCATGTGAACAATGCTGGGGACTAACGAAATTAAGATTTTTTTGTGAGTAAGATGAGTCCAATTTTACATTAACTCTATCATTCAAGTTCACAGATATGCACTGTTATTGTAATAATAACCATAAAACTAAAAAAACCTTATTTGAACAGACAATATTAATGATAATCATTAATTTAACAGGTATGTCAATTCAGAACCATATATCTACAATGACAACCTGGCCAAGACTATTTGGCTTATACAGTGCCTATAATAAGTATTATGTTTTATCCTTTTTTTGCTATTATAAATCAGTCATTATAAGTTGGCCATTTTGAGAATTTTTTTTTTTAAAACAACCTCCTTCAATGACAAAATGAAATAAAATTTCTACAAAGTAATTTCAGTTAAATAAAAATATTTATTGTAAATGATTGCATAAATATTGTAGCATTCTGCTGTGGTTAACTGTTGGTCACAAAGCCTCAGGGAGGGATTATGGGTAGAATTAATGTTCATTGTTAATCGTTTCTGTTAGCTGTTTATCATTGTTTTTTTTAGTGATTAGGCTGTTGTCATTAGCCTAATTTATGTGTTTATTATGTGCTAGTTTGTGTTAGGCCATTTAGTAGATGAAGATTAAGACATCCAAGGGGGTGAATACTCTACAAATGTAAGCAGAACAACGCTGTAGAGCACATAAAGAAACGTGTTCAAGGCTTTAAATTGCAATTCAGTGTGCAGAAAACACAGCAACAAAAAACTTTATCCTGCTTTATACATATCAAGGCATCATATTGGTCTCAAAAATTGCAAAGCAAAAAATCTAAAAATATATGTATTTAACTTTTACTTTTAGAAATAATCTGTCTAATATTTTTCAGCCCAAAACTGCAATGAACAGAATATTGTAAACCACCTGAAACTGACGAGAAACAAAGAGCTGCTCACCACGGGCCGTCCAGTGCAAAATCACAAATATCCTGTCAATGTATATCTCCAAATGGGGATTATTGCAATCCTAGATGTGGTAAGTTTATATTTGTATTTTTTACTTATTTAGAAAAACTTGACATGACAACATCAATTATTGACACTAGGAAGTTAGTCAATTTAGTTACTCAATTTGTGATTTTAAAAGAATGGGATCATCCTGCATTTTAAATTTATAAAATGCTACTTTATTAAATATTATTAATAAAAAAGGACAAAAAAAATCTTAAGACTTGTGAGTTTAGCTTTTAATAAGTTCTGTGTCAGTAACAATTATCTTACATCGGTCAAATTCTTTTTTTATTGTCCTGGATTTGAACCCTGTCATGCCAAATGTCCTTTTTTAAATTATTTGTCATGATGGGTGGAGAAGGAGGTGAACCCAGAGCGCAGACTCATAATAAAAAAACTAATTTATTAACTAAAGGATAAACGAAAGCAAAGGCTGGTGTGGCAGTAAGAACTAAACAAAACAAAACAAAATCCAAAACAGGGCAGGGATAAGACAACCATGACAAACCAGACACAGCATGAACAGAACCTGAACAAAGAGCAATGATCCAGCGGAAAAGTGGAGAGAGTGACCGGGTTTTAAGCACAGAGGAAAATCAAGTGAAGTGGGCACAGGTGAGTGATAATCATTGCAGGCAGGAGGAGATGGGTGGGCAGATAAACAAATAAGAAACTGGGGAGAAGAGAATGATGACCAGAACACGAAAAACAGAACATACATAGACAAAACATAAAACAAGAGTCTAAAATACAAAATAAATCAAAAACAATAAACCCGAAATCCTGACATTATTATTATTATTTGCCAATACTTCGGGGGCTGCGGTAGCTTGGTGGTCAGTGCTGTTGTTTTGTAATCCTGAGGCTGCAGGTTTGAGCCCAGGCTGTGACAGAAAGGGAATCCAGTGTAAAACAATTGCCAAATCGTTCGTGCAAGTTTGCTTGTTGTGGTGATCCCTGAAGAAGGATGCAGCCGAAAGGACATAATCATTATTTGTCAGTACTAAGTGGAATCTTTTTAATTTTAAGCTGCATCACAATACAGATGAGGATTTTTTTTCGTATTAAAGCAGTGAAATTTACAAATTTACGACTAATGCCAAGTTATAATTCAGGATTTTTAAATGGTAACAATCGTAAATGATTACAACCTCAGCAGAGCAATAACATTGTTCAGGTACATTTTTCTTTTTTACAACCTCATTTCCAATGAAGTTGGGACATTGTGTAAAACATAAATAAGAAAACAATACAATGATTTGCAAATCCTTTTCAGCCTTTATGTAATTGAATACACTACAAAGACAAGATATTTAATGTTCAAACGAATAAACTTTATTGTTTTTTGCAAATATTGACAAATTTTGAATTTGATGCCTGCAAACCATTCCAAAAAAGCTGGGACAGGGGCATGTCTACCACTGTGTTACATCACCTTGCCTTTTAACACTCGATAAACGTTTGGGAACTGAGGACACTAATTGTTGAAGCTTTGTAGGTGGAATTCCTTCCCATTCTTGCTTGATGTACAGCTTAAGCTGCTCAACAGTCTGGGGTCTCCGTTGTTGTATTTTGTGCTTCATAATGCGCCACATATTTTCAAGGGGAGACAGGTCTAGACTGCAGGCAGGCCGGTCTAGTACCTTCACTCTTTTACTATGAAGCCACGCTGTTGGAACATGTGCAGAATGTGGCTTGGTATTGTCTTGCTGAAACAAGCAGCATATCCCTAAAAAAGACGTTGCTTGAAAGGCAGCATATGTTGCTCCAAAACCTGTATGTACCATTCAGCAAAATAATGAGGCCTTCACAGATGTTCAAGTTACCCATGCCATGGGCACTTATACACCCCCATGATATCTGAAAACAATGTGAAATGTGGACTCGTCAGACCACAGGACACTTTTCCACTTTGCATCAGTCCATCTTAGATGAGCAGCTGGCGGCGTTTCTGGGTGTTGTTGATATCTGGCTTTTGCTTTGCATTGTAAAGTTTTAACTTGCACTTGATGATGTAGAGATGAACTGTGTTCACTGACAATGTTTTTCTGAAGTGTTCCTAAACCCATATGATACAGAATGATGTTGGCTTTTAATGCAGTGCCACCTGAAGGATCGAAGGTCACGGGCATTCAATGTTGGTTTTCAGCCTTGTTGCTTACTTGCAAAGATTTGTCCAGATTATCTCAATCTTTTGATGATATGATGGAATGTAGATGATGAAATCCCTAAATTCTTCACAATTGTACGTTGACAAACATTGTTCTTAAACTGTTGGTCACACAGTTGTTCACAAAGTGGTGAACCTCACCCCATTCTCGCTTGTGAATGACTGAGCTTTTCAGGGATGCTCCCTTTATACCCAATCATGACACTCACCTGTTCCCAATTAACCTGTTTACCTGTGGAATGATCCAAACAGGTGTTTAAGAGCAACCCTCAACTTTCCAAACTGTCCCAGCTTTTTTGGAATGTGTTGCAGGCATCAAATTAAAAATGAGTGAATATTTGCAAAAAACAAAAACGCTTATCCTTTTGAACATTACATATCTTGTCTTTGTAGTTTATTCAATTGAATATAGATTGAAAAAGATTTGCAGATAATCTTATTTTGTGCATGCGTGTGTGTTTGCAGATAGGTCCATGAATCACATCACAGATGTCTTTGATAATGTGATGTGACTGTTTATCAGCCAGCCCAGAGCAGATCCACAGATGTTCTTAGGCAGGAGGGGGCAGAGCATCTTGTTTACATAGTTCCAAGGAGAAATTTGAAGATAGCTGACCAAGGTCAGCCTAGGGAAGCCAAATTCACAAACAAACAGTAATTGTTTTGGTTCAGGCAGACTGTTTTTGTCTGTCTTAAAAGTCTTGCTGATACTTCTCAATGGCTAATCCAAACAGCCAAATTCCAGGACCATTCTACCTGATTCGAGCGAGCAACTTCCTCAAGATGTAACCCATATTATGAGTTCCAGAACCCCAATTTAGTCCAACTTGCAATTCAGCTCCCGTATCCGCACAGTTTGATTGTTGACCGCGGAACCCATCAAACAAATTTGACGATAAGTCAGGTAACCGCTTAATCCAAACAGCAGAAATCCTGTTATCAAAACGCAAATATGTGAAGATCTTCCAAAGACAAAAATTGTCAGACAAACAATTATTTCATTTCCTCCAGGAATCCATTGTGTATCCAGCAAAAAATGTCCCCTCAGGGTAAGTCAGAGCTCTCCCAAGTTCTGTCTTCCCGTCAAGAAAATTTGATCAATTGCGTTGAGAGACCAGCTGATCAGATCCATGGTTTAAAAAATTTTGGAGAATATGAAAAATAGAGGCTCCGAAAGAAAGCAGGACTGGGGGGGTGGAGCAGTTCAGGAGACAGAGAGACAGAGAGAAAAGAAAACACTTCCACCTTCCACCAGGAGCAGAGCGATAAAAAAAAAGCTTCAAGCTGCCTCCCTCTTTGATAATACACCCAACATTCCATGTCTTGCTAGTCAAACCTGTCTTGTCCAGTCCATTGTGCTCTCCGACCAGTTACCCAACACCCGCCTGGCTCATCAATGACCATCTGGCAGTCTCAGTGCAGCCCATCCTTCATGTTCACTGTATGGGTCAGAGCCTACAGTACCTAGTCAACCTGGAAGGGTAAAGCCCTGAGGAACGTTCCTGGGTTCCTTGGTTCCTTGGTTCCTTGATTCCTTGGTCATTTATCTTTGATGCTATTCTCATTCCTGACTTTTTTAGACCTCATTCTGAGAAATGCTTTCAGGTGGCGACCATTATGTAAGGGGTACTGTCAGGGTTCTCAGTTGTCAAGAGTCACCCTTCCCCCCTCCAGGAGGAGAGGCATGCTCTGAGCAGTCTGTCGTGAGGAACATGTGCCCTTGGCAATCTATTTTCACAAGGAGGCTCATTCTCATTATTTTCTCACTACTCATTGCTTTTCATTAGTCCAATAATTTTCACACGGTCAAGTTAATCTCAGCCCTGCTCGGATTTCTTTTTATTAAATCATTGTCTGTGAATGTTTGAAAGTTGAACTTACTCTTGTGTTTACCTGTGCTTCTTCTAGTTCTCTGTGGCAAAACTTAGGCACCTCTTCCTTGTGAAATATACTTTATTGCCAAAGGTATTCACTCACATATCCAAATCACTAAATTCAGGTGTTCAAATCACTCCCATGGCAACAGATGTATAAAATCAAGCACCTATGCATGCAGACATGTTCTCTTGAGTGATGAATTACGCTTCTCTGTCTGCCAATCCAATGGACAAGTCTGGGTTTGGTGGTTGCCAGGAGGACAGTACTTGTCTGACTGCATTGTTGCAAGTGTAACGTTTGGTGGAAGGGGGATCGTGGTGTGGGGTTGTTTTTCAGGAGCTGGGCTCGGCTGCTTAGTTCCAGTGAAAGGAACTCTCAATGCTTCAGCATACCAAGACATTTTGAACAATTTTATTCTCCCAACTTTGTGGGAACAGTTTGGGGACGGCCCCTTCCTGTTTCAACATGATTGAGCACCAGAGCACAAAGAAAAATCCATGAAGACATGGATGAGTGAGTTTGGTGTGAAAGAACTTGACTGGCCTGCACAGAGTCCTGACCTAAACCTTGTAAAACAACTTTGGTATGAATTAGAGCAGAGACTGTGAGCCAGGCCTTCTCATCCAACATCAGTTTCTGACCTCACAAATGAGCTTCTGGAAAAATGGTCAAAAATTCCCATCAAGACTCTTAAACCTTGTGGAAAGCCTTCCTAGAAGAGCTGAAGCTGTTATTGCTGCAAAGGGTGGGCCAACATTTTATTAAACCATGTGGATTAAGAATGGGAGGAAACTCAAATTCATATGTGTGTAACTTTTTCAAGATTTGACCAAAACAACTATAACTCAATCATTTCGCAAAATAAATCAAATAATATTAAATAACAGCTTAGTTTCAAACTCTGGTGTTAAAGGCAGCCTTAAATTCTCTTTAGGTTCTGTACAGTTCTGAAGTAGGTCTCTCAAACATTAAACTGCAGCTGTTTATATATTAATTTTTGAACTAATTTAATAAAAACACCATTCAGACCTACCTTTATTTTTTGTCAAACCTAATATAGCTAAGGTTTGGCTGCTTGAATTGATATTTAAGAATGTATTGCATAGTTAAGTTTTAAGATACTTTGATGTTTGTATTGTGAGCTACAAGATGTTATATATATATTACCTTTATTGCTTTTTTTTGTCCACAGAGAGAGCTTGACCAGACTTTAACTATACATATTTGGACTCTAATAGTAAGTGTCCTTAATAAATAAAAGAAATGGAGCTGTTTTGGAGCTGTTCATTAACTGTGGAAAGTTTTTTCTTTAAATCCTGTATTGTCTTTCTTTTTTCTGTCTCACCTACCTTCCTACCTTTCTTACACTGTTCCTGTTTAGAAATGGAGGAATCCCTATATAAAGTGGAGTCCAAATAGTTTTTGTGGAATTGAGTCAATAATTGTTCCAGCTGAAAGTTTGTGGAAGCCTGATATAATTATTACAGAACAGTAAGTCTGAAAAGCATGTGCTCCTGCATCCATTATTTCTGCATATTTAACAAAAGTTACTACTGATACATAATTGTGACATTTAAAGAAAAAAAAATTCAGATTCTGCAACACTAATGAAAAAAATATAATAACCATATTTATAAACAACATATTTGTTACAATCCTGAAACATGTAACAAAATTCTTGAAGTTAATCATTATTTCAAACATGAAGAAAATATTTTTCAAGTGTTTTTTTTCCAAGCAACAAGAACGTTTGGGTTGAAAAAATTATTTGTCTGATGAAGAAATGCAGGCAGGTTGGCAGAGCTGCTATCTTGTAAAACAAAACTGAGCACAAAACAACAACTGCACCATGTGTACTATGAAGCAGGATTAACAATTTAACCAGCTTTGATGAACTGAGAGCTTTCAGTATTCTGAGGATGCATTTGTAATTGGCTGGATCACCATGGTAAGAGATGCTGCTTCAGAGCAGAGTTTTATCTTAAACTGTCTGTAAAAAGTGCAACACTTCACAGACAAAATCTGACTGAAACAAAATTTATGTATCATCAGGCAGAAGGATTGAACAATGATATCTGATGTAACTAAATGATTTATAAACAGATCTGTGTGATACTTTATTCAAAGCTTAAATTAAATTACCTATGTGTATTTCTTTTCCTACAGGATAGAGAGGACCAAAAACCCTCCAAACCCTTATCTCACAGTTAAGTATGACAATTGGGTTTATTGGTCAAACGAAGAGGTGATGGTCACCACTTGTAAGATGCGCATTCACAAATTCCCTTTTGACACTCAGAGCTGTGACATCTCCTTCAAGTCTGTTGCATACCCTGGTAAGCCTTGTTTATCTGTGAAATAACAATGTTACAAGATTATGTTAAAAATCCCACACATATTGTCATTGTTACTTTGACAAACATAATCCAATTTTTGAAACATTAAAGTTGAAAATATTCAGTGATGAATGCTGACACTTTGTGTTGTGGAAGTTGTAAATTTTTGCCAGCACCTAAAATAGCTTAAGATTTAAGCACACAGCTATACAACTTCAGTTATTTATTTTAATTTTTTCACCTTAGGAGATAAATTACAGATTACAACTTTTAAAAATGATGGCCAAGCTACAAGGATTTCTGAAACATCGATCAAAACTCAGTATGAGTGGAAGTTTAAAAATATACATGTAAGCGAAAGGACCGTCTCTTTACCCTGGAAACAAAATGTGGCTGTTTACACTGTAAGTATTTCAAATTACAGCAACACATTACATATACTGATGTGAACAAAATATTTTATGCTATTTCTACTTCTTATTAAAACCTTTCCAATGGTGAACTGTGAGGATTTGAGTTATTTTTCAAGTTTGTTTTTTATTGGGTTTATTGGGTTTTCTTTCTGTGTTTAGTTTTTTATGTTGTAAGTTGTTGTGTAGTCTGCTCCCTGTGCCCTCTGTGTGCCATCACTGTCTCTCCCAGTAATTTCCATGTCAGTCGTCCTCTTCCTCTCACACCTGTTCCATGTTAGTAATCAGTCACCTGTTTCCACTTACTCGTTACCCTCAGCTTTTAAAACCTGTTCATCTAATTCTTAAATATATATGCTTTTATTTTTGTGATGTTTTGTATTAAAAGCAAGAAACAGATTTGATGATTGTACTTGATCATTTCATAGATCTGCGTTAAGAGACATGCTGACTTCTACATCGCCAACTTCCTGATGCCCATCCTCTTCTTCTTATGTCTGGACTTGGCTTCCTTCCTGATTTCAGACACTGGAGGCGAGAAGCTCAGTTTCAAAGTTACTGTGATGCTTGCTGTCACAGTGATGCAGCTTCTTCTCAATGAGATTCTGCCCAGCTCCTCTGACGAAATTCCAGTCATAGGTAGACAAAAAAAAAATTCTTGGGTTTCTCAAACAGTGCACTTTATCTTTAAGTCACGTTCACAACCCGCCGTGTCTGTGTTTTGAGGGCTCGCAGCTGAGCTGCAGGGTCCTAGAAATCCCAGATGGAAAGTTAAGTTTGAAAAATAGTATGGACAAAGTACTTATCAAGTGCTGGTTGCATGTTTGAGTTGTAGTAAATTATGGATGGTTGGTTCATGGAGGACCCAATGATGCAAGCAGCAGGTGACTGGCAGGTATTATTCAAAAAAATGTTTTATATTTAAGAAAATCCAAGCATGTCGTTATAAACAAAAAATCATGACTGAATAGGGAAATTACTTGTGAAGATCTGACACTGAACATGAGTATAAGTACTGGGTTGGGTTATCAGTAAATAGGTGCAGCTGGGGTGATTGCACATTGTAACAAGTGAGTTACAATGCAAAACAGGATAGCTGAGGGATACTATGAACAGAAACATGAAATGCAAGTTGTGCAGCAAGAGGATGTAAGAAGGATGATCTTCACTTTGCTGCTGTTTTAAGCTCTTGTTAAAAGAGGGTTGGTGAGTTTCTGAAACTGTCTGGTAACTTTGAAGTTTTCTTAATTTAAGCTTTAGTAGTTGGCTATGTTTAATTAGGCCATGTCTAATTTGTAATCAGCAAGTTTGGGGAAAGCTTTGTGAAGCTTGATTTGGTTTCTGTTAACCTGTTTGAGGGTATTTTTTTGTCCTTTTGTGGTTTTGGTTTGTTACACGAATGGAGAAAGTTTATCAGTGATCATGTAAAATCCTGTCCATCGTGGCATGAGTTTGCGGGTGAGTTTTCTTGTCTCAGCTTTTGTCTGTTCAATCTTTTGAGCAAAATTGTAGTACCAGATCCTGTCCCCCACTTGAAGTTCTTCATGTGAGGCTTTCTGATTGTAGTAAGCTTTCCATCCTCCAGCTGTTTTCTACAGAGTTCTCTGGGCAAAGTAGAAGATTGCTTGCAGATGTTTGTTTTACTATCATCACAAAGCCCCTAATAGCCATGCTCTTGACTTGGTTTAGATGTACACTAGAAGTACAAGTTTAGTATGTAGTGTGTTCTTGATATGTTGCAAGACCAGTAGAATTTGCATGTGAAAGACTCGACTTCCTATGAACTAAACAGGCGCAAGTGGATGTGTATGGTTTAAAGTATAGACTGCCTGTAGAAGCACTTACAGTGGGTTGTGAGTGAGGCGTAACTCAGAACTCAGTGTTCACAATAATGAACCTGCACCTCTCACCTCCTTACCCCAGCAATCTTCTGCATTGGGATTTTCTTGCTGATGCTGCTGAGTGTGCTGGAGACGATTCTGGTGATGTATCTCATCGAGAAAGACTTTTCAGCACAAGAGAAGGAGACAGATGGAAAACAAAACCTGAAGAAGAAACAAGGTATTAAACACATAAACATGTTTTAGTGGTGAAGCTGAACACACGTTCTGGAAATCACCTCAGTCTGAGATACTCGCATAAGAACACTTAGTGTCTGTGTGAAAGAACAAGACCAGCGAATGTCAAAACCAAGATTCTGAGGGCTTGAGACCAGGTTACTGTAAAACCAGCACCAGACTAGTAAAAAGCTTAATTTGGAAGCTCACTTTAAAGATCCACATCTAGACTTGTTTTGACTGGATGTGGACCAAATTGTATTTACTAATCTATAACAGGAAGATGTTATCCCTTAATTTGATGTGTGAGAAGTTTTCTTTATTCTCACTTGATAAAGACAAAAAGTAGGAGTAAAAATTAACATGTTCATATTTTTTTCTGTCTAATATCAGTTGTTTAATGCCTAAGTTATTGCTTAAGACAGATTTCTTTGTCCACTGAGATATAATTTATTGATAGGCACTCAGCCACATTTTACTGCTTTAAAATTCAAACAAAGAAAAACCCATCCAGTCCTCTCTGTATGAGATCAAAACAAGAGTGAGTAAAAATGAGGTTGATTACGAGACAGAAGAACTACAAAAACTTGCCTTCTCTTTTCTACAGCAACATTGGTGCACATTTAGTTGTAATTTTTAAATTCATAAGGAGATAAGTCCAGCTTTTGATTAGTAATTAATCAAATAACGTTTGAATATCTTTGCCCAATATTCCCTTCTAGAAATTAAAATCTGCTGTTGCACTGCATCCATCCATGAGTCATCTGAAGAAACACCATTTGAGATCAAAGAGGTAAAAGCTGTGTTACACTTTCATGCAAATGTGGAACAGTGAAGTATAAAAATGTTGACAGGGATTCTGTTTACAGGAAAATTAGCTGTGGGTTTCTGATCCCCTGCACTAAGAAAATGGTGTGATGATTTGGGTTTTCTGTGTTATGGTTTTGTTTTTATTTAGTTTGTTGGTTTGTTTGGTTTCTGTCTTGTCTCTTGTTTCATGTTTCATTTGCTCCTCCTCAGTCTCTCTCTTTATCTCCCTGCCACACCTACACCTGTCCCCACTTTGTAATCACGTCACCTGTCTCCATTTACCTAATTATCCTCAGTCTTTAAAACCCAGTCATTGCCTTCCACACTCTGCTTGTCCATTGTTATTTGTTTTCATCGTCACTGGTTGTTTGTTTCCGTCCTGCTTGTTCCCGGTTCTGTTTCTGTTAGTTTTTAGTTTGTACTTTATTTGTTTGCTGCCTCATCAGCCTTTGTTTTGTTAACTTTTCTTATTTAATAAATTAAGTTCCTTTTTAAGATGAGTCTGCGTTCAGGGTTCTTCTGTGTAACTCCCGATCTTGACAAATGGGTCAGATCAAAATCTAACAAAGTTCTAATCTGGACTTTAGGAGGAACCAGGAGGCTTGAATAAATGCACTTTCATGTGCCTTGTGTTTTGTTGTTTTAATGTTAAATAAAATCAGGTAACAGACTCGGGTGGTCTTATAATCCTGTTGGTAACCTGTCTGTTAAATCTTATTTGCAGAGCTTAAGAGATCAACTGACTCAGGTGACCCTCACCCTGACAAAGGTCTTAGATGAGCTGGGAGATGTGAAAAACACAATAAATCTCACCAGCAACAGGAGGGACGAGGACAAGGAAGGCTACTGGACCAAAATGGCCAAAAAAATCAACAAGATTTTCATGATTTGCTATTTTCCAGCAGTTTTTCTGTTTTTAGCCATTATTCTTGTACATTGGACCACAGATGATAATCTTGATGAAAAGATACGTCAATGCAATTCGACACATAAGGATAATTAGTAAAGTGGGTAAAATTAGTAAGCAAGGTTAATTGGTAACTAAATTGTCCCTTGGTGTGAGTGAGAGGTGAATAGTTGTTCGTCTCTGTGTGTCCCTGTAATTTACTTGTGACCTGTCCAGGATGTCCCCTGCCTCTTGTCTCTGCTGGAGATAGGCACCAGCTCCTCGTGATGCTGCCTGGAAAACGGGTGAAGAAAATGAATGGATGTATGGATGAATAAATCAAAATCATCAATAACTTGCAATCCTGTATTGATGTAACACAAGATTGTTTCCATGTTTTCTGTTCAAGAGAAGATCTATATAAGGGGAAAAAAAGTAACTAACTAGAAATTTTTGTATGCCGTCTCTTGTCAAAATTTTCTTGTATTTATGAACCCATGACTATTAATTAACTAAGACTATTAATGAGAACACAAGTTTGAGATGATCAAACAGTCAGATTTGGATTTGTGACAAGTGAGCGATTTTTGCTAAACTCTCTTACCTGTGGTTAATTTATGTATAGGGGATGTAGCTAGATGTAATTGGGCTGTGAGCTATCTGTATAGAAACATTAATATGCTGTGTTTATTCTGTCATTTTACTTCATATTCACTTACAAGACTTGCCTTACAGCTGTAACTACGACCTGTTTTGTCTATGTGCGTGTTGGGTAGAAAAGGTCAATTTGTGATATTCAGTCTTCACCACTGACATTTACTTACAGGTATATCTGCTCTTTTGACATTTTTATTCTCTGAAATTCTTCATCTTGTTTCATTATATAGGACCACAAATATAAATACTGCAACTCAAAGTATTATGTGATTTCATGACTGATGTGATGCCTTACAGTACAGAATTTATACTGCCTAAACATCAACAGCAAGATGTATTATTGCATGTTAACAAACATCCTGTGTAGTTTCTGCAGTCAGATGGTCACAATAAGCCTACAAGGCTTGCTCCGGACATGTCTGTAAAACTGCAGATGTTTATCATTATCAATGTTGCATGCTTCACACACTTCAGCTCATCTAACTCATGTACTCAGGAGTGTTATTAAGTTGATTAATTGTGGTCATAATGAGGATTATATAAAGAAAAACGATGAATGTTTAAATGTTTAAATTCACATTATAATAAACAGTGAATGTAATTTTCATGTCTGAGTCTGATAGTTTAACTGTGGTTTTGATTTGGTTCTGTTGTTTTCTTGATCGTAACAACTGTTCTGGTTGTCTTAGGTGGTTCTGAATTGTCATTGGTTTCTGTTTTTAGTTAAATGGTAAATGGCCTGCACTTGTATAGCGCTTTATCTTGTCCAAGGACCCCAAAGCGCTTCACACTACAATAATTCACACACTAATGGCGGTAAGCTACATTGTAGCCACAGCTGCCATGGGGCGGGTTGACAAAAGTGAGGCTGCCATCACACCGGCACCACTGAGCCCTCTGACCACCACCAGTAGGCAAGGCTGGTGAAGTGTCTTGCCCAAGGACACAACGGCTGAGACTGTCAGAGCTGGGGCTCAAACCAGCAACCCTCCAGTTACAGGACGAACCCTTACCACCTGAGCCACTGCTAATACTCATGAGCTGATTTTAATTTACTGATTGGTTTAAAAGGAATGCAAGTAATTTTCATCATGTCAGTATTGTGAAGCACTTTGATGTCACTACAAAACATCAAATTACACAGAGTTAAATTAAAGACAGATACCAAGCATTCCATTATTAAAATAAGTAATCTAAAATAATAAAAAGAAAAACTTTTACTGTTTCTCCTTTGTGTTGTACGATGAGCAGCACAATTTGTAGAAATATTTCAAAGCTGTAGAGCTGGTAAATTCAGCTCACTTTGTAAACTCGGATTAATCTGAGTCACTCGCTAAAGTCATCCTTTCTCTTGAGTCACTTCAGTCATTCACGCTGTCAGGGTCACTTAACATGACTCTGGGAAGCACTAGAACTTATCAAATTGTAAAAATAAGCTTTGAATTATAAAAAGTGATAGACTTTTAAATAAAGTAACAAATACTCTCAAAGGGAGTAAAAAAATAATATCTGCTTAATTTTCTGCTGATACAAGGGTTATTTTATCCTCTTATTTGGGTCTGTGGACACTTGCTAAAGGATAATCTGATTGGTCAAAAGCTTCCTGGCTCATGAACAGGTCGCGGTCCCTGCTCTGGGGGACACAAATCTTGTTTCTCTGTGGGCACAGATCGTTCTGCTCCCACCCCTGAGATATTTGGTGAAAAAACCCAATCTCACTGAGACCTACCTGTGACTTGTGAAAGAGAATCTGTGGCCCGTTTGCCGATTCATGCAGTTGTGTTTTACTTGTGGTTGTGTAAGGGGGGAAAAATCCATATATTATATACGGTGTTTGTGGGAAGAAGACTGTATGGATCTCACATGATCAATAGAAAGTGGAGCAAAAAGTTAAGGCTTTTGTGACTTGTAGAAAAAGTTTTGTGTGCCTGCAATGAAAAATTATTTGGATGTATTTTGGAATGTATTTCCTCGTGAAATTGAAGCAAATGTCTGTGTAAGAGTTTCTTGATTTGTGATTCAGAGAACATAATTTGTGTACGTGTATTCGAAAATCTGCATGGTTGTAATTGTTATTTGTAGGGATGCAACAGTATGCCTACGGCACGATTTGGTACATACTTCAGTATGAGGGTCACGGCTCGTACCAGGTTCCTTAAGTTAGGAAAAAGAAACAAGAGCTAGTGTACAAACACAGAAAAACAAACCACCCTTGTTAGTGGGCAGGGCCTAAAGTACCTGGTCATGTACAGCAAAGTCAGAAAGTCATATTGTTCTGTGTTTTTTCATCCAATCTGAAACTGTAAAGAGTAACCCACAGACCATGTGTCAAACTAAACGTTTGATACACTTCAAAACATTGTCTCTTAAAATTATTACTAATAACATAAAATAAACCCAAGGACTGCTTGTTTCAATTAAGCCAATGGTGCCCAATCCTGAACAAGTTATACAAAGCAGAGTCAAAGCAGAGAAACATCTAAAACATGCAGGATAGAGGCCTTCCAGGACCAGGACTGGACACCACTGAAATAAACTAACTTGATTTTGAAGCAAAATAAAAAGTAACACAGAACTGAATAACATTTAACAGTGTGAAAATATAAAATAAATAAAATATGAAACACTCAAACTTGTCAGCTAGCTGAGTGCTAATGTGAGAAAATAAAGCTTGATAACAAGATTAACACTTCAAATGAGGTGTGCATGAATAAAACTATGCTTAAACTGATTATTGGGTGTAACAGAAATTACATTAGTATATACAGCTGGTGAACAGAGGAGTAGAAAAATAGTTAAGACATTTATTTAGTCTTCCATCCATCCATCCATCCATCCATCCATCCATCCATCCATTTTCTCTTTTGATCTGGGTCTTGAGGAGCTGGTCCCAATCTCCAGAGGTCACTGAACGAGGGGCAGGGTCACCAGTAATAATGTATTACCAAACTGTTTTCTTATTCTTTTTTATTATTATTATTACATTTATTTGTCATCCACATTAACCCTTTGACTAGTATTTTTTGTCTTCTTTCTAACTGACAGTTGATGTTGTTAAAAGACTCCAAAACAACATCATCACTATCATAATCAGTTCTTACTGTTTGATATTGACTAAATTGCATATTGCAAATGCAAACTTATGAAATGTTATAAAAAGAAAAATAATAACAATTATCGTCCCTCTTTTCATTTAGAAGACTCCTTCTGAAAGCTGCAGCTCACTGACCGACAGTCAGTGAGCTGCATGATTGTGCTGCAGCACCACAAACTGACCACTAGATAGAGGCAAAGTATTTTCAGCAGAACAACTGTTGTCATGGTTGAGTTTTGGAGTTGGCAAATAGTTCATTTCTAGCAGAAAGAAATGCGTCTCCAAGATGTCAGCTCCCCTTTTTCCTCTGTTTTTATACTCATTTAAAATACAGGGAAGATGTTAAGATATTGATTGTGTTTTTTTTATTAGTGCAAGTAATGAGTGTGCCTTATTTACATTAAACATACATTACCTCAGATATGCCTTCTGAAACAAAGAAGTAACAACAACTCTGTAATTCTTTGCAACTGTTTTGCAAATGATAATAAGCACATCTGAAATCTTATTTGTAATATTCTTATTTCACTTGTGTCGTCCTGCAGTAGACAGTAGATGGCAGCAGCTGTAAAAATTAAACTCAGCAGAGTTGGAGTCTAACAGAGGTCCAACTGTGCCATGCTGACAAACTCAGCAATGTTTTCACCAACCTTGTCCAAATGTGTGCTGAACCAATAATCTAGAAAACCACTACTATTGTTATTACTATTACTATTACTACCTAGTTTGCCTGTTAGCAAAAAAACCTCATGAAACACTGGATCGATTTGAATGAAACTTTTATACAAAGATTATTTGCTGTATATCTACAACTGATTAAACTTTGGAGCCACCCATATCCAAGATGGCTGCCATAGCTAATTAACATTAGACAATACAAAAACAGTCTATAATTCAGTCAATTTCATAGATATTGAAATTAAATTTGAAATGTTAGTAGCTGAGAGTCATCCTCAACATATACTCAGAGTACTATTCATTGCGCGACATCGTTGATTTAAACTTTGGCATTAACTGTGACAATCAACACTGTCTGTTAGCAAATTATCTCATGAAACACTGGACAGATTTTGCTGTAGCTTTCAGAAATCAAATACTGGATGTACATCTACAACTCATTGACATTTAGAGTCAACCCAATTCAAGGTGGCCGCCACAGCTAAGTGACCTTTGCCAACACAAAAATGGCTATAACTTACTCAAAATTACAGATGTCGTAGTTGCTCAGAATCATCCCCCAACACATACTCAGAGCATCAACACATCTTGCTGGATGTGGCTGTGGTGGCCATCTTGAATTAAAATTCTGTTGTAAAACAGGCCACACGCATTCCTTCAAGAATTGCCAGGCCTTCAGTTTTTTTTGCTGCTTTTAATAGCCTAATAATTTATTTGACTGTCAACCTTCCTATTTTAAAAAAAACTGATCAGCTGTTTAAGGTTGTTTAAACCTTAAACAGGTTTCATGATGGCAAACAATAAAGACAAACCAAGAGAAAGCATTGTTCAGATTAGGAAGGTTGAAACCAAAGACTACTACAAATATCTCAGTGGTGTGTTGGACTCTTGGTTAAAGAAAGGTTAATACGGATCTCACTGTTAAATGGGTCATAAAAGGATTGATTTATCTGTTTTATGTAGTTTTTATCATCTTTTTAATTGAAACATTTTTACCTTTTTAATTCTCTGTTGGTTTATTAGCCTGTCTGCGAAGGAAAAGAGCAATCTGAGCAGAACTGAAAACAAGATTACTGGAGGTCAGCAGAGAGACTGAGGTAACTGAGAAAGCAAGAACCACATCTTCCTATGATTTACCTCCTCCAAGGAGGTTGTGTTTTTGGTACCATTTGTTTTTTTCTTTGTTTGTTTGCCTGCGCGCAACATTACTCAAAAGGTTATGAATGGATTTTTATGAAATTATGAGGACACATGAAACATGGAACAAAGAAAGAGTGGTTAAATTTTGGTGGTGATCCGATCAAAGTTCAAGGTCAAAGGTCAAGGTCACAGATCAGCCTGTGCTCTAACTCTGCAGCTGTATAACAGGAGTGTCAAACTCTGCAGCTGGACACCTCATGGGTCAAGGGGGATCACTGTTGATTTTAAGGTTATGGGGTCAAAGGTCAACATCACAGCTGACCTGGTGCTCTAACTCTTCAGTAGTGTGATGCAGGAATGTCAAACTGCACAGCTGGACACCTCAGGGGTCAAAGATGATGCCTGTTGATTTCAAGGTTCATGGGGTCAAAGGTCAAGGTCACAGGTACTCCCTTTGTTAAAACCTTGTCTCTGCTCCTACATGTGACCCTTTTGTTTCCTCCACCAAGGATGTTCTGTTTCTGGTTGTGTCCGTTGGTTTGTTTATCTGTTTGTCAGCAAAGATCAGGTTAAAACTAATGAACAGATTTGGAGGAAATATTCAGGAAATACTGGGGTTGTCACAAACAACAATTGATTAAATTTTGGTGCTGATCCAGATTATGATTCGGATAGCACTATTTTTTAATCATGCTGTGGCCTTGGCGGAGGTTTGCTCTTTCTGAGTACTTCTAGTTTATTAACTCATTAATTGTTTATTTCAAACATTAAACCTCTTACCATATCACATTTTAAATTTCTTTCACTTGACATGTTAAAAAAGGAGGAGGCAGAAGTATAAACTTACCTATTCTGATCCCATTTTTGAATTTCCCTATGGGATCAATAAATGAAGTGTTTGTCTATTTATCACGTCTCAGTTTTCAGTTACTTCAACTTTTTGCACTATGTTCAAATCCTACAACTTCAACCCTGCATTTAGTATTTTCTTCTTGAAAACAACAGAAGAACAAAATAAAACGAATTTTCTTTGCCATGCCTTCAGCCCGACGTTACATTTTGCCCCAGATGAGAACCAATCACTATTCTAACTCCTTTATTCCATCTGCTATTAGGCTGTTAAACTTAGATTTTACTAATGTTAAATGGGTATCTTTAGTGACAAATAGACTTTATTGTTCATAATTATTACCCACTGGAAGTTGTAGCAATAATGGTTTTGCTTTCACATTAACCACTGAACAGAATTTAATGAAATGTTCAGAGAGTAATCACTGGATGGATGAACATCTACAACCTTTTAGAGTCAATTCAATTCCATGTTACAAATATTAAACTAAAACTTGATGCGGTAGAAGCTGAGAGTCTTTGGCAATGCATACTCTGAGCACTGACAGACAACATTTAAAACTCTGACATGAAAAGAGTTGGGCAATATGTATTCCTTCAAGGAATGCTAGTTCTTTATTTTTACATCATTCTGTCATTTATTTGGCCCCCTTTTTGACCATTTCAGATAAGCGTTGCACAGCCCTGCAGCTGTCATAAATTAGTACACTATGTATTTTTTTCTAAGTTTCATGTTACATACAGAACACTATAGGTTGTATGACAGATGCAAGATGTCAAACATACTTATTTCATGTTGCCTTGTAAAGCGACCGAGTGACACTGTTAGAAATCATCCAGTTTGCAAAAAGCAGAGACAGCTCTGTTGCTCGATTGTTGGCTTCTACAGTTGTCTCTGTGCCATAATAGACCTGTCACCAGCATCATCCTCCCATCCCCCTACTTTGGCTTTTGTCAAGAGAGCAATTTCTCAAAAATCACCATTTGTTTATTGTATTTTTGTGCATACATGAGGAATATCCAATGTGTCATTTTCAATACACCAGATGCAGACTGAATTGAGATAAATGTTTGACCTCTGTGAGTACTGTTCAGTTTTCTTCACAAGTAGAGATTGATTGCTCCCTTTACAGCTTCTCACTGCAATCTTCATCCTGAAAGAATGTTTTCTTTGTCACTGAGCTCTCCAATGAGTTGGCATTGCTATTCAGAAATTAATTTAAAAAATACAGAAATATTTTTTTAAATTATGCTTACTTGATAATATTACTATATTGATATTACCATTTGACTATTATTCTTTTGTTTTTACCACAATCTTTGATTCTCTATTCCTCCCATAATTAAAACAAAAAATCATCAAGATACATCAAACTGGAAACACAGCTCAGTTGGGAAAAGCAGAGCTGGCCTGTAGCTTAGGCAGTATAGGTTAATGCTAAGGGCATTGTCTCTCCAGGAGGTGACAGTGATGCAATGCCAAAAATGATGGAAGAAAAAGAAAGTGTAACTTTCATTATTCTTTTACTAAAACTAGTATGTTCTATTATTTCTTAATATGAAAAAATAAGCCCACATTACTTTAACTGCACAGGAAAGCCTATTAAATAACAATAATACTTTCCTAAGTATCCTTAGTGCCCCTTCTGTGCCTTCCACCTGAAAAGAGCCCAGTGATGCAGCATCAGAAAAGAAGGCTGCACAAATAGACCCTGAATGATAAGATACAAAGAAAGTCAGTTCAGAGAGGTCCATTTCAAGTTAAGAACAGCTTCACAGTCACTAAACAAAGAATAGACAAAGGTATCTTTCAGTTTTGCTGTATTTCTTTATCTCAACTTTATTCTACTTTTTGTTAACTGCTTTGATTGAGCGACTTATTTTCTTAAATAAAAAAATGTCAAAGACTAAGCTACTAAGTTTCTTGTGTGAGTGTATGCAAACTGGCAGTGGAATTTACTGCAATGCAACAGGGGCACCACCTAAGATTTTGCCTAGGGTGCCTAATTGGTTAGGGCCAGGACTGAAGAAAAGTGCTATGACTTTTAATAGCATTTCATTGTAGAGCAAAAACAAATAATATCTTAGCTCTTCCTGGGATGGCGCTCTTCTGGACAGAAATTGTGTTTATTTAACCGACTGAGACAGTTCTCACCCTTTAGCATTTGCAAATTTGATGGTGAACACAAATGAGCAAAGAGAACGTCTCCTGATGCTGCCCAGTTGAGATATACTTCCTTCCAGCCACCACAGCCACGGTCTGCGGTCTTTTTAAGTTCAGAGGTTTCTAAGTTTTGCTGGAACAGTTGTAAAGGTGGCAGAAAGAAAGACTGGCCGAGGCTGATTGACTGCACTGATTCTCACACACCTGAGCAGGGTGGCAATGGGTCCCATTTTTACAGTCTTTGGTATGATTGAACCCACTACCTCCCAGTTTCAGGGCAGACACTCTACTACTAGGCCACTGAGCAGCTGCTGCTCAGAGGAGCAGAAAAAGCTAAATGACTCCATTAAAGCTCACCTGCTTTTCCACATAAAAAACACCCACAACAACTTCGGACCAATCACACAATACTTGGCACAAACCCCTGTGCGATAAAGTTCGGCCTGGGCCTTGTGTCACAAAGAGGTGGACGAAGCTTCTGTGAAAACAAAAATGACACAATTTTCATCACCCGACTGCGTAAATGAGAGCCGACTTTGTGACTTCTCATGGAGTATGCAAAGGCGTTAATACCAACATTCCCTCCAAGCTCACCCCCTCTCTCGAAGATATTACGGATGATATTATCGATGAGAAAGTCAATCTGCAGTGACAGACAGAGGGACAGAGCCACTTGCATCCTCTGTGACTTCACCCACCTTGAAAACAAACTTTTTACAGCCCTCCCCTCAGCAAGGAGGCTATGCTGTAATTCGGTAAGAACATCCTGACTGAAAAACAGCCTCTACCTGGATGCAGGAAGAATGCTGAATCACTCCACCCCTCAAATACTGGAACATTTAACAAATGCTGCAATAACCCTGTTGTGAACTGTTGCTGCTGTACTTTTGGACTGTCACACAGATTAGTGCTTCTGTGCTGACCTTTAGTCCAACCATCTTTAGCCACTGGTAGGACTGGTTGACATCAGCCACCTTCTCAATCTGCCAGTGGTATATGCCGTGCAGAGGCCTATCTTGCCATGATTCATAGGCTTCTATCTCCTTTGGTCAGGCTAACATACCAGTGAGGTATCTGATGACTAGCAGGATATACATGTTAATGGCTTAGACTTTGTTCTTGCCATTCAGCTGGCTCTTCAGGACCTGACTTTCCCTTTGTAGGTTTTTGGTTGTAACTGACTTCCTTGCGGCCTCATCCTAGTTGCCATTTATCTGTGGGGTTTCAAGGTATTTGTAGATGTTCTGAACATCTGTAATGTTGCCTTCAGGTAGTTCAACCCCTTCAGTTGTGATCACCATGCCTATCTTGGATATCATGCAACCACATGTATCCAGTCCAAATAATATTTCAATGTACATGCTGTATATCCTGGTGAGTTGGATGAGTGTATCAATGTCTTGCTCATTTTTGGCATATAGGTTGATGTCATCCATGTAGAGGAGGTGACTGTTGGTTCCACTTTGGAACTGGTATCTGTAGCCAATCTTTGCAATGGTCTGGCTGAGAGGATTCAACCCTAAGCACAATAGCAACAGTAGACAGAGCATCACCTTGGTATTTGCCACACTTTACTTGTGTAAAGTGGGTTTCCTGCAGTCAATCTAGGCAGTGCACATAATTGTGTGGCTGGTTTTACAGTTCCAAGCAACTGTTTTGTTGACCAGTAGCTGGTGTTTGGTTGCTCTGATGATTGTGCCTCTTCCCTTCTGTGCCTTGCTCAGGTAGTGACCCATGTGCTTATTCATCTTAACAGCTATGATGCCTGACAGGAATATTCATTTTGTACAGAGGCAGGTGATTGACCAATAGTTGGATGGAATTGCCCTTTTCTGAGGATCCTTTATGATCACGACTGTCCAGCTTTGCAACCACTCAGGGTGGGTCTCTCCCATTGGTAGCTAGTTCATTTGTGCTGTTACGCATTCATGGAGAGGAGTCAGCGTCTTTAGCCAGTAGATGTGGATCATGTCCCTGATTCAATTCAGCTCTTCTGGGACTTTGCCTCGGCTGTCTGCCACTATGTAAGATGCTGATTTTTGCTGTTGCGATCAGATCTTAGATCCTGTAGCTATGGGTCATCATCATTTTGTGATGCCTCCCTCTCACATGTGCTTCTCCAGTATTTCTTCAGATTTGTGTTGTTGTAAACAAGGATGTCTGGGTTTTCCTACAGAGTTGTGGCCCTCACAAAATGATCTTGGAGAAGTGGGAGAAGATAGATGGATGAATTATTTTGTAGAGATAACTTTTTAAGTCAACAAGCCTTACATAGCTGACCAGTTTACGCTGAAGCTTTGCTGCTTCTTTCAGTGTGTTTCTGTGTTGTTGCTACTACACCTGAGCCAAGTCTAAAATGAGCAAGGATTTGCTAAAGGTAGTTTCTCACTGGATTGTAACTATTGGAGACTTGTTGGCCTTTCAAAATTATGAGGAAATTGTGAATAAATAGCAAGCATTTTATTGCTGTCTCAGTGAAGTCTAAGAATTTGCAATAGCTTTTTAGGTGGCCAAATTTTGAAAATCTAGATTTGTAGTAAATGTGCTGCATTGAACCAAATCTCAGAGGACAAAGTCACTGTATATTATGCCCAATATAGTGCTTTACAATTGTTTATATTCAATACAGGTGAGCCATTTAACCAGTACTTAGTCAAAACAAGTCTTGAGAATTCTGTAAATGTACTTTGTCAACTTTTCAAAAGAGCACACAGATCAAACTTTGCCCTGTAAGATACTATAAAAGACACAATAACATTTTTGTTTCATGGATAGTGCTTTATACAATGTCAACGTATTTTAATCCTTCACATATTTGCATGTATTTACCCACAAATCAAATGACATTAAATTCTATATATAACGGTATGTCTTATAAACACACCAATTGCTTTTAAGCACTTTTACAGGCACTTGAACTCAAATTTAAGGGATGATGTACAGTTTTAACATTTTAGTACCTGCTAGTAAATATTGCATAGTCTTTTTAGACTGACAGAACTGGCTAAGGGCTAGAAAACACTGGATGAGATTGCATGGCTTGCTGATCTTCCACTTGACAAAAAAGACTGCTCAATTGTCCACTACACTATGCAAGATTTTTTTTTTTCTTTAATGCCATTGCTGTCTGCTCTATTAGAGATGCGGGGGGAAAGTGCTTTCCATCACACAAAAAAAGCTTCTGGTTTTATCTTCTGCTGTATCGACTTCCATCATAATTTTAACCTTTATGTGACGACATAGCAGTAGAATTTAAAAAAGCTTTATAAAAAGCTCTGAACATAAGCATGGACTTTATTTGTAACCAGAAGTTGCCACAGTAATAACTGGGGTTGTTATATGGTATTAAAGTCTTTCTTCTTGTGCAGTCTCCCATACCATGTTAGATTGTGAAATCAGACAATTCCTGGAAGGTGTTACAGTGTTTACAAATGTGGAAACGTGTGGCTTCAGAAGCCTTTACGAAGATGGAAATGAAGATGTGGTAAGGGCTTTCCTGAGAGTCTTTTAATGTTGAAAGTTATTGATCCTCAGGAACTTTGAAAAACTACTTTGCTGGTGCAGCCAAGGTTGCTTCAGTTGAACTGAAGGTGTGTTTGCCAAAACTCAGGATGGAATCAGGGACCTTCAGATATTCAGTCTAATGCGCTCCTGACTGAACTATTGCAGTTCGCAAGATGGGTGCTAGTTTTCTAACAACACATTTTCCCACTAATGTATGTTTGTGGGATAGCTTACTGCACCAGAGTTTTGTCTTTTTAGTTGGTGGTAAGTTTGTTCATTTGCATGTTGTCCATCATCGTTTGACTGCTTTTTGCTCACAACACATCCCACAGTTTTATGAATCATGACTGACTCTGTTCCACAAAAATGATTCCTTGTTTACATCAACAATCGTAATCTATCATGAAAAGAGAACTGCTATTGAAACCAGGTCACTTGGTTTTATTAAACCCAGTACGGTTTTAATAATCGACAGATGTCAATTTACTCCTATTCAGAAGAATCACCATACTCTCACTAAATATTATGTGTGGGTCATTTTCTCCTGGAGCACATGTGGTTTTTACGCAAAGCCAAATTAAAATGTTGTTACCAAAATGCCCTGACAGATGACCTATTCTGTTCCAAGATAAAGATACTTTTCTTACATGAACAACCTGAAATCTAAGAGATAAGAGTTTTTTTATAGCAGCATAATGTGTTTTTTTTTTATTCCAATAACAAGTTTGAGCATCAGAATTAAATTTTATAATCAACTTTATGCATTACAGGACAGCAACATATTGGATGGCAAATGTGGAGAAACTTTCAAGCTAATTCCCCACCCATTTCCTAGAAGTTCTCTAGTGGTTAAATGTGCAATTGTCTTTTTTAAACATCAAGAACTGATACCAAGTGTTAGGTTGTTTACTGCAATGTTAAAGCCTAGTTCTCTGCAAAAGAGATGGAACAGCATCGACTGAACGGAACGTCCTTGTTGAAAATTATAATGTTCACAACCCACCGGTGGATGGTGTTTCAGAATTTCAAAGGTTGCCCTAAGAAGTGCTGCATTAAGTTGCCAGACTGAGTTGACCAAATTTAAAATAGTTTCTGAAGGGCTATGAAAGAGTTTTTTCTGAAAGACAACAATGAGAATTTTCAGGGTTCCATGGTATAATGGTTAGCACTCTGTGCTCTGAATCCAAATCTCAGTAGAACCTTTCATAATGATCCAGTACACCATTAATTAAGTGTACATGAAAACGAGTATATCTGAAGGAGTATTTTTCAGAATGATTAGTACTTTGAATCTTGCAATCTGACTTTAAGTCATGACCTTAATTCATGTCATCATGCACATGTTCAAGAGAAAGTTAAAAAAATAAAATAAAAGACTTCTTATTACTATTAGGTTTACAGGTCTTTGTCAAAGGTGAGTAACAGAAGACTCTGGACAGTTTTGCAAAAGGTAAGTGAGCTTTATTTACAGTGCCGGTTGGTGCCATGTACAGGATCTGGAGGAGAGAGAGATGAACAGGTAAGTTTGGGATCTTTGCTAAAGGTAGGCTGGTTGCAGGTAAGTTAGTTAGGTCTTACAGGTAGCAGGTAGCAGTAGCAGTAGCTCCGAGGTGGAGGTCAGGTTTCCAGGTAAGGATAGGTCCTTGATGGTTCCAGGTAAGTACATCCACAGGTGGACAGGAAACAGACAAGCGTAGGTAGGTAGCAGGATTGGCGGCTCTCAGGTAAAAGGACTCACAGGTACGTAGGAGGCAGACTCGGATGGCAGCTTGGAGACAAAGGTGAACAGAACCAGGAACTCATAGGCAATTGATGCATCAGCATTGGTCTGTTCCTCCAAACTGCCTTAAGAATGCTTGTGAGGCTGATCCTAATCTGGAGCAGCTGTGAGTCATCAGGAGGCCGGCCAATCAGGAAGTCAGGAGACACACCAGTTAGCAGGATGGCAGATTGCCACAAGAACAGCTTTTTGCGGTTCCATGGTGTAATTGGTAGCACTGTGGACTTTTAATTCAGTCACCTAAGTTTCAGGTCTTGGTGAAAATTTATTTGGCTCTCATTTATGAATTTATGTATACATGAAAACATTATTACAAAACAATTAACTTCTCGCAAAGAAGCTCAAAGACACGTCAGTAAATTGAAGAGTCGAAAGACATGACTCAACATGGTTGTCTTAGGATCTTGTTGTCTTAACCCTCCCGTGGCCTTCAGGTCAGTCAAATTGACCCTAAGTTCCAAACATCTCATTTTTATGTAAAATATGATTTTTTTTCTGTTGTATTGTTGTAATGGTATAATATAAATTTTGTTTTATGTTTATGTTTTTCACTTCTTTTAGGGTTAAATAAAGTTTGTATTCATTCATTAATTTATTTATTCAAACAGGTTCATGATGGCTGCCACAGCTAATGGCTTCTAGCAAACACAAACATGACCATAACTCAGCCATTTTTACAAATATTGAGCTAAAGTTTGGTTTGGAACTAGCATCTTCAACACATCACACAAGATATTTGTTTAAAACTTTGGCTTGCAAAGTGGCGGGCAATGTGCATATCTTTAAGGTATACTTTCATTTAGAGCTATTTTTTACACTTCTGCATTGGCTCTCTTTTGGAAGTAGCTTTGTAATACATGGCAGGGGGTTTGGAGGTTAAATTGAGGCAAGAAGAGCAGTAATTCTTCATTATCAATCACCAAAGGAGTAAACAGTAGTTTTTGATTAAAAGATCTGTACACCCATGTTGTTGTAAGAAATGTATATATACTTGTTTTTCTAACACTGAACCAACACTACAGCTTCAACCACAAGCTCTAAAGTTGTCCTTGTATTGCTTTTCATGTTTCTAAAACAAACAGATCTGCATATTTAGATTAATTTTCACCGGTTGGTTTTGTTAGTATGCATGCTCAAGCATATTAATATGTGTGTTGGGAGAGTGTTGTCAGAGACCCTTAACACTCCCTCTCTCCTCTACTTTTTCATTTCCAGTTTTCCCCACCCCTCTGTCTCACAGTGTTTTCCTCCCGACCCTGCTCTCATTCCATCAGGTCCTCCCAACACTCAGTCTCTCATCTCCTTCACCGGAGCGAGAGGATCAGAGGGAGAGGAGAAGTGACGGGAGAGCAACATCAGCATCACTGACAGGCATCTCCCTCACTGAGGGACAGAAGGAGAGAGGAAAGAGAAGTGGGGAGAAGAGGGTCTGAAGAATAAGTGACAAAAAGAAGTTAGGACCGGTGAGGGGGAGTTGGGAGTCAGAGCTGGAAGATCAGGAGCTTCTTCCTTCCTTTTTCTTTTCTTGGCTGTGAGCACTGCCTGGCTCCTCTCTTCTTCCTCTCCCCTGCTCCTCCTTGTCTTCTCTGCTCCTCTTCTCCTCCCGACTCTCCTCCCAGCTCCGCCGTGGGGTCTCAGCTCTCCATCTCCCTCCCCCCCTCCCTGTCTCCCTACCTCCCCCGGGCGCTGCTGGGAGCCTCCAGGCTGCTGCGCCGCAGGAGGATGTCTCGCAGGGAGTCTCCACCACTGCCTCCGCCACCTCCACAGCTGCTGGGAGGGCAAAGTGGGGAGTGTGAGGATCGTCCAGAGCGAGCTGAGCCGCTGTCTGACGCTGAGAGGGAGATCATCCAGGACACATGGGGACATGTCTACAAGAACTGTGAGGATGTGGGAGTTTCTGTGCTCATAAGGTGAGTTTTGTTAAATAGTTTAATGTCTCAAAAATCAAGATCTTTTGATGCTAAAGTTAAAGGTTGTAAGTTTTTATTTACTTCAGGCTCTGTGCTCACAAGTTCTTGCTGTAAATCTCAGCATCGCTTGTCAGATACAGAAATATTGAGTTTTATTTGAAAAACAACAGCATTTACAACACAAACAAATTTCGTGAATTTGATGTGCTTGATTTCATGATAGAAAAAGAACAACATGAAGATCAAGTATGATTTATTGAAGACAATACCCTAAAAACAGAGAAACTAAGCAGAATATAATGATCTATAGCTGTAATTAATAACTAAAAAAATGTAAAGAAATTTTAAAGACCTTGTAAATTTGAGGTTTACTTTTGCAATAACCTAATCTGACAAAATGCTGACATTTAGCTGTATAATTTGTCTAAACAGTGTAAAAACAACCAAGAAGAAAATAAAAGCTAAAGTTGCTGCCAGTGGCTCATTAGGGTCAGCATGGAAACAACACACCTGTCTCTATCACTCCTAATAATACAGGCAGACATAAACAGAGTAGCAATTAAGCCTCAACAAAAAGTTACAGTGTGAAAACTGGAAGTCAATATAAAAAAATTAGTAACTTATAAATGAGTGAAGTTTTGGGTTGTCAATATTTCTGTGTCCACAATGCTTATGTAGGAGATAAAATAAGTTTAAAAGACTCTTGCAGTTTTGAAGAGCAAACCCTTCCTTGCCTTTTAGTTAAAACCTCAGAAGCAATAGAAAGGTTTGTGCCAGAGGTTCCAGTGTGCACACAAGTCTTAGAAATGTCGGAAAAATGCAGACCACTTCATCTGGTGATTTAAATACCAATAAATAATTTCATAATCTCTCTCTCCATGGCTCTCAGCAAAGACAAGTTTTGCCATGTGTACTCTCCTCCTAAAAGTTAAAAAGCCCTTTGGCCACTCCCATGAATTGTTTTGGTACACAGCTACTGAACAACCACAAATAAATTCTGCAACCTGACTGAACAATGCCACGGCTGACCGACCCACAGATGATCAGAGCCATCGGTCTGCCTGGGGCAAGCCTTAGCAGAAGAAACATTACCAAGGAAATGAATTTTAATCGTTCCACCACTATGCCTCTGAATCAACACTGTACAACCCTTTAGGGAATTGTACAAATTGGGTTGATTTGCAAAGCATGTTTATAAATTAGTGTCATACCCTTTGGAAATACAGAAAGTGTTGCAGTCATGGCTGAAATGAGCAGTCATTTCTCAGCAGAATATCACACTTTAAAGAACAGCTGTACTTTTATGGGTTTTATCCAGTTTATTACTGTATTTCATAATAATTGAAACTGATAGTGAAACTGATTTAGCAAAAAAAAGAAAATTACGATGAGAGATAATGTGACATACAGACTATACAAAATAAAAGAGGAACATGTCATGATCTGAGTGTCAAGATTTTGTTTGTGGTCTTTGATCATTTTGTTTTTTTATGTGTTTGAGTTTGGGTAATAGTTTTAATTCAGTTCAGCCATGTTTCTAGTTTTGCTCTTGCAATTCTTGATGGTGTTGATGTTTTTTATTTCTCCATGTTTCCACCTCCTCATTTTACCACCTGTTTCATATTCTCAATCAGCTCACCTGTTTCCACTCTCCCAGTATATAGACATGTTTTTTTATAGCTTCTGGTCAGAACATTTGTTGGATTTGTGCAGTGTTGTCTAGGTATGCTTTGGTTCATATTCTCTTCCTGTTATCTTCCTGTTTAGTTCTAAAAGTTTTAGTTTCGGCTCCACAGCACACCTCTTGCATATCTGCGTTTGGGTATTTTGAACTACTGATGGGATTTAAGAGCCTTGTCTGGAATCCAATTCATTTGCCTCTGCTCACCGAAACCCTGCAGCACTCAAAGAGCTCCTGCAGATTAATTTCAGAGCTGACGAAGAGCCGTCGTTTAATTTATTTGTGAAAGAACTAAAGCCTAAAGTCTGGTCTGGAAGAAATAACTATGTCAAAATTAAAGGTCTAGCATTTCTTGGCTGCCTTTCATGCTAGTTTTAATCTAAGATCATTTAGTGATGAAAAGAGATGTAATTATAGCTATTTTGATCACACCTTGTATATGATAATATAAACAGACTCATGCAAAATCTTGTGATATGTGTTATCTCTTGAAGTATGTATTGAGGATGACTTTCTGCTACCTCCCCAAATTTTAGCTAAATATCTGTAAAATTGTCAGAATTTTTGTTTTGGCTAATTATTACTTTTTGAAAGTTTCATTAAAATCTGTCCAATGGTTCATAAGATATTTTTCTAGAAGACAGACAAACATACATATGCATAGGAATAAGGTAAACTATAATACAAGGGGAAAAAGACAAAGAAAACCTTTTTGTTGTTGTTGTTGTTGTTCTTGATCAAAATGACAAGATACAGTATGCATCTTCACTTGTGCAGGCTCAAACACAAGTTTGGGTCAAAGTTTTGGATACAGAACAGTTGACTTTTAACCTAAAAACACAATCGTAGAACTTGTGAAGATGAGACTTACTCTCAGTATTTATTATTTTACTTTATTTCATTTGCCATTGTTTTTATAGCCACACTTTGGTAGACTGCCAACAAGGTTTTAATAAAGATTATGGTCAAAAACAGAGTACAGATTCCTGCATAGTTGTACACTTGTATTGCTCATGATAGATTTTCTTCAGATAATGCAAAACTGGGTGACACAGTGGTGAAGTGGTTAGTACTGTCACCTCACAGCAAGAGAGTCGCAGGTTCACTTCATTTGAATATCTCAATATTGTATAAATATTGTATTGACCAAAATGTCTACGCCTCTGTCATTGGTCATCATAAGATGATCTTAGTTAGATGATTCTAGGCTTTAAAACTGGTTTGTTTTAAACATACAGTGAGATCAGCTGACCATTCAAAGCAGGCTGGACCACTGCTGGGGCGCCTTCAGGCAGAAAGATATAAGGTACTGCAGCAATGTAACAAGGATAAAAAAAAATACTTCTTTTTAAATAAAACATTTGGGAACATACAGTATTTTCTGTGCTGGTGCACATATATTTGAGAACATGACTTTTCAGCAGAATATGTCAGACAACACAAAGTTTCTACTTTCTTTAAGGCCTCTTAGTTCTGAGAAGATGTTACTCAGTGAACTGTTCAGATTAGCAGCTTAGATGAGTTGATTGATCTGTAACCATGAAGAGAGCTTAGCCCAAACAGCTGTGCTGTCAGCTGCACCGAGCAGCACCCATCATTACATCCACCCCCTGCCACAGAGGACCTCTGTGTTAGACTTTAAGGCAATGAAAATACACTTTAAATGTATTACAACAGCTGTTTCTGTAGCTACAGGCACCCTTTTATGTCTTGCTTGTGCTCCTTTTAATACAAAAAACTAATTTATGATAAATGTTTCCTCACTTGTATGTTTGCCGTGCTGCCTGAGTGATTTTGGCTGGAACTTCTTTGATTTCTTAACATCACAATAAAAAGTGAAGAGCTTGCATTCCTTGAGGGAATGCATATGGCATGAGTTTAAATTCAAGCTCTTCTTTTATGAAAAAAATGATGGCGTTATAGCTGTTTGGGTCAAACCTTAAAAATGACATAATGAGCAATCCCACCCAATATTGTTAAATCAGTTAGCCTTCAGAATATGTGCTGTGAATGACTGATTGGGCTAAGGTTGATTAGCTGTGACAGCCATCTTGAATCAGGTTTACTCCAAAAGTGAGTCAGTAGTAAAAGCATATTCAATCATGAGCTTCTGAGCTTGATTCAATTCTGTGTCATGGTTCATGAGATATTTTGCTAACAGACAGGGTTGACTCTAGTAGTTAATACCAGAGTTTTAGGCAACGATGTTGTGTAATGCGTAGCGATCAGTTAGTGTTGGGATGATTTTCAGTTGACACTATACCAAAGTTTAGCTCAATATGTTTTATGAACTCAGTTGGCTGTGGCAGCCATCTTGAATTAAGAGGACTTCAAAAGTTCATTTGTAGATATACATCTAGTGATTACTTTGTGAGAGGTTCATTCAAATCTGTCCAGTGGTGCATGAGATATTTTGCTAACACGACAAACAGACAAACACAGGCAAAAACATTATTGCCCACGTTTTAGTTTATTGGGTAATAACCTGAGCTCCCAGTGTGCTGTAAGATACGAACACACAAAACAAATGAGCAATTTGAACAAGGACGTCACTGATATAGAGCAGAACCAAAATGGAGAGTATGAAGGAGGAAAAATAAACATTTTACTGCCTCATTTGTCAGACACCTGGCAAATACGGTGGGTGATAATGTAGTGCTGAAGCTGGTGTGTTGGCTGACTCCACCACCTCTCTGACTGACTTTCAGATGTTGTGGGCAGAGAGAGACTGCAGACACGTGTAGCTCTGATTCTATTCAAGGCTTTTCAGCTTTGCTGCAATAAAGACTGCTGCAGGAACCGACAGATTCCAAACACAGCACTCAAACAGGTTTCTCTTCAGCTATCATTAATTCCAGCAGCAAGGTGTTCATCCTATTTCTTTGTTTGGATGTTGGCAGTAAATCTGAGTTACCTTCTGATCTCTGTGTTTTCTTTGAATTTGATGTGTTGTCCTTTTGCTTTTATATCACTGTCTTTTATTTCTTCATTTTTTTTCTGTACTCATCTCATACTGGATCCAACCTCTTTACCCTCTTTTTTCAGTAGCATCCTCCCCAATTTAACAAAAGTGATGTTCTGTCAAATAGTTACCAATAGTTAGTACATCATCAGCTGTGATATCAGTCAAGCTTTATTACTAACAAGCATAATAAGCAAATTTTAAGAAATACTTATGGTATTTGGCAGGGGCGTCACTAGGTTTTAAGGACAAGGGGGGCTTAGCCCACAGGAGATGCACAGGATGTGAGCAAACGTAGTGGGCGAGAACAAAATTCTCAAATAGCTAACAAAACCTGAGTTGCTTTTCCACATTTTTGGACACATTTAACAGATACCTTACTGTGTAAACGTTTTAAGCAACCATTTATATTTTTATTCAGAACATCAACAAACAGGAAATATGTTTACAGTTTTA
>NC_051432.1:3994621-3998641 GCF_001649575.2 Kryptolebias marmoratus
CTGGAATCCATGTAGTGTGGGAGTATGTTATATGAACAAGTGGAATGGATCAGATAACGAAGTTTGTAGGGAAAACATGGACTGGATGTCATGTGGTGAGGGAGTACTCTATATGAACAAGTGGAATGGATTTGATAACGACGCACCAAAGAGGATCTCTACCTTACACTGTAAAGAAAAAGAAAACTGACAGATTTATGGTCATATATTTGAGTTATTAATTATATAATATATGGTTATTTATTTAAACTCATATGAATTTTTGTAAAAAAAAAATATATATATTTTTTTTTTTCCGACACCAAAATTATTTAGGGGGGCTTGAAAACATTTTAGGCTAAAACAGGCCTAGTGACGCCACTGGTATTTGGTATTTCAACCTGGAGAGACTCACGACAAAGAAAAGCTGCAATTAAATAGTTTTATTTGACATGAATGACATGAGATTTTTGGGGCTCTGACCCTGGCAGAAGACATGAGTGCAATCAATAGCAATGTGCTTCGATGAGAAGCTCAGGTTGAGAATTAGAGACGTCTTCCCTGGGTCGGACAGTGGTGGTAGAGGTTGAAGAGGGGAAGGAAGCTCGAGGGAGCTGGGAAACTAGGGGTAGAGAAGGGGTGGAGGTGGGCTGAAGTTTGGCAGGTGAATGGATGAGGCCATGATGGAGGTCCTTTTAAACAAAGGCTTGCTCGCTGATTGGATGAGACGGAGGCACAGTCAGATGCTGATAGGCTGAAGTAGAGATGCATGACGCAGCGATTAGATGATGCAGGTGAGGCTGGAGCAGGTCTTCCAGTTTGAATTTACGCCTAGGCTTCATTACAGTAAGTGTTAACAGTATATTTCTTGTTATCTTTTATTTAACCAGGCAAGTCCCGCTGAGATCACAGATCTCTTTTTCAAGGGAGGCCTGGGCCTGAAGGTAGCCTTACATGCATGTTTTTAGACTGAGGGAGGAAACCGGAGTGTCCGGAGAAAATCCACACAAACACAAGGAGAACAAACAAACTCCACACAGAAGACCCCAGGCTGAACCCAGGGCATGAACCCAGAACCTTCTTACTGTGAGGCAACAGTGTTAACCACTAATCCATCGTGCTGACAATACATGCCAGTATATATAATACTAAATCAAGGCCTTTTAGCAAAAATAAAACAAATGCACCAAACCTTAAAAATCAGTCAGTAACCTTTTTACAGTAGTTTAGATTGTGTTTAAATGTATGATCTGTAACAGAGTTCAAAGTACTTAAATTTGCATTATTGTGGTATTCATGTATTTATTTGCCTATTCATAATATTGCCTTTAATAGACAGACAGGCAGACAGGCAGACAGATAGATAGATAGATAGATAGATAGATAGATAGATAGATAGATAGATAGATAGATAGGATTGTACATCTTTGATCAGTGGCCAATACAATACGTACTGTATGTTGATACACTGCCAACAAGAAGAACTGTCCTCTGAAGAGGGGATTCATTTTCATACACAAATGTAACTACACTTTGTTTTTTACTTCTTAAATATGTTTTATAGTGGACGCTTGTAGAAAGAAAATAGCTTACAAGCTCTTCATTTAATCATTAAACAGATTTGATTTTAATAGTTTAACAGATGCAATAACCAGTTTATCTAGATTAAATCCCAAAATTGCATCAGTTCACGGCTGCTCTACTGCTGTATTTGCATCATGCACATTAATCTTTACATCCCTAATAGATGGATAGATTGTTCAGCCTCAACTTTTATTTGTTTTGTGTTTCATCATAATATAGCCTGATGAAACTTAGGACAATTCATGGTGCCAACACCTTTTTCCAGAAAGAAAATCTGTCCCAATTCGAACGTTATGAGATGTCATTAAAATACAATGGTTCATACATCTAAAGCTGGTTGCAAATAAATAGACAGCCACATATGAACTGTCAGGATTTGGGTTTTCTTTGAGTTTCTTTTTGTATTTAGTGTTATGGTTTTTTTGCGTTTCTAGTTATCCTGCATTCAGTTTGGGTTTATTGTTTTTTTTTATTATTATTTAGTTGTTCTCATGTTTGGTTTTGTCTTTGTATAGTTTTTGCTCCTTGTGTCCCTGTCATCGTTCACTTGTCCTCAGCCAATCTCTTGTTTGTCTGCCACACCCATCTTCACCTGCCCCTAGTTAGTAATCACTCACCTGAGCCCACTTCTCTTAATCACCTTTAGTCTTTAAAACTTGGTCATCTCCCTCACTTACTCACTGGTTTGTTGTCACTCCAATGTGCTGTCTGGTTTTCTGTGTGTCTCACTCTTGTGTCTTTACCACCCTGGATTTTGTAATTTTGTGTTATTTAGTTTTTTTTTTTTGTTGTTGCTGCCATGTCAGCCTTTTGTTTTTTGTTTCTTTGTTTTGAATAAATTAGTTTTTCGTTTGGAGCTCTTTGAGTCTGTCTGCATCTTAGGTCCAACCATCCACCATCTGACAAAGCTCTAACTTAATTAATCATAAACCAGAGGAAAATAAAAAGCTGGCATTACTATATCAGCCTGAAGAAATGCTTCAGGGACAAGAAACTAATGGAGGTCCTTGGTTCTTGGTTGCTCTTACAGAACAGGGATTTTGTTCATCTAAAGCTGCTGCAGAAGGTCTGCCAGGTCACCGAAAACATTTATCAACACATTTTACAATCTGCTTTGAACTCATTTCCCCTGACACTTACTAGACACTGATTTGAATCTTCCCACTCATGTCTGTATTTAACGCTCATGTCTCAGTTTTGGATGAGCTGGGATATCGGTTGTCTGAATAATAATAATAATGCGTTTAATACAACTCAGAAATGGGTCACTTCATGAAATGGGGTCACCAATACACAAAGTCAAAATTGTTGATGAGTAAAAACATACCATCTCTGACAAGGCGAGGCTTGGCAGAACTCAGACTCACAACAAAGTTTTAAGGATTTTATTGCAAGTAAGCTGGAAGCAGGTGTTACACTTTTGAAATGATGGGCCAACTCATCTCCAGTGCATCATATTTATTTAGGTAAACATCCTGCAACCTGCAACCAGAAAAACACAGTCGGTTAAAGGAGCTGCTTGGTGCTTCTCTCAACTGCTTCAGCAAGCGGTGGCTAACTTCTTCTGCTGGGGTAACAATAAAATATTTACACTGCGGAACTCAACAGTAAACAGTTCAGTATAATCACAAATCAGTCTGCATATTTCTGCCTCTTCTTTTCACATACAACAGGTATTAGCTAACTTAAATTCACACAAATGTATTTTATGAACTAGTACTATCATACCCTCTAATTATATTGGTAACAGTTCCCAAACCAAAACAAATGGCCAAGTAGTCAATACCGGCATTAATCACAGACTACTAACTGTGCTCGCAAAAGATCTGGAACCACGTGCACACATTTATGCTGGCCTTACACCACATGGAGTTCCACATTAGCTTAGCAACACATTTACTCAGTGTAATGTAATTTAGTTGTAATAACCTGCTTTTACTGATGTTACCAGCGTCACTATATGACCAAGCCTCTGCCTCCCGGCTCGAACAAGAAAACTAAACAGAGGTCGGTGGTCCCACACCGTGACCGTACTATGCAACAAGCTACATCTTTAGGAATGCTACAGCAAAACACTTTACAGACGAGGCTTCCGTCCTCGGCTCCCGGCTCGAACAAGAAAACTAAACAGAGGCCGGCGGTCCCACACCGCGACCCACGATATGACCACTGCCACCTCGAATCCATCTATTTACTACCCAGCTTACCTGCAACCAGAAAAACACAGTCGGTTAAAGGAGCTGCTCGGTGCTTCTCTCAACTGCTTCAGCAAGCGGTGGCTAACTTCTTCTGCTGGCCAGAGCGTCAGGCACCCGCACACATAACACCGAGCGCCCTCTGCTGGTAATACTTATACCGTACTTTTAACTAATGTAATAGATGATTTCAGCAGTAGTCTATCATTAGAAAATGATCCTAACCCAAAAATACAATGGGGGCGACTATTTTAATGGGGGG
>NC_051432.1:3998661-4006320 GCF_001649575.2 Kryptolebias marmoratus
GCAGACCGGCTGGTCTGAAAGGGGCTGAGACGAGAGGGAAAGTCCAGGTCCAGGCGTGAGGTCGTTACCGGTAGGTCAGAGGTCCGAAGCCAAAACCAGACAGGGAGAATCCAAAGGGCGAGGTCCAGATGAGCGAAGCAAGGTCGGTAACGGGAGGTCAGAGTCCAAAGCAGTATCAGGCAGGGAGCAGGCAAGAGACGATGGTCATGAAACAGGCAAGGGTCGAGATCAGGCATGAACAAGAGAAGTACGCTGGACATTTACTTGCGTTAAGGCTTTCAATAATCTGGCACTGAGGTCTGTGAGCTGTGGGTATTTATGGTGACAGGAACAGGTGAGACAGATGAGACTAATTGTGTGGGCATAATAACATGGGCGTGGCTTGGACTGTGGGACTGTGGAAAGTTACGTGACTGTGGCAAGAGGCGTGGCAGGAACAGATGGAGCTGTGACAATCTCTATTAACAGGTGAAATATATATATATATATATATATTTCATCTATAAACTTTGATTAAATAACTGTGATAACCTGGATGGCTTAATTATCTTAGAATTTAACTTTTTTGAGATATTTTCCGAAAAGGGGGGACACCAAACCCCATCAAATTTGTTACACACAACACCTACAGTATTATTTTGATATAAATAAACAAATTGCTTCAACTTATTTGTCTAAATTTACTTCTCATTTCATGGACACAAGTAAAAATTAATTTTCCTCTGTAGACCAATGTCTTAACCACTCGGTGCGGCTGCAGAGAGCACGCCAAAAATGTGGTGTCAAATGTAACCTGTAGGGTCAGTTCTGTTTAAAACTCATGTTCCTAAACTGCTAATTTATTCAATAAATAAAACTCTTGTTGTGTCATTTGAAAGTACCACTCTTGAGAGCTTTAAATCCATGGGGAGATTAAATTTAGTTGAACAATAAAGTAACAGTCATCAGTCATTTGCTTCGTGTTCGTTTCGTATCCCAATTCAAGCAGTTACGCTCGAGTCCCAATACAAATGCAAAAACCAGCATTCTGGCGCTTTCGCACAAGCACCCACAAGTACCCATAATGATATGCGCAGAAGTTCAATGTGCCGTTCAATGAATCGCTGTGCAAGCTGCCAAGTTACCTTAAAAACCTTGTTTATGCTTTCGGTGTCCCTGTTCCATTTGCAACTAGAGAACTTCAGAAGCCCATCCAAAAAAAAATGTGGAACATGACTTATCTTCATAGTTGATTTTATGTATTCCCCATGGATCATGGATTTATATCTTACAGTCTTATTCACTGGGCTAGGAAATTTGAAATTTCACGTCACATACTGATGACCTCTTTTTATGAAGTGACCCACATATAAGACAAACCCTGTCCCGTTCTGATTTAAAATGGGGCACACAATTTTAATGTCAAATATGGGACGACAGATGTGGCAAACCGAGTTGTAAATCACAGAGTATACAGAAAAGAGCAAGACTCTTCATCCAGGTCAGGCTAATGGTTAGCCAAGCACGTGTCAGTTTTTAAATCATTATTTAGGCTTATAAAACAACTCTTTCTCAAAACCAACACACTGCTGTGAATAAACATGACATTAGCTAATATTACACCTCTACACGGTAAATTAACCATAAAATCTGTAAAAGCCATTCTGCAAAAATGAAATACCATAAGTGTAAGAAAAGGTATGCAACTAAATTTAACAACCAGTCTGGATTAAAGTAGTATGCTGGTGTCAATACACAGTCATTAAGGACATGGTAAGTTAAAAACAAACAACAAAACAAACAACTGCACTTCTTTTTTATAGCTATAAACATTTTGCGTCCCATCCATTTAGGAAGATCCCTTGATTGGAAGTGAAACACTTACACTTACTATGAAATAGAAGCTCAGTTGTTTTGTTTTTTTTAATAATTAATTTTTATTTTTTGTATCCAGACAGAACTTTATTTGAGTCCAAACCTGGACCGCAGTCTACTTTATATAATGACCACAGTGTAGTGAGTGAGTAAAAAAGTAATTAATGAGCATTTCAAACAGCCAAAGATAACTGTAACTTTATGGATATTACAGGTTTTGAGCTATAATTTAATGTCATACTAGCTGATAGTCATTGTTGACCTATGATAAATAGCCCACAATTTATAGAGCATCTTTTTAACTGTACAGTGATTTCATTTATATATTTTTTTTCACACTGTATACAGCACTTTTTTATATTCTCACTCATGGACCAATAAGCATATCTGACATATCTGACATATTTTAATGACACTTTCAGACAGTAATCACTGGATGTACATCTACAACTGATTAACTTTTGGATTCAAGATGGCTGTCACAGCTAATCGACCTTAGCAAACACAAACATGGCTATAACTTAGTCAGTTTAACAGATATTAAGCCAAGGTTTGGTGTTGTAGTAGCTGAGTGTCAGTCACACATGAAGAGGAGTTATTTTTAAAGATTGACTAAAAAGGCTGTAATTTTCTCATTTCTCAAAATAAGATGATCATAGTTTAAAACTCTGGCATGAATGAGAGTGGCTCTATGCATTCCTTCAAAGAATGGTCTTTATTAATGATGTTTTTGTTCCATTTAATTTAAATAGTTACAAGTATCTTTAGCACATTCGTTCTATTTATTAAATGTGCCTAAACATGCTATAAGACTAAGTCGAAAAAAAAAAGGTTTAGCACTTTATCCAGCCACTCAGTATCTTGGTTCTTGATGCCTTTGTGTCACTTGAACTTATTAAAAACCCAATAAACATACAAAGAGCAGCAGCAGACAAGGCACTATATGAGATTCCAATTATATTTATCATTTTATAACACTTTAATGCTGCACAAAAAAATATCAATCACTCCTAAATGTAACAAACTGTGATGAAAGAACTTAATTTGTGTACTAAAAAGGGAAGGGTTACATATTATGTAAATTTATATGACCACCATGAGTGATGAACACACACACACCTGCACACGCCATGTTCTGCACTCGTTGCTTCGACCTCTCACTCACAGCAGCTGAGATGTGACAAGTGTTGGAAAAGAGGGAACGTTACATTCCAGGACGAGGACCCTGGAGTCACACTGAGCTGTACCACATGTTGCAAATTTATCTTCAGGAAAATTTCTACCTAGAGAAAAAAAAGAAGCTTTTAGTAATCCTTAACTTTCAGAAGTTTTTATCTTTACAAGCTTGAGGTCTTTTTCTCTCACTCAAGCTTCCCTGTAAGGAGCTGCAGACCAGGGCTGGTTGTCTTTTCCTTAATGCTGCTTGCTTTTTTATATAATGAAAAGTAACCATTTGAACTGTCTGAAATTCTTCTGTTAAACTGTTGCAGTGTGACAAAAATCAGCCCTAAAGGCTCTGATAAAATGGACAGCGAGTCGTCGCCAAGGAGACCAGTCGTACTGAGGCGAACAGATTTTCAGTTTGAGTTGATGAGAATCCCTGAGTGAATGAATAGAAGGGCCAGAGAGCATGTGTGTGTGTGGGTGTGTGTCTGTGTGTGTGTGTGTCGGTGCGTGTGTGTGTGTGTGTGTGTGTGTGTGTCTTGCGCTCTTATCTGTGAATGACAGCAACAGGCTTCGGCAGTTCAGAGCATTCGTCCATGCCTCTGGATCTGGAGTTTCCATTCTTTCTTCATTTACTTAATTTCTTTTTTTTCCTCTTTCTCACTCTTGTTTTTTTTTAATGAAAAGCCAACATTGTTCTTCTTTTAAAATCTCGTCTTAGCGGTCCCATCATCAAATTAATTACATTAAGCCAAGCACATCAGCTATTCTAAGTGTTTAAATTGGAGGAGATACTGCGGTAACAGATTAGTTTTTCATTTGAAACGAAACTGCACACACAATGAGTTAGGAAATGAGACAGCAATAAAATATTCAGTTAGGGCCTTGTCTAATAATTAATTGTGTCATAAATGTAAATATGCAAGTATTTATACAGTCATTACCTTCTACATAGACCCTAAAATCTTTTCTTAAATAGACTTTTCTCAAATATTCCCTCTTACATGCTAAATGTCCTTATCGCTTACAGTCTGCCACCTTCAAATCTATTGGACATAATTAAGATGTATAATTACTACTACTACTACTACAAATAATAATAATAATATTAATAATAATACACTGGATTGTTCTGTTATTTTGTTGGAAAAAGGAAAAAAACTGTTTCCCTATCTGTATTGTTTTATGAATCTTTATTTTCTAATGTTTTTTTCTTATTATAATGACATCAGAATTAATACAAGACAGTTGTGTATTTCAAAAAATGATAAAAGTTAAACAATAACCCAACCACCAATCTAAACCCTTTTTTATGATATAAATCAACCCTTTCTTTCCCTGCAAGTATCTGTTCGCACTCAAGAGTGTGAGTTGGGGGTGACTTAACTACTACCACACCAAATTTTAGCTCAGTAGCTGTAAAAATTAACTGTGTTTTAGTCATTTTTGTGTTGGCTATGACCGATTAACTGTGGTGGCCATCTTGAATCAGGTTGTGTCCAAACATTAATCAGTTGTAGATTCTTCTGATTATTTTTAAGAGTTTTATCAAAATCTGCCCCGTAGTTAATGAGGTATTTTGCTCACACACAAACAAACTGATCACAGGTGATCGACCTTCTTTCGTGGCGGTGGGCGATAATTATCAGTGTGTAACACAAAGAGTGTAATCATCAACAGCTGACATGCAGTGTTTCGCCTGAGGCCGAGACCTTGGTTGAATCTTGAGATCACACCACTGAGAACAGTCTGCAGAGTTAAACATGCAGTTACATTTCCATGTTGATTCATCGACAAAGAAACATGGAGGATAAACAGTAACAAAAGCCTCAGATGGTTTCACCACTATCTACAAATAGGCTTAAATTATACAGTGATTAACAGTTTAGGATTCAGCAGAGCACTGCATGAGGCAGCACTGTGGTAAAAATCAACGCTAGCATACTTTGAATCAAAAGGTTTTGTTATACAGATGATGCTGATCGGAGGAATGAAAAAACCCCCAAAAAACTATCAAATGAAATGCACCTAATTAATCAAAACTCTCAGGTTGAGGCCCTTCAAATGTATTCAGACAAGGCCCTGAGTAGACCTAAGAATAAATCTAAAACAATTAAAAATCTGGACTTGTATTCTGTAGTTTAGAGCTCTCTTTAGACCCTTCACACTCTTCAGTTTTGAGCTGAGAAATCTCCCTGAATGGGAAATGAAACATCTTCAACTACAAAATAAAGGTTCAGTTGTTTTGTTTTTTAAGTTTTGGTTTGGATTTGCCATGTCCTGGATAAAATAAGTTTAAATAAATAAATGAAAATAATCTATTGTAACACAAGGTTGGTTCTATATTTTCTGTCCAAGTTCAGCATGTTGGGGCTGTTCTATATTGAGAAAAAAAAAAGATCCAATCTGTTTTCTTTACCTTGTTTTCTGTGCGGGGTCACAAGGAGCCGGGGGGTGATAAATTGTTGTATACAGTCTCTGAGCAGTTCCTTAGACCAGTATTCAGTATCCTTATCATAACTCCCAGACTTTAAAATGTTTACAGACATTTAATGAGTTTAGATAGACGGTTTGATCGACCAGTGAGATCCAAGTTGCAGCCAGTGGGTGTTTTTATGAACTTATTCATGACTCCTGGGTATTCTAGCTGATTTATGTATAGATGTAGTAACCCACAGCCTTCAGCTTTGCTAACAAAGGCAACAGGTTGAAATGATGTTGCAGAATTATTTTCAGTGTCTTTTTGAGACAACCATTTAATAAGATGTTAAGAAGGACTTTGTTAAAAAAGCTGCTTGACACTCAAAGAGTGTAGAGCTCATTAAATTGTTAATTTGCTACTTGTTCAGGTAGCAGCTGTGAATCATGCAATTTGATTAGTTTGATTCAGGAAGTTCTACTGTTTGGGACAGAGAAACTTGAATTAAACTAGAAAAACTATGAGAGCCAAAGCTGAATAAAGTAGCAGAAAAACACAAGAGGTCATTGCATGAAAATAAGAATAATTTATTAAAAGTTTCATCCAAAAGGACAAAAGTATAGTTTTTCTTCACAAATGTTTTCCAATGGTGCATGAAAATGTTTTATTTTCGGCTGGTTTTGCTGCTCTTATTTTATTACAGTGTTGTAGTCTGTTTTAATGAAACACTTGTTACCATATATACAAATCCTTCATGCCATGGACAGTGATGCACTCAACATAAATACTTACTTTTACATCTTTCAAGAGTAATAGCTTGAGTAGTCTTTTTTATTTTCTGTACATAGAACCCAGTGTTGTTTTTGTTTGTAAAAACAAGCTTTCGTGTGAACTTATCTGACCACAAAACAGGTTTCTATAAGGACCTTTTGCAAACTTCTTGAAGCTGGCCTGAGATGCTTTCTTTCCATCTTGGTATGATTTATGAAAGGACCAAAATGGCATGGGGGTTGAATTTAATGCATTATTGTTATGCCTCTGAGCTGCCAAATGAGGCAGTGACAGAGTCGTTACAGTCAATACATGAAAGGGTAAGCCAACATTGTTGCTTGATGGTGTAATGATGACAGATGGTCTGTAAGACCAGCCGGCTGCAGAATATAAGATGGGAAATGCCCGACGTACATTTTATGCTTGGTGCTCCCTCGGTTACACTCTGCGCTCACCTTACTTTGATTACGTGATACATGCTTCAGTTATAAAAGCTCATATTGGAGCAGGACTTTGCTGGCTCTACTGGTGATCATAACTGACCAGAAGCAGCCTAAAGAAGGGCTTGTCTTTGCATCCAAATTGTGGAAAATTACCAGGTTTTAAAGACTGAGGGTAACAAGTAAGTGGAAACAGGTGACTGATCACTACCAAGGCAACAGGTGTGGATGGTGAGGCAGGTTGACAGAACTACTGAGGGAGAGTGAGTGATAGCACAAGGAACACAGGGAGCAGAACAACAAAACACTGGAGAAATAAACATAAACACAAGAAACAATAAACCCAAAACTAAAGTAAATCAAAGATAACCAAATCCTGACACAAAGAACCAGAGTGCAGAATGAACAACAACCAAACCAGGTAAATGACAATAGTTGAGAACACACTAACAGAGATAAACACACATGTCAGAACAGTGATCAGCAATTAGAATCATAACCTTTTGAATTCATGTAAGGGTTTATTAGAGAGACAAAGTCATTACAGGCTACTTAGGTTTCAAATTATTTAAGCACAAACTGTGACCAAGAGCTCGGTAAAAAGGATCAATGTCGAAACACAATAATCACTGTTCCAAATAAACTCTGACACAAGCAACAAGACAGTGGTGCAGGAACCAGAATAAAAGCAGTTGACACAACAGCTAAATTACTTGATGATGGCAATAATTAAAATAAAAAGTCCATCGTCTTAGGAGTGTACCATGTGCTGTGAGCGGGGCATCAGGAGCATGTGGGAGAAACTAAACTCCCATGGAATTAGATGTTGGAACAGTGAGTACATTTGATATATCACTCATGCCTCTGTTGTTGTCTTTGTTGTATATATATATATATATATATATATATATATATATATACACTCCTGATCAAAATCTTAAGACCAGTCAAAAAATTGCAAGAATTTGCATTTTGCACTATTGGATCTTAAGAAGGTTCTAAGTAGAGCTT
>NC_051432.1:4007400-4017667 GCF_001649575.2 Kryptolebias marmoratus
TGCCCTTCATGAAGCCATCTTCAACACTTGGAGCAACGTTCCCACTAGCCTCCTGGAAACACTGGCATCAAGCATTAAACGATTGTTTGAAGTCATCAACGAGAATGGTGAAGCTACTCGTTACTGAGTCCTTTTTTTTTGACACTTTGATTTCTGTTTTGGGGGGTTTTCGGGTTCTTTTGAGCTATGGTCTTAAACTTTTGATCAGCTGAAAAACTCATGTTTGAGTGTAAATGCAGTTTTCAATTAATTCCCTGCTCTAAAGTTTTTGTCTCTTACGCTGATTTCTTCTTTTAACATTGTGAAGCTCTACTTAGAACCTTCTTAAGATCCAATAGTGCAAAATGCAAATTCTTGCAATTTTTTGACTGGTCTTAAGATTTTGATCAGGAGTGTTTATATATATATTGTCTATGTACAACTACTTGACTTAAAAGTCAGAACTATATATGGGTTATGCTCATCAGTCAGCAATTATGCTGATATCAGGAGTTTGTCCTTGTGGTTCCACTAATGAGGCTTAAAGCTTTCCTTTGCACTACAAATAAAGAGGTCTTTCAAAAATATGCTTTACCGTGTTCAAGGTGAAGTTTTGCAAAACAGTTTTTTTACTCAGCAAAAGGTTTTAATCGGGGATGACTCCACTTTATGTTCTCACTGTCCACCACTGTTGCAGTGAAGTGAAGAACGAATGAATAAAAAAAGCAAAGCTGTTGATTTACTGGTCCATCTACATTCCAACCCTCATCTATGCTCATGAGGTTTGGATCATGACTATAAAACAAGATCCTCAATACAAGCAACTGAAATGCGCTTCCTACTAAATCAGCCTTAGAGGTAAGGTGAGGAGCTCCATAATCTGGGGGGAGCTCAGAGTACCTAGAGCTGCTGCTCTTTTGTAATAAAAGGAGTCAGTTGAGGCTGTTTGCACATCTGATTAAAATGCCTCCTGAGTGTCTACCTCTGGGTTATTTTAGGCATGTCCCACTGGGAGGAGAGAACCCAGACCCAAAACTCACAGGAGGGATATGTACCCTCTTTGGCCTATGCATTTCTTGGGAACCCTCCGGGAGGAGCTGGATAGTGTTGTTGGGGTGAGGGATATCTGGGTTTTCCTTCTGAATCTGTTGATGGATGGGTGGGCCACACAGCGGTGCAGTGGTGAGAGCTGTCACCTCACAGCAAGAAGGTTGTAGGTCTGCCTCCCAGCCTGGGGCCTTTCTGGGTGGAGTTTGCATGTTCTCCCTGTGCACACATGGGTTTTCTCCGGGTACTCCAGTTTCCTAACACAGACCTTCATGTTAGGTTAATTGGCATTTCTACATTGTCCCTGGGAGTGAGAGTGTCTTGTTTGCCTCTATGTGGCCCTGTGATGAACTTGTGACCTGTCAAACGATGACTGCTGGAGATACTCAACAGCTACCCTGCCATCCAGGCAGAAAAAAAGTGGACAAAGAAAACAGATAGATGGATGGAAACGTTAGTGCTTAATAATTTAATTAGTTTATATCTTTAAAGCCACTCAAACAAGTGTTGATAGTTATTAAGTTTTCTGTTGTAAGTTTTATGGTTTTTAGCATCATAAACTTATTTATGTATTTTGACTTGAGACACAACTATGCAAATTTAAAAAACAGTGTTTATCATGTAAATGCATTTACAGACATTTTAATATCCAAAGGTATTTTCTTAATATCTCTCAAAACTGGTATTTATCTGTCTAAATCTTAAGAATAAGAAAAGAGATAAAGCATAAATGTCTGAAATATAAATAATGGGACGCATTTAAGCAGGTGCACAATGTGTTAACCAGATAAACAAAATGCAGGAAGCTACAAAGTCACTCTTTCCTATTTTTTCATATTCCTATTAAATGTCACTTACTTTACAAAAGATAATTTGAAGTTTCTAACTGCTCTGCATGCCCCAAGTCTAAATCAATTTTTCCTCTCTTCCTTTTTGAAAGAGCAGTTCAGTAACTTACATCTGCTTTTTCCTGTCAGTCAAGAGTATAATTTGGCTCTGCACCATCAGCTTCTCAGGAAGTTCCCAGCAGAGGCGTTTAAAGTGCAGAAGCGCTGATGAGACTCCGTAGTTAAGATTGATCAGACTCTGAGTGTAATTGGATGCAGGTGTGCTCAAAGTGGCGTCTAATTTTTATGCATTTCTAGTGCTGTGTGTATGCACCAAACAGGTTGGCAGCGTCCCAAAATACAGTATAATATCAGACAGCAGCAGCAGCAGAAGAAGGCATGCTTTCGTTCTCGCAGTGAACTATTCATCCGCAGATGCTGTTAGTTAAAGGAGATTGATGGAAAGGTAACAATTAATTGCTTGCCTTTTTGTGGAAATGTTGTGGCAAGATTTAAATAATTATCTTCAGTGAAAGGAGCAGACAATTATTTTGTGGCTTTGTTTACTTGAAGTAAAAAAGAAAACTAAGGTAAAAGTCAGATTTAATCTGACAGCACTTAGTTTAGACTGATACCATCCTGCTTGTATTCTAAGATTAGTGTCCTGACTTCTACATATTTAAATGAGCACGTCAAACTGCAAGTGTATTTACATAAGTTTCGATTCTGAGAGACCTTAATAAGATTCAAAACAGTCACAGCAAGTTATCAGAGGCAACTAAAGAACAAAACTCACCACTTAAGTCACAGCCGCCTACATGTAATCTATACTTTATAGCATAAAGACACCGGGTCCCAGACATACAGCCAGAACACCTTCAATTTACCTTGGCTCATGATCATTACTGTTTCAGTCAGAGTGTAATCCATGTTTTAATCATATAATGCTTAAAAAAAACAAAACCTCAGATTAGTTATTTATATTGCTAAATGTGATGTCATTTCCATCTCTAAACTGTGTATAGTTTTGTCTAATTTCTCCTCATATTAGCCATTGTCTCCAGCAGAGAATTTTGAGAAAACTTAATAAGATTTTTAGATGTTCATTCAGGTGGAAATGGCGTTTTATGAGTAGGCAAAATGGTTTTTTAAAAATCTTTTGAGCCTTGTATCCACACCTAAACAGCCTTTTAGGAGCCCAAAACAGCATTTTTCAAAACTGGGTTCCAGCATTAAATACCACTGTTGTGTTCTTCTGTGGACAGCATAAACACAATCTTTTGAAAATGATGAGGTAGACCACCCTCTAACCAATCCTACGACTCCAGTAATGACAGAATACATGCTTGCATTTGTGCTGTATACATCAAGCATACTTTTTAAACAATGTGGGAAATGAGAATAGTTTTAAAGGCTGAAACTTGCTTATAAATAATTTACCTTGATTTCTTTGAACATTGTGAGAAAAACTCTTCCTTTGTTCTCTCCCTGGGTGATGCCTGAAATTTTCCACATGTTCCTGGATTGGAAGTGATATGACTCCTGGTCAATAGAAGCTAAATGTAATACAAAGTAGAAGTTCTACTTCACTGTCAGTACAAAAAAAAAAAAGTTGTTTTTTGCTTTTGTATTTAACATCCGAGTCTTTTTATTCTTTGTTTACAGTTTGGACTGTATGCTGCATGTCTTCTTTCCTGTTTTTGGTGCATTTTCATGACTTTGTAACAATGCCACCTACAGGCCTGGAGTGATAATGGCAGTGTTTTGGGTTGTATTTCTGTGTTTACATGTGGATGAAAACATTTCTGGAAATGGTGCTGTGTTGATGAGAAAAAAGGTTGTTTTGGAAATACAGTGTTAATGTTTTTAGCAGAACAGTTCAAAATCTCCCACATGTTTTTATTTCAGTAAAAATAGTTACATGAGTTCAAAATGATATTTAATGAAAATGAGCAACTGGTACAAAGAAATCTGGACAAACCAAATAAAATATTACCATTTGTTAAAACCTGTAACATTTACAGCCTATCCTGCCAGTGTTATTTTGTCTGGAGTTTTTTTTTTAATGAATCATCAGTCTGTTCTTGAGCCACCCTGTTAGATCAAAGTGGGGAGATAAAGTTGAAATTGTCCTGTTGGAATCCAGTTATGAAGGATTGTTTTGATTTGGACTTTTACAGTCTTCACTCCAGCTGTCTGAGGCTACACCAGCAGCTAAGTGAGTGAGAAGATGAGTGAATGTTGAAGCATCACTAAAATTGCCACCAGCTTTTCAGAAGGAGTGTCACACTGCAGGGATTTCATTGGCGATGCAAAGTGAAGTGGTTATCTTCACCTCTGGAAATTTACACACAGACCTGAAGCAGATGGTTCTGCTCTGACCCACTTTAAATCCTGTCAGTGGTCCAGTGAAATGGAGTTGGTGGTACAGTTGCTTTCCTGTGGGAGATTGGCCCTCGGCAGTCGTGCTACAGTACATCTGCACCCCTCTGATCCTCTGTCATGCTCGGTTTATGAAGGCTCGGCCTGCCTGGAGTGCTTTTAGCTTGGCTCTACAAGCTGTCACGACACATATGTGCTGTACTCCTTCACTGAAACAGTTTAAACTCCAGTTCTTGTTCTGCTTAGACAAACATAAAAGTTAGCTGCTCAGGTTAAATAGAGGGAGGTATTCTCTGATGTTTACAGTGAAGGAGAAAGCCTAGTTTCTTCTGTTAGAATTAGGCATGTTTAATCTCCTGTAGCAGGGCATGTTAAAGGAAAATAGGACATAAACAGGCCCAGCATCAAGAGCAGATAGCTTTCTGTAAGGTCTTTCAGTGTCATAAATGAAAGTGTGAGGTCTGAACATGGCCTGGGCTTCTTTAGCTCTCTCTCTATCTGTCTCTATTTTGAGGGCTTCAGGAGGGTTAAATGCTTGAAAACTAAGGGAAATGTGTCCCCCTCAATGCACAGTTACCTGATTCCTGCCTAAATGAAAACTCTTCTGCTATTTTTTTATGTGCATTGTTGAAATGCATCTCATTAATTATATTTCAAACATTTTATGTTTCATCTCTTTTCTACTTACTATGATTTTAACATTTAAATATCAGTTTTTATTGTCCAACTTAACAATAAGGGTACCCTTATCATTGATTAATAATTATTAATGTAGTTATGCTGTAAACCCTTAATAAACAATCAATAAACAGTTACAGTACATTAGGTGAAAAGGACTCGCTATATATTGAGCCAACATTTATCTTTACTTCCCATTCTCTGTTAAATGTATTTATCATAATTCAGATGTCAAACGTTTGTCATTAAGTTACCTACATTTAATCACTTTGAGCATTTGTTAATACCGAGATGCGTTTTTGGAATATAAGGCTGTTAAGCAAAAAATAAAAGTAAAAATGAGCAAGTACCAGAAAAATTTAACTTACCTGAATGAACAAAACGTACAGCAACTGATTTTGCCAAATAGTGAACCTATTTGAATGTATGAACGCTGTGGTAGTGTTCTGATTTTTATTTAGTTATTTGGTATTAGATTAATTTAAAATGTGCATATTTTAGGGACTCCTGTGTGAATTGTTTTTTAATATAAACTTCTAAGGTTCTATAAACCTAATACAAGTGCACACATGATAAGTAATGAGCTTTGGGTTTTAACTTGTAAAGATTCAATGCGGAGTAAACAAGACAGAAACACAGTTAATCGTAGTAATATTAATAATGTTGATCTCACATTTAGAGTATTAGAACTTGCTAACCTTTTCAAATTAACATGACATACAGTGCACAGTCGAGGAGAATGGGTATTTTACCCTATAGTAATGAAAACTAGACATGGTTAAAGCAAGGAGAAAGTCTGTAGATTCATTCTTAGGAAAACCCAAAGGTTTTAACTGCTTTCTAAGGCATCATTTAGACACTACTCGTGATGTTTTTAAAATGTTAAGATTTTCAGTTTTTTTCGTTAGTCTCTATCAACATTGAGATTTTGAAGAGAAAAATTTATATATTATCACCTGCCACTAAAGGCAGAATGACGGTAATGTTTTTGCTTTTATGTATGTGTTCATTTGTCTGTCTGTTAGCAAAAAATCTCATGAACTTGTGGACATATTTTAATGAAATTAAGAAAGTAATGACTGTATGTTAACTCCATTCAAGGTGGCCACAGCTAATCAAGCTTAGAAAACAGAAAAAATGGCTGTAACTCAGGCAATTTTAGTTACTGAGATTGTCATATGTCTGGTTTTTGGTTCTGTTATGATTTAGGTTTTTCTTGTATTTGCTTTATTGTCCTTTTGTTTGTATTATTTTGTCTTCTTTATACCTTGGTTCTGTTTTGTCACCATCCACCGGTCCTCTGCTCAGTAGTTTCTGGTTTCCTGTCACACCCATCTCCACCTGTGTGTAATTGTAATCACTCACCTGTGCCCACTTCTCCTGATTTCCCTGTGCTTTAAAATCTGGTCTTCTTCTCCACCTCCCTGCCGGTTCATTGTTGATGTTGGTTGTTTGTGTTAGTTTCAAGTCTCGTCTCTGGTCTCTCCTCGTTTTTGCCTTGCCTCCCCTTGTCTTTGTGTCCTGCTTGGATTTTAGTTATAGTTGTTTTGCTGCCACGCCAGCCCTTTGTTTTCTGTTTGTTATTTAAATAAATTTTGATTATTTGGAAGCGAGTCTGCGCCGTGGGTTCATCCTGCTCTCCACCCCTTATGACAGAGATAAGATTTTGTGTTTAAGTAACTAATGATTTTTCACAACACATGCTCTGAGTGCTTTGGATTGTGCAATATCTTTGCATAAGACTTTGTCATTATCCGTTAGAATCAACACTGTCTGTTAGCAAGACACCTCATGAATCACAGCACAGATTTAAATGAAACTCTCAGATGATAATCACTGGACGTACATCTACAACTCCATTAGAGTCAGCTCCATTCAAGATAGCCACCACAACTAATCGATCTTAGCAAACACATAAGTGATTACCTCCGCCAAGGAGGTTATGTTTTCAGTAATATTGGTTTATTTGTTTGTTAGTTTATCTGTTTGTAAGATTACTTAAAAAGTAATAAACAGATTTTGATGAAATCTTCATGAAATGTCAGGTTGTCATAAAAACCAAGTGATTCAATTTTGGTGGTGATCCGAATCCTACAATTTTTTAATGACCCTATGTCTTTGGTGCAGGTTTGCACTCTCCAAGTGCTTCTAGTTATAATTCAGCCTGTTTTACAGATATTGAGCTGAAGTTTGGTGCGGTAGGAGCTGAGATATTCTTAACACATACTCTGAGGTCAAACATAACATACAATAGCTCACATGAGAATGTGTGTAACATTATTGACAAAGTTAGACCATAACAGCTATCACTCTGTTCGTTCTCATCATATAAGGATTTTAGTTAGTGATATGCACTGATTCAACGAATGCTAGGCCTTTAATAATAATAAAAAAAGCTTTCTAAGTTAAGAATGGAGACAGGAGATACAAAGCTTCTGAGAAAAAAAATAATACAGCTGATGTTCTTTTGTGTAAGCCCACTATCATTTTGTGCCTAAGAAATCAATCAACAATGGAGACATTTTGACTGTTTTTTTTTCTGCATGTGTCATATATTATCCTGATCCTGTTGCCATTAAACTTTGATTCAATAGTGGCTGTTCTCACCAGCGGATATTTCAGTGTATTTGGACTGAGATTTTTTTTTATATAAAGAAAGAAAGAAATTGTCTATTCAAAAAAAAATCTGACATTAGCAAGCTTTAGAGGAAGTTGTAAAATTTAAAACAACTACTCCCTACTCTTGTGTCATGCACAAGCAGGAAAATTTTATGTCAAAAAGTGGCAATAATTAGAAACTTTTCCGGTTGTTTTTACCGAGACTTTGTTGCAAACCATCACAGATTATGATACTACTTGCAAGGCATAACAAGTTTCTTTAATTGTGAAAGGATTTTTTAATTTAAGTAACTAGTTTTGTTTTAAGGATTAAATACATAACAATTTGAACATTAATACTGCACTGCCATAAAGACTTGGAGTTCCTTTAACTTTTAGGTTATTGAGCAATTTGTTCTGAGTGACTGTAAAGATGGTGGTAAGATATTGATTTTAAAATAAGTAATTTATGATTCATTATTGAGAGGCTGAAATATTCACTCATCATTTGGGATGGGTGTCCTGCCTGTACTGTAAAAAAATTGTTACTTTTCAAATTGTTTGGTACTGTGAGACTTTTACAACACAGCCTAAGTCCCTGATGGACTCTGGCAAAATCCTCTTTAAGAAACAACTTCCTCTCTGAACTCCACAAACACCCTGGTATCTAAGCTGCTTTGACTTGGCACTTTTTGTGTTTCACTTTTATTCTGTTGTTGTAAATTCTTGTTTTTTTCTGGGTTTTTTTTTGTTGTTTGTTTTTTCGAACCTTGCATAAAACATATTTTCCTTTTTAGGTTCTTTGTCAACTTCCCATCTGCTAAGCAGTATTTCAGCCAGTTTCGGGAACTGGAAGATCCAGAGGAGATGGAGCAAAGCAGCCAGCTTCGACAGCATGCCTGCAGGGTTATGAATGCCCTCAACACTGTGGTGGAGAACCTCAACGACCCAGAGAAGGTGTCGTCAGTGCTGGCCCTGGTGGGAAAGGCCCATGCTCTCAAACATAAAGTGGAACCCATTTACTTTAAGGTAACATTGAGGAACAATTAACTGTATATTTGATCCTAATTTGATCTGAGGTTTCCTGTATTTTATACAACCACAGTGATGTAGTTTAGCAGACTACATCCTGTAGCTTTTTATTTTTTTATATAACCCCATTCTGAAAAGTAGATAGATTAAACTTTAATATAAAGGAAATGTTGCACTTTAATCTATTTAAATACTCAAGCTAAAAATGTCCAGTTGTTTTGTTGAACATGTCAAGCATGACCTGTTGGAAAATTAACTTTAAAATTGTATTTAGATTTTGGATCTAAAACACAAAGATATAGGCAAGATATGGCCGAAGGATCAATAGCGGCAGTCTGCATCTAACCTTGAATGTTTTCAAATAAAAGAGAGAAAAAAACATTAAAATAAATTTTAAAAATGTAATAAATCTTTATAGCGCTGATAGAGTTGAGAATAAATATCTTGAGTGTCTAAATCAAAAGATTGAACTAAAAAAGTCCAAGTTTTATTTGCAAGGTTATTAAGGTCACAGTGTTGGCATCACCAAAGCAAGCTTTAAAAAGTGTGTGTGTGTAGGAGGGTGGGGGGTGTAAATGTAACATCTTCTAATTGTTTTTATTTTGTGCATTCTAGTTTGGCATGCTGAAAAAAATGACATGGAACAATAAGATCCTTAATATAAAATAGAGCTTGGTTGTTGGAAGGTTTGTATAGAATTTTACATTTAAAATTTTACAGGGAGCAAACAGAGAAAAATTGGAGCAATATGTTCTCTCCTAAGTCTCATCAGACCTCTTGTGGTAGAATTTTGGATCAAATGAAGACATTTTAGAAAGTTTTTCATGCCACTGATGTAAAATAACAACAAGAAAACTGAGAAAGGCTGTTTTATAGTGGCCTTTTTATTTTACTTCACTTCTATACAACCAAATGTTGCATTTAAAAAATAGAACTTTTTTTATAGATTTCCTTTAGAAAACTTAATTTAGGGGATGAAACATGTCCTCATCTGCAGAGATTCATTGCATAAAACGATACTGATCTGTACTCTTAGCAAAATTGAAGTCCACAACTAATTTTCTTTGTCTTTTTAGCTGAGAGCAAGTTTTTTTAATGCTCCGCCAGTTTTATCTGGATCCTCAGTCATGACATTAAAAAGCCTTTAGCTGCTTGGTTAGATGTTATATTGATAAAATTTAAACATTTTGAAAATTTGGGAAGGACAGGGAACTTCACTCTTTTCCATGCAGAATGTTTTGCACCTGAGTTGACCAAACAGGTGAATTTGCAGCTATTCACAGAAAGAGTGACTGTAGGCAGCAGAGTTTTCAAAAGGTGGCACTGTGCTAGGTGTAAGCTGTACTTCATTGCAAAGCCTGTCCAATATGTGTTTATGTGACTCGTCTGTAAGAAGAATCTTACAACTACTAGAACCAGAGCTGTCACAGAGTGTTTTTGGGGTTCACCAAGAAGTCAGTCAGTAGTCTGGGGAAGGTCACAGGGAACAGGTGCAATCAAAGTTCAATGATCTCTAGAACCACAGACGGTACTGCAGCTATCTCTTTGTCGTTATTGTTTTTTGGTTGCTAAGCAACCATCCATCCATCCATCCATCCATTCTCTTCCGCTTATCCGGGGTCGGGTGGCGGGGGCAGCAGCCTAAGCAGGGAGACCCAGACTTCCCTCTCCCCAGCCACTTGGGCCAGCTCCTCCAGGGGAATCCCAAGGCGTTCCCAGGCCAG
>NC_051432.1:4020844-4057620 GCF_001649575.2 Kryptolebias marmoratus
GGCTGCACTTCGTCTGGCCCCTCACCTAGGACCTGTCTGCCTTGGGTGACCCTACTAGGGGCATGAAGCCCCTGACAGCATAGCTCCTAGGATCATTGGGACACTCAAACCCCTCCACCACGATAAGGTGGCAGCCCAGGGACAGGGCTAAGCAACCAAACCAATGAAAACCAATGGGGCCCTCGCAAAAGTGTGTGTCTGAGGGAGTTGGAGCAACATGAAGGGAAACCCCGTTTGCAGCTTATCAGTCAGAGTGTATGGCAAACAACGAAGATACCAGCATCAGCTTCATACCATCTTCCTCAGGGTTTGGTTGATGTCCAGCTGAGTCTTTCATTTCTCACATTTCTACAAAATTTTAAAATGTGACAAAGAAAACAAACACTAGGAAACAAGGAGGTTTCAAATGCCTAAATAACAAACATTTGTCTGGCTGAAAGTTGTTTTCTTGAGTTACCTTTCAGAGACTAAATATACAGAAACAAAATCCTCCTCTTATCTAAAAAAATTAAACTTAACTACATGAAAAAAATTACACTCACTGTACTCCCTAACTGACCACAAAACAGGAGAAAGCCAAACAAGTTGAAGGTGAATTGCAAACCAAAAAAAACATCAACAACTACAACAGGAAGAAAATAATGACGATAATAATAGGAAGAAAAAAATAAAATAGAAATCATACACACCATTAAAAAATATCACTTAGGGAAAAAACACATAACATGGCACCGCTAATGCCCTGAGATGGATGACTGAGATGATGATTAATGGTTTTCATTTGCTCGTTGCAGACACTGTCTGAATGTCTGTTTCCACACCAACACAATAATTTTGGGCACAAAATGTTTTTCTAGTGCAGACATGACTTCATCAAATGTTGTACCTTGTTCTAGAAGTGTGTAGAACAAACAATATCCCTCTTCTCCTAAGCAGTGTAGTAAAATGGCACATCGTCTTTCTTTCAGCCAGCTGTTTCCTTGTGCATTTATGACAAACATGTAATCATCAAACATTTTACACCATGTTGTAAATAGCATAGAAGGCTCATCAGCATGATGCAAGAATGGCGGTGGACTCAGTACTGAAGCGCTCATCCTTCGTAGCCAATTTTGTTAAATAAAATCAGGAGCTGGCTGGTAAAACTGACTAACTTTATTACTAACATGGTAACAGGTCAAGCACCATTACAGGACTCTTCATTCTCTACCAGTCACATCCTTCTCTGCATCTCTACTATACCATTCTTTTGCAACCTACAGTGTCTTAGTGGTACGATCTAGGGACCAAAAGTAATAACAGCAACATAAATGCATTCATTGTGTAGACCTCAGAACACAACACAATAACAAGAGATTTTATAAAAAGCTTTGCACTGGGGACAGTTCTTTGTGTGTTTAAAGACACATTAAATCCAGCATTACATGTTTTCCTTGATATAGTCATTCTTATACAGTGAGAACAGTTGCTCAAACCAGGTAGCAAATATAGTATTGTGAGTTTTCAATGAATGTGTGAATGATTGTAGCGTGAAGCACTTTGGGGTCCTTGGACTAGACAAAGCGCTATACAAGTGCAAACTATTTACCATTTGTCTGCTTTTCCTTTACTCTGAAGTAGTGGTGTGCCATATCATCTCATTTACGGTAATACCAGTTGATTTTTTTGACACCGGTGAAAAATTAATATTGCTTTATCATATGATGACGTATTTTAATAGAGCCTGACCTGTGCAGCGTGAGGCGCTATGTGGTCCACACTTCTTACCAGCCGGTGGTGGTAATTCTTCCTATAGTTGTTTGCTAACTGCCATTAAAACAAAGAAGAAGAAGCACAAGGCGCTGCGAGCGTGACCTAGCAAACATGGCAGAGCACAACATGGAAATACCTCTCAAGAGTCCCAATTTTTTTTTTTTTTTTAAAAAACGAGTAACTTCTGTTGTTTGGAATTATTTTGGTTTTAGGCTAGGTAAGGGTGGAAACACGTCGAATCTGTTTATAAAAAAAAGTGGAATATTGTAAGTGATATTGTTAACACAGTATTTAAAAAAATATATTGTAATATGATTTTTGGCAATATTGCCCACCACTCTTCTGAGTTGACCAAAGCGGAAAACATCCATCCATTTTCTTTACCTGCTTCTCCATTCCTGGTTTGCGGGGAGCTGGTGCCTATCCCCAGCAGTCACTGTGCAAGAGGCGGGGGACAAGTCCATCGCAGGGCATAGAGACAAACAACCATTCACACTCTCACCTAGGGACAATTTTAGAGTTATCAATTAACCTCACATGCATGTTTTTGGTCTGTGGGAGGAATCCGGAGTATCCCCACGTGAGCGCAGGGAGAACATGCATACTACACCCAGAAAGGCCCCAGGCCAGGAAGCGATCCTGCAACCTTCTTGCTGGAAGGCAACAGTTCTAACCACTACACCACTGTGCCACCACGCAGTGGAAAACATATTCTATCTTTTCATACATGTTGAAGAAGTTACTTCTTCCTTTTGCTCCCCAGATCCTGAGCGGCGTGATTCTGGAGGTTTTGTCTGAAGATTTCCCTGAATGCTTCACAGCTGAGGTGCAGTTGGTGTGGACCAAACTGATGGGGGCGCTGTACTGGCATGTGACGGGGGCCTACACAGAGGTGGGCTGGCTCCAAGTCTCCAGCTCGGCAGTGTGAAGAAGGAAAATGAATTAGAAGCTAATAGTACGGAAAAGAAGTAAATCAATGTGTGTGAGGAAAAATGTGGACGAAGAGTTTTGGTCAGATGCATCAAATTAACACATAAATCTGTACTTTGCTCTGCAGATCAGTTGGATACCAAATGTTAGCTAGACATCAATTTCCTTGTTTTAGCTTCTGTTCGTGGTGTTTTGATATGTGTTTTAGCAGAAGAGGCCGTTGTTTCCAATGCTGATGATATCGCTCTTTTCTTGGTGATTTCTGTTGCTGATAGAAGAGAGTAAATCCTCACTTCATGCACAACTGAATGCTTCTTGATTAAAGAACCACCAAGAGATTAAAGCAAACAACTCCAAAAACTTTCAGGAGATGACCGACCCTTCTTCAGCTCTACCATCAAGCATGCTAAGCTTTTTACTTCAGCGAAGAAAATTTGTATCTTACATTGAAAGTAGCTGTGAACGTAAAATTCTTAGTGTCTTTTCCAACACTGATCTCAAAGCTGAGCTCATTTTTGATCAGACTCAGTTAAACAGGTTAAAATTTCAAAGGTGAAAGAACAGGCCCCTTAACTAACTGCATAAAAATACACTTTTTCAGACCATTGTGAGGTAACCAGTTAGTACTTGTATAATGGTAAACTGGTAGTTAGTTATTAAAGGAAAAAGAAAAGGTATAAAAATGAGTTTAAAGTGTCAGCATGAGTCAGTCCAGCTTTTGTTGTGATCTGACATGAAACCACATTTAAATAAGATCAACCATTAACTACTGAAATTCTATTTAGTCTTGTAAGCAGTTCTACTGGTAGTTATGAGGACATGTCAAAGGACAAATAGTACATTATTTTATCTATCAGGACACACTCTCCTCTTAGCACTTTGTCAGCTCTTAGATTCTAACTTACAGCTGTTTGAAGTGGTCTTTATTTTAATAAATCATATAGAAAATACACGTAGCAAAGATAAAGAAAGTTCAAGTGCACGCTTTACTGCATGCAACACAGAAATGCTGTTTACAGTTTAAACAAGTGTCACAAACATGCATGTGAAATAAAACTTCTGAAGTCTCAAATTTATTAAAGCCTAAATTTGTTGCTTCATTACAGTGATCATGTAAAACTATTGTACAGAACTTGAGCTCTCTGTTCACTAAAGGGCTAGTTTAGCTCCTTTGGAGTGCGGTTTCTGTGGTGCAGCTTTGAGTTGTCAGTACCTTGCAGTAGACAGCATAAGTTAAGCTGACAGATACTCAGAAGAGGGCCCAGTTAAGAGCAAATGTTCACTATCTAAAACAACTCCAACCTTAAGCTCTTCACTGTAGATTCTTAAATCGTGTTACTTTTGCATCAAATAAATACTCTGATTGTAAAGTTTTCACATTTCATGAAGAAAAATCAAGATAACTGGATTGCTACTGATAGTGATCGCAGCATTTAAATGGCTCATTTGGGAGTCAAAGTCACATTAACAGATCTTCTTAAATCTCAACTGCAGGGAACTAAAAGTCTGAAACCCTGCTGGGATTTGTTGAAATAATCGTTTGAAGTGCCCTTCTGTATAAAAGTCATGAACAATTAATGTCGTACATTAGACATTGTAGATAGCTGCTTGAGTTTAATTCTGGCAGGACTGATGAGCTAAAGGCTAGTTCAAACAGAGCTGAGACCAAAGTGGGTTTCTGTTGGCTTAAAACAGCTTTGAGCTAAAGGAAACTTTTTAGCCATTTTACTTCATGTCCATTTTGTGTTATATAGTTATTTACATAGATTTCAATGATTATTTTTAAGCCAAAATGCAGCAGCAGCAATTTGAGAGAGATCACCAAACTTCTGCCAAATTGACTATAGATGTGAAACTGATGGTGGTTCAAAAGTTTAAACATCGTTTGAATGAACAGCTATTAAATTTGAAGACTGAAGCTGTTTTGAAACAGGAGATTTTGCTTTGGAAGTGGGACCACTTGCATAAGCTATTATTTCATCAGTACAGTTTATTTGCATTTGCAAATAACCACAGAATTATATTTAAATATAAATATCAATTTAAAAATATTGTGAAACTGATGTAAAGGTTTTATAAGCGTTTGCTTGAAGTCTTATAAAACTTTTAATATTGGAATTGGTTTACGACAACAGCAGTACACCTTAGTCTTTCACTTACTCAAACTAGCCATTAGCTCATCAATCCAGCCAGTCTTAAACTCTTTTCTCAAACTGAGGTTGTTCAAAGAGCTATCTGCAACAGGTAAGATACTGATTGTTCATAACCTTTCCACAGAAACCTACTTCAAAAGATCTGAACTGTCCATTTCAGTGTGACACATCCAAAACGTTGGCAGACCTGTTGCTTAAATTGCTCAGCTAAATCAATTTTGACATATAATTGTTTTAACTCTTGATGTTTAATCCAGAAGCCAACTAGAACACAAAGAGATATTTGAATATAAAAATGTTGCATATTGTTGTTTATTTCTGTGGGCGTCTGGTCTGAGTGAAGCATCTTTAAGACCACACATACAAATACACCTCATGATGTTCGGTAAAGCGAAAAAGTTTGAACTTTTTAGCTACAAACAGGGAGCTGTTGGTTGATGAAGCCCCAGCTTCAGGACCATGGAGTTGTTGACTGTTAATAGAGCCTTTTTGTGTCCAAATACAGTAATTCCTTGTGTTTAGGGGACCTTCACCCCTTTCTATATTTTACTGTCATGTTTAACTTTACTGAAGTATATTTGTATAAGTAAACAGTGGATAAATGTGTATATTCTGAGCCTGCAGCTCTCTGACATGCTGGTGTGTTGATGTGTTGAAGAGGACTGTTCTTGCTTTCTGTTGTATGCCTTTCATTTTCATCATACAACCACACTCTAACAGTGTAAAAGTGAGAGGGAGAATATCAGCAGGTGGACTTAATCAGCAGACACACACACACACACACACTCACAAAGAGGCGCACAGTCAGAACAGTGTTAATATTTACAGGACTGTCAGATAGTTTACTTCCTGAAAAGCTTGTTGGAGACACACTGCTTTAAAGGCTGCATTAGGAGCTTTAAAAAGCAACTTCAGGGGTTCCTGAAAAGCAGGACCACCATCTGTCTGTTTCTTCAAGCTATCATTCTGTCACATGAAATGAAATCCAAGCGCCTAACTTTTCTTTACCTAACCAAACTGCCTTTGAACAGTCCCCATCTGTGAATCTCGCTCAATCAATTCCCAAACAGCAAATCTGTTTAGGATGGACATCTGATCCAATCTGCAGTTTGCATCTGCTCTGGTGACGTCCTGCATCTCATCTGAACTCCGTCAGCAACAGCATCTGGCATTAATGAAGAGCTAATGAGACTCCTCTCCTCCTCGGTGGGTCGTTTATCTGCTGTAACTTCCTATTGTCTCTGCCGGGATCGTTCACCCGAGAGCAAAAACAATTATGACCGGACAGATGGTTTCAGACCTGCTGCATAGTGTCAGCCATTCATAACAACGCTAAGCAGAAACATAACCCATTCAGATAAAAGCGCTGTAAACATAGTTACAGTCAAGAATAAATATCAGAGATGAAATCATTTATGTAATGCTCTAATTGATGCATCGTGCTGTGTCTTAGACCAAAGCCTAATTAGCTATTCTAATTTTTCTTTTGAAGCTGAAATAAACAAACCTTGCTGTGTGATTCAGTGCATTTTATGAACAAGAAAACCAAGAGAAGATGATGTTTTTAAAACAGAAATACAGTGCTCGTTTCTCTGAAGTTCATTTAAAAAAAACCTTGATAAAACTGAAAGAGGTTTTATACACAAAAAACAAAAAATATTGGTGCTTTGTTCACAGCAAAGTCAAACAGAGGAAAAACTCTAAATATTAGACTAAACGTTAATTAAAAGCTATTCATTTCAAAGTATAAAATAAAACCTAAAAATGGTTACCCTGAACTGTATCAAATGGTGCTGTTTAAAATGGATCACTCTAGTAGTTTTGCAGATGTATGATATCCAATTCTGAAATGCAGATACTCACTTAATGTAATCAAAACACTCAACTGAATCCATCAAAAAACAAATTTTAAGTCTATTTGAATTTAGATTGTTTTGGAAACTTGTATGCATATTTTACTCAACAAATCAGAGCGTACTTACATACCAATGCATCAAAAACTGTCAGACTTTTTAATCCCAAACTGCTAGAAATCTCCACTGTTGACCTATTTTGAGTCACTTTAGCTACTTCTTTGGTGGAAGTGGCAGCCGTTCACAAACTTTGCCTTTAAATTTTATTTTAAAGACACATTTTGCAATGATATGATAAAAGTATCTATGGATTTATTTGACTGGTCTTTGTGACATTGCATAGAGTTAAACCTGGTATTACAATGATGTTGCATTATTTCATTTTCCAAAAATCTTTTTTTATACACTTTATCTGCATACATCTTGAGTGAACATGCGGGAAGAAACAGAATAAAATTCAAATCCCTTTCCCCAGCAGACTGCACAGATAGAATTATCTTGGAAATGAGCACAATTGAAACTAATTACATCAATAATTGCTCCACTCTCCAGCAGCAAAGGCAGTGAAGTTAAAATACCATCACACACCAGAGTTTGGCAAGTAAAAATGGGCAATGTTTCAAGTTTTCAGAGAAATAATTCTCCTTGTCTTCTCCTGCCTTAAGAACAAACTGAACTGGAGATATATTAAAACCTCTGGGGGTTTTTTTTACGCTAATGCTCTGTTAAAATACAGGAGACATTTCTGTTTTGTTATTGTTCTCCAAGTTAACCAGGAAGAACTCGCATCAAAATGTGGAACAGCTACACTGATTCACGGTAAAAGCCAGAGCATGGTCCTCAACTAGTGGTGAAGCAAGTGTCACCAGATGTGAAGGAATGTAAAAATCTTTTAAAAAATCTTTTTGATGTTATGAGTTTGTGAAAGTTTGCAATTCATCCCAGAGTCCCAAACACAAGAAAGATTTGTTGGAGAAGACTAGCAGAACGGTGTATACAAACCATCAAAATAACAAGCAACAGTGAATTTAAAAGTCATTTTTAACAACAACTAAATACAACACATAATAATAAATCTAACCTTAAATAACCTAAATAATAACAGTTCTGCTTATTTTTAGATAGATTTGTGTGCCTGATTTTTGGTTGTTTCTAAAAGGCAGTGGAGGTGTTTGCTGTTACCATGGTAACCCTGAAAAACGAAAGCTAATTGCAGACAGAAGTTAAATTAATGCCATAAGAGCCTTTAACATGAACAGACTGACTTTGATGTCCATCTATACTGAACATAAGATTTTATACTTGCTTTAGCCCCAAACAGTAAAAATATTGTTTCACCTGCAACATTATGAAAAGAAATAAATATTATCTGCAATGATCTTTAATGAAATGATAATGAAATTAGCTTAGGTGCTTAACAGTGATGTGATTCTCAGGTCTTTTGTTTCATACCTGTCCTGTCCTGAGAGTCTAACTGCAGCCGAGTCACATAAATCTCATACATCAGCAAACCCAACCAACCTGACCTGATGGGATACCCTGACTCTAACAATAGCATCTTTAATTTCTTAATGTCATCTTCCCCATCTGACTTCCTTCCCTCGCTGCTGTTGTCTTTTTATAACCAAACTGTATTAATGTTGTTTGCTCTCAGACAGACCTGCAGCCTGTCTGCTGAGATTGTGTTTGAAGCACAGAGGTGTTCAAACACAATCTGGATTTTGTCACTATTTATTGCACCTAATATTTACAAAAAGTCCCTAATATCTGTAAATTTAAAGACCCAATGACTGACTTAGCTTTTCCAGAGTTTGTTCCTTTCACTCATAACAACTCTGTCATCCCTCTTAATAATTTGGTAGTTTAACATTTGTTGTCTGTGTTAAAGTGCTGTGAATGAAACCACATTGACAAGCCGGATGTCTTCTGGAGAAAAACTTTATGGTCAGACGAGACAAAGACTGAGCTTTTTAGCTACAATGATAAAAATTATAATTGGAGGAAACAAGTAAAACTTTCAAACTTAAGAACACTGTATCAGCTGTCAAGCATGGTGGCGGTAGCAACATGCTGTGGCACTGCATTTCACAAATGTCCCTTTTCCACGGCTCTAAAGGTCCTGGCTCGAGTCTACTCGGCTTGCTTTGCGCGCGTTTCCACCGGCATTTTTTTGAGTCCGGCCCTACTTTTTTGGTCCCTGCTTCGGAGTAGGGCCAGCCGGGTGGGCCCTGCTTTCGTAGGTGAGGCAAGCTTAGTTCCTGTTCACTCATTGGTCGTGGGTGTGACCAGATGCAAGCAAAAAGAGCGAACGGTAGGAATATAAACAACAGCGTTAGCTTACCCTGCAACGTTCATGCCGTCTGTCCCCCAGCTGAAGGCGCTGTAAAGCCTGAAATCTCCGGCGGATAACAGCTATCCTACTCCGCGCAACAATCACAGCATCCAGAGCATTTCTTCCACTGCGCCTCTCTTCCTGAAGTCTCAAGAGAATCCCCATAAGTTTAAAAAACAGCAACAACACAGGGCGAACGTTGTCCATAGCGCTTTCGTTGTTTACACAAATGGCATCAAGTTTCTGTAGGGCAACCGAAACTTGCGCCCCCATGACATTATGTCATGTCATTGTGACCCAAGGGCAGAGGAGTGTTAGGTTTGTGGCCTAAGTTAAAAGCCAGATTTGCACCAGAAAACTAACCAATTTAAATGAACTCTACCAATTTGCCAAGAAGAACAGTGGTCAAATATCAGTCAGAATTATGTCAGAAGTTTGTTGATGGATACATAAAGTATCTGGTCCTGGTGCAACTTGCTAAGGAAGATTTACCCAAGTAGTGGTGGGAGTGTATGTTTATTTATGACTGTGTGGATCAGCGAAAATCCACAATAAATTTAATCTAGTGCACCCAATTCTTGTTTTTAAAAAACACTGAAGTTGTATGTTGTATATTAATTAAACCATGAAAAAGAATGGTTCAAATAACTAATAATAATAAAAAAATTAACATGGGATTCAACTAACAGCATCCACTACAATGTCTGGTTATATGCATTCTGGTGCATTTTATTTACATATATTGTGGATTATCCCTAACAACAATAACTAGAGCAAAAATTACATAACATTTCTATATTACAAACATTTACTCCTGCAACAACTTTTAGGACTATAACTGGGATTCAGTCTAAGTTGATGGTCATGTGAACAGGTTAATGGAAAAATACAGGCAGAAAGAAAACCTGCCATAATCCAACTGTTTGGTTAAAATTGAAATGCTTTGCACTGTGAACCAGTGTAGTTATTACACATTTTGTCTGATGAAAAGACAAAAACATTAAACAGTAATTAACAAACACAACCTCTCTAGATTTGAACATTTGTACATAGCTGCTGATGTTCACTGAAGCCTAAACAGGGTTATTTTCATGCTGAACTTTAGGCTTGTATACTGAGGCACGCAGAGATGAGTCACACAAGTGGATAAAAATACACCCAGCAGTCAAATAAACCTCAGAGTAAACTATTTCCACTTCAGTTCAAATGGCTCTGGAGACAGCAAAGCTGTTGTCGCTTATAAAACATTTGCTGGGTCCTTTGCCAGACTTTTCGACACGAGGTTCAACCCTAAACAACTCACAGTTCAGAAGGATTTTTGTCAGGTGAACTTTGCTAACATATGTTACGCTAACTCACACACATGCAACAGGGCGTACCTCTAAATGCCAATAAACTACTGCTGAACTCCTTACAAAACACCTTAAGCAAAAAAAAAAAAAACATCTTTCATTTGCTCTGAACTTAATTTCTCTTTCAGCAATGAAAGGGATCACAGCATGTGTAGAACTTTGTGTTTTTGTTGTGCAATGTTCCTGTCTGCCAGTCGAAAAGTGAGAACTTTATATTTTTCTAAATATCTCTCTGAGAAGGGTTCATTGTATTTGAATTCTGTTTGCACATGTTCTTGTGAATGGCGCTGTCAGTGAGAGTGAGTGCAGTGGCTTTGTAGTGTATTCAGCATGTATGCACAGACTTCATCAATAAACTATGCTTGTAAATGTGTCTGTTTTTTTCTTTAAAAAATTAGTAGTCTAGCATTCTTTGAATGAAAGCATATCACCCACTGTCTTTCATGTCAGAGTGTTAAACTAAGATCATTTCAGTTAATGTAGCTGTTTTGGTCAAACCTTATAAATGTGGTTTTATGCAATGTTGGGATATATTGCAAGACCTGTTAGCACTCAGAGTATATGTTTAGGATGACTGTCACTCACCACCACATCAAACTTTAGCTCAATATCTGTAAATTTGACTGAGTTATAGACAGTTTTGTGTTTGCTATTGTTACTTAGTTGTAGCAGCCATCTTGAATCAGATTGACTCTAAAAGTTAATCAGTTGATGTACATCCAATGATCAGTTTCAGAGAGTTTCATTAAAAAATGTCAAGTGGCTCATGAGATATTTTGCCAACATGACAGACATACGTACACCCACATCCAGACATGAGCAAAATCGTCATTGCCTTTTGCCTTCAACAGTGGGTGACAATAAACAGGAAGTTTGATGTTTAATTTGCTAATTTCGATTTAAAAAGTGACTTTTAGTGCAGTTCTTACTGCTTGCTTAAGATTTATGTGAATCTGTTGTCAGGTTCCAGGCTAAAATAAATCTGATCACTAGTAAAATAATCATTTTTCATTGATTCATGAGTCAGGCAGTTCAGTGTTTCCTATCACTACTGATCCACCAAGAAACATTGCATCCAGGTTACATCACCTGGACAAACTGCATGTGTGTTCAAACACTGGACTCACATTTTCCTCCACATTCATTGGGAGAAAGACAAGCATTAAGCAGTAGCAATCAGACTGAAATGAGCTGCTTATCTCCTAAAAGAAGCTGAAGCAGCAGTATAGTCCACAAGTGCTCAGTATAAAATGATGTAATACGAAGTTTGAAGGCGAAACGAGCAGGACAGAATCAGAGACCTGTTCCTGCACATCCTATTCTATAATGTGAAAGCATTAAAGATGAAATCGACAAAACTCTGTTTCTATATGAGGTTTAGTTTGGTCAGAAGTTTACAGACAATCATTGCATAAAATTAAATAATTTGGGGCTTTTAACAATGATGTCAAACTGTTTTGTTTTTTTCAGGTTGAAATGATGCAACTTACAACATACAACTTTAATGAGTTTTTAAAATTAATAGGGTACATAAATCTGAATTTCTTGCTACTTTAAATCATAATTCGTTGGTTTGCAAAAAGGCTGAGGTCAGGTCTTTGGGAAGGCCATTCCAGATGTTTGATGTTAGCCTGTTGTATCCAATCAGAAACCAGTTCTAGTGTCTGTTTGGAATCATTGTTCTGACGAAGCACCGAGTTGTGTCAAAGTTTCAACCGTCTAGGTGATTTGATGTGAAGTTGAAGAATATCAAAGTAGACGTCCTTTTTCATTTTATTCACTTTGTCCAATGCACTAATACCACAGCATGATGCGACCACCACCATGCTTTATAGTTGATATGTCATGGTTTGTCTACGATTTGACCCACAAGCAGAAAACTCACAAGACACTGGCAGTAAGTTAAAGATTTATTGTCCAGAAGGTAAGTGAAAACTGGAACATGGATTCCACTGGAACACGGACTCTTTGCGGCTCTGGATTCAGGAAGTACTTGGAGAGGAAGAGGTAAGGTTAGATGTGGTTCCGTTTCAACCCACAGTGATCCTTTGAAGCTGGTGGTATTTAGCTTACGGGTTGTGGAGTCGGACCAAGCTGGAGCAGGTTGGCGGCGGCCGTGAACGGAGGAGAGCGGACAGGTTTCGGTCACGAATGAGGTAAGTTCCTTGAGCAGCTTGAATCTCCACTCAGCAGTTCTTTTGTTCTGGAGAATCCCCAGACTGTATTTCAGAGTTTCCTTTAGAACAACAAAACACAAGGTTAACAGGTACATACAGGGTATCCTTCAAGGCTATGATTCAGAAGTTCAGGGGAGCTTGAAGTACCACGAATGGCAATACTCAGGCGTCGACTGAGTGGCAGCATGCTCCTTATATGCCTCTCCCTAATGACCCTCATCTGATCCAGGTGTGTCTCATAATCCCCATCCACTCTCCAGAACGCTCCATGCCGCCACCTGCTGGACAGAAACAAACATACTCCACAAACCCCAACAGTACCCCCTCCTCAACGGCTGCCCCCTGGCAGCCCAGAAGATGTGGAAGGGATGGAAGCAAGGTAATCCGAGATCAACGTGGCATCACAAATAAAAGATCTCGGCACCCAGGATCGTTCCTCTGGACCATAACCCTCCCAGTCCACCAGGTACTGCCATCCACGACCCTGACGGCGAGAGTCCACTATCCGCCGTACTGTGTACACCGGATGTCCCTCGAACATCCGGGCGGGAGGAGGGGGCTTGGCTGGAGGGCATAGCGGACTGGCTAGGACCGGCTTGATTTGGGACACATGAAACACTGGATGTATCTTCAACGAGGAAGGGAGTCGAAGGCGCACAGCAGAAGGACTGATCACAGAACCAATTTCAAATGGTCCGATAAACCTAGGAGCCAGCTTTTTGGACACTGATTTCAAAGGAATATCACGGGATGAAAGCCACACCTTCTGGCCAGGTATGTACGTAGGAGCAGCTCTACGTCTACGGTCAGCAAAACGTCTGTTCTGCTCCACCGTACGCTGTAATGATGCCCTAGTAGCACTCCATACTTTGCTGCATCTTTGAATATGTTGCCGAACTGTCTTAACTTTAATGTCTCTCTCTTCTGAAGGGAATAATGGAGGTTGATACCCCAGAGCTATTTCAAAAGGCGAACGTCCAGAGGCAGCAGAGACAAGACTATTGTGGGCGTACTCTACCCAGGGGAGGAACTTACACCAATCCCGGGAGTCTTCAGCACAGAGGCAGCGAAGTGAGGACTCCAGTTCCTGGTTCATTCGCTCCACTTGGCCGTTAGACTGAGGGTGGTAACCAGATGTGAGAGAGACCTTTGCATCCAGAGCATGACAAAAAGATTTCCATACCTGAGATGTGAATTGTGGTCCCCGATCTGATAAGACCTCGGTCGGTATGCCATGTAATTTGAACACATGTTTTACGAGAAGCTGGGCCGTCTGGAAAGCTGAGGGAAGCTTACGGAGAGCAATGAGATGACAAGACTTGGAAAACCGGTCAATTATTGTAAGAATGGTAGTCATACCTTGTGATGGTGGGAGTCCAGTTACAAAGTCAATAGCGATGTGGGACCAGGGTCGTGTAGGAATGGGTAAGGGTTGCAGAAGACCCGCTGGAGCTTGGTGGGACGGCTTATTTCTGGCACACGTGGGGCAGGCTGACACATACTCCTTAATGTCCTTATACAGGGATGGCCACCAGAACCGCCGTGTGATCATGGCAATGGTTCGACTAGCTCCGGGATGAGCTGAGAACTTAGCAGAATGAGCCCAGTGAATGAGTTGAGAACGGACAGCTGAGGGTACATAACTTTTGTGGGGGGGTCCACCGGGAGGTCCGGGCTCCTTTAACTGAGCCTGCTTAATAATGTCCTCTATCTCCCATGAGAGTGAGCCCACCACACACTTCGGCGACAGGATAGGTGAGGAGTCCCGTTCGAACTCATCCTTGGAGAACTGTCTAGAAAGAGCATCAGGCTTTACGTTCTTAGAACCTGGGCGAAAAGAAATTGACAGGTTAAATCGAGAGAAAAATAATGACCATCGTGACTGACGGGAATTTAGCCTCTTAGCTGACTGAATGTAGGACAGATTCTTGTGATCGGTCCACACCAAAATGGGATGTTCGGCGCCCTCCAACCAATGTCTCCATTCTTCCAGTGCCAATTTAATGGCTAACAACTCACGATCTCCAACATCATAATTCCTCTCAGCAGGAGATAACTTACGCGAGAAAAATGCACAGGGATGCAATTTTTCATCCTCCTCAGCTCGTTGTGACAATACAGCACCAACCCCAGAATCTGAAGCGTCAACCTCCAGAACAAACTGTCTTAACGGATTGGGTTGAGTCAGGATAGGAGCCGTAGCAAATCTCTGCTTGAGATTGGAGAATGCTGAGTCCGCTTCAGGAGTCCAGGCAAACGTGACTTTGGTGGAGGTCAGTGCAGTCAATGGAACTACTGTCTGGCTGTAACTCCTAATAAAGCGTCTGTAGAAATTAGCGAAGCCCAAGAACCTCTGCAGTTGTTTCCTGGTCTCCGGGACAGGCCAGTCCAGAATAGCACTTATCTTTCCGGGATCCGACCGAACCTGTCCGCTCTCAAGGATGTGACCCAGGAAGGTAACAGATGCTTTATTGAACTCACATTTCTCAGCTTTAACACACAACCGATTCTCCATGAGGCGCTGCAGTACAAGGCGGACATGTTTCTGATGTTCAACAGGGTTTTTGGAATAAATGAGTATATCATCCAGATATACGAATACAAAAACATTAATAAAGTCTCGTAGAACATCATTAACTAGGGCTTGGAAGACAGCTGGGGCATTCGTGAGCCCGAAAGGCATCACCAGATACTCGAAATGGCCCAGAGGAGTCTTAAATGCCGTCTTCCATTCATCACCCTGGCGTATTCGCACCAAATGATAGGCATTACGTAGGTCCAGTTTAGTGAAGATGGTAGCGCCCTCCACTGGTTCAAAAGCTGATGACAATAAAGGTAAGGGATACTTGTTTTTTACAGTTATTTGGTTTAACCCTCTGTAGTCAATACAGGGTCTTAAAGATCCATCCTTTTTACCTACAAAAAAGAACCCTGCTCCTAGTGGAGAAGATGACGGCCGGATGAAACCTGCTGCTAAGGACTCGTTTATATATTTCTCCATTGCTTGCCGTTCAGGGCGAGAAATATTAAACAATCTGCTGGAAGGTAAAGGAGCCCCTGGGAGTAAGTCGATAGCACAATCGTATGGCCTATGAGGGGGCAAGGATTGAGCTGGAACTTTACTGAATGCTCGTTTCAAATCCTGATACTCTTTGGGAATGCCAGCGAGATCCTTAATATCCATTTCCTCTTCCGCACCCACCTGACCAGTAGGTGGCAGTGCGGATTGCAGACAGGTTGAATGGCATCTCTCTGACCAGGTTTCTACTCGGGAATTAACCCAATCCAAATGGGGGTTATGCAGCTGTAACCACCTGTATCCAAGAACAATGACTGGACTAGAAATGGGAAACACAAAAAATGTTATTGTCTCTTGGTGGTTCCCAGAAACCCATAGTTGCATCGGTCTAGTCTTGTGTGTAATCAAATTAAGTTCTCTCCCATCAAGGGCGGAAACACGTAAAGGAATAGACATTTCAACAGTCTCAATTCCTGCCTGCTCCACGAACTCTATATTAATAAGACTCTGTTCACAGCCTGAATCAATCAAAGCTGCCACATCCACAGATTCTTGACCAACCTTGAGCACAGCATTAAGTGTTAGCCGAGGGGTTTCTTCGGTCCCGTTTTGGTCCATCAGAACCCCCCGGTCTGATGGACCCTCCCTTTTGGCCTCGCCGAACTGAAATTCTTATTCCTCGCTGAACATGCAGCCAAAAAATGATCCGAGGCGCCACAGTATAGACATAATCCTTCCTTCCTTCTTCTCAATTTCTCCTCTGGTTCTAACTGCGTGCGACCCAGTTGCATGGGTTCCGTCTCAGGCTGTTCTCTAGCCTCAGGACCTTGGTATACTGGTCTGCGTGACGGTGATAATCTCTTGTGTGACAAAAAACTCTCAACACGTTGCTTCTTGCGGTCTCTCATACGATTATCTATACGAATAGCCAGGGAAATTAATTCATCAAGTGTCTCGGGTTCCTCACGAACCGTTAACTCATCTTTCAAAGACTCATTTAATGATTGATTAAATGCAGCTTTAAGCGCCAAGGCGTTCCAACCTGAAGATGCCGCTAAGGTGCGAAATCTTATGGAATGTTCTGCCACAGAATGTGAGCCTTGCTTTAATTTTAACAAGTCTCGAGACCGCTGTGTCTTGTCCTCATTAATGGAAAACACCATCTTAAATTCATCCAAAAACGCTTGAAAAGTGCAGCCAAAGTTGACAGGATCAGTAAAACGTGCTTCTGCCCATAATAACGCCTTTCCAGTGAGGAGACCCAAAATAAACGAGATCTTCGCTCCATCGGTAGGGAAAGACTGAGGAGATCTATTGAACACTAAGGCACATTGTAGCAAAAATCCTCCACACCCAGACTCACCTGAGTATTTCTCAGGATTAGGTGAACTGACGTCACGGGTATTCATCAGACGCTGACTCTCCACAGGAGGTTTACTCTGGAACGTTGCGCCATCTGCTGGAGAAGAAGACGGGTTACTTGTTAGTCGGAGAAGGAGTTGAGTGATCTGATCCATACGTTGATTGGTTGCTTCCTGCTGGTCATGTAGTGCTCGGAGCACACTCTCATGAGATTGTAAAAGTTGATGCTGTTCTGCCATAGTTATCCTGAGAGCTTCTGCTGGGTCTGTTTGGCCTGAGTATTCTGTCATGGTTTGTCTACGATTTGACCCACAAGCAGAAAACTCACAAGACACTGGCAGTAAGTTAAAGATTTATTGTCCAGAAGGTAAGTGAAAACTGGAACATGGATTCCACTGGAACACGGACTCTTTGCGGCTCTGGATTCAGGAAGTACTTGGAGAGGAAGAGGTAAGGTTAGATGTGGTTCCGTTTCAACCCACAGTGATCCTTTGAAGCTGGTGGTATTTAGCTTACGGGTTGTGGAGTCGGACCAAGCTGGAGCAGGTTGGCGGCGGCCGTGAACGGAGGAGAGCGGACAGGTTTCGGTCACGAATGAGGTAAGTTCCTTGAGCAGCTTGAATCTCCACTCAGCAGTTCTTTTGTTCTGGAGAATCCCCAGACTGTATTTCAGAGTTTCCTTTAGAACAACAAAACACAAGGTTAACAGGTACATACAGGGTATCCTTCAAGGCTATGATTCAGAAGTTCAGGGGAGCTTGAAGTACCACGAATGGCAATACTCAGGCGTCGACTGAGTGGCAGCATGCTCCTTATATGCCTCTCCCTAATGACCCTCATCTGATCCAGGTGTGTCTCATAATCCCCATCCACTCTCCAGAACGCTCCATGCCGCCACCTGCTGGACAGAAACAAACATACTCCACAAACCCCAACAGTACCCCCTCCTCAACGGCTGCCCCCTGGCAGCCCAGAAGATGTGGAAGGGATGGAAGCAAGGTAATCCGAGATCAACGTGGCATCACAAATAAAAGATCTCGGCACCCAGGATCGTTCCTCTGGACCATAACCCTCCCAGTCCACCAGGTACTGCCATCCACGACCCTGACGGCGAGAGTCCACTATCCGCCGTACTGTGTACACCGGATGTCCCTCGAACATCCGGGCGGGAGGAGGGGGCTTGGCTGGAGGGCATAGCGGACTGGCTAGGACCGGCTTGATTTGGGACACATGAAACACTGGATGTATCTTCAACGAGGAAGGGAGTCGAAGGCGCACAGCAGAAGGACTGATCACAGAACCAATTTCAAATGGTCCGATAAACCTAGGAGCCAGCTTTTTGGACACTGATTTCAAAGGAATATCACGGGATGAAAGCCACACCTTCTGGCCAGGTATGTACGTAGGAGCAGCTCTACGTCTACGGTCAGCAAAACGTCTGTTCTGCTCCACCGTACGCTGTAATGATGCCCTAGTAGCACTCCATACTTTGCTGCATCTTTGAATATGTTGCCGAACTGTCTTAACTTTAATGTCTCTCTCTTCTGAAGGGAATAATGGAGGTTGATACCCCAGAGCTATTTCAAAAGGCGAACGTCCAGAGGCAGCAGAGACAAGACTATTGTGGGCGTACTCTACCCAGGGGAGGAACTTACACCAATCCCGGGAGTCTTCAGCACAGAGGCAGCGAAGTGAGGACTCCAGTTCCTGGTTCATTCGCTCCACTTGGCCGTTAGACTGAGGGTGGTAACCAGATGTGAGAGAGACCTTTGCATCCAGAGCATGACAAAAAGATTTCCATACCTGAGATGTGAATTGTGGTCCCCGATCTGATAAGACCTCGGTCGGTATGCCATGTAATTTGAACACATGTTTTACGAGAAGCTGGGCCGTCTGGAAAGCTGAGGGAAGCTTACGGAGAGCAATGAGATGACAAGACTTGGAAAACCGGTCAATTATTGTAAGAATGGTAGTCATACCTTGTGATGGTGGGAGTCCAGTTACAAAGTCAATAGCGATGTGGGACCAGGGTCGTGTAGGAATGGGTAAGGGTTGCAGAAGACCCGCTGGAGCTTGGTGGGACGGCTTATTTCTGGCACACGTGGGGCAGGCTGACACATACTCCTTAATGTCCTTATACAGGGATGGCCACCAGAACCGCCGTGTGATCATGGCAATGGTTCGACTAGCTCCGGGATGAGCTGAGAACTTAGCAGAATGAGCCCAGTGAATGAGTTGAGAACGGACAGCTGAGGGTACATAACTTTTGTGGGGGGGTCCACCGGGAGGTCCGGGCTCCTTTAACTGAGCCTGCTTAATAATGTCCTCTATCTCCCATGAGAGTGAGCCCACCACACACTTCGGCGACAGGATAGGTGAGGAGTCCCGTTCGAACTCATCCTTGGAGAACTGTCTAGAAAGAGCATCAGGCTTTACGTTCTTAGAACCTGGGCGAAAAGAAATTGACAGGTTAAATCGAGAGAAAAATAATGACCATCGTGACTGACGGGAATTTAGCCTCTTAGCTGACTGAATGTAGGACAGATTCTTGTGATCGGTCCACACCAAAATGGGATGTTCGGCGCCCTCCAACCAATGTCTCCATTCTTCCAGTGCCAATTTAATGGCTAACAACTCACGATCTCCAACATCATAATTCCTCTCAGCAGGAGATAACTTACGCGAGAAAAATGCACAGGGATGCAATTTTTCATCCTCCTCAGCTCGTTGTGACAATACAGCACCAACCCCAGAATCTGAAGCGTCAACCTCCAGAACAAACTGTCTTAACGGATTGGGTTGAGTCAGGATAGGAGCCGTAGCAAATCTCTGCTTGAGATTGGAGAATGCTGAGTCCGCTTCAGGAGTCCAGGCAAACGTGACTTTGGTGGAGGTCAGTGCAGTCAATGGAACTACTGTCTGGCTGTAACTCCTAATAAAGCGTCTGTAGAAATTAGCGAAGCCCAAGAACCTCTGCAGTTGTTTCCTGGTCTCCGGGACAGGCCAGTCCAGAATAGCACTTATCTTTCCGGGATCCGACCGAACCTGTCCGCTCTCAAGGATGTGACCCAGGAAGGTAACAGATGCTTTATTGAACTCACATTTCTCAGCTTTAACACACAACCGATTCTCCATGAGGCGCTGCAGTACAAGGCGGACATGTTTCTGATGTTCAACAGGGTTTTTGGAATAAATGAGTATATCATCCAGATATACGAATACAAAAACATTAATAAAGTCTCGTAGAACATCATTAACTAGGGCTTGGAAGACAGCTGGGGCATTCGTGAGCCCGAAAGGCATCACCAGATACTCGAAATGGCCCAGAGGAGTCTTAAATGCCGTCTTCCATTCATCACCCTGGCGTATTCGCACCAAATGATAGGCATTACGTAGGTCCAGTTTAGTGAAGATGGTAGCGCCCTCCACTGGTTCAAAAGCTGATGACAATAAAGGTAAGGGATACTTGTTTTTTACAGTTATTTGGTTTAACCCTCTGTAGTCAATACAGGGTCTTAAAGATCCATCCTTTTTACCTACAAAAAAGAACCCTGCTCCTAGTGGAGAAGATGACGGCCGGATGAAACCTGCTGCTAAGGACTCGTTTATATATTTCTCCATTGCTTGCCGTTCAGGGCGAGAAATATTAAACAATCTGCTGGAAGGTAAAGGAGCCCCTGGGAGTAAGTCGATAGCACAATCGTATGGCCTATGAGGGGGCAAGGATTGAGCTGGAACTTTACTGAATGCTCGTTTCAAATCCTGATACTCTTTGGGAATGCCAGCGAGATCCTTAATATCCATTTCCTCTTCCGCACCCACCTGACCAGTAGGTGGCAGTGCGGATTGCAGACAGGTTGAATGGCATCTCTCTGACCAGGTTTCTACTCGGGAATTAACCCAATCCAAATGGGGGTTATGCAGCTGTAACCACCTGTATCCAAGAACAATGACTGGACTAGAAATGGGAAACACAAAAAATGTTATTGTCTCTTGGTGGTTCCCAGAAACCCATAGTTGCATCGGTCTAGTCTTGTGTGTAATCAAATTAAGTTCTCTCCCATCAAGGGCGGAAACACGTAAAGGAATAGACATTTCAACAGTCTCAATTCCTGCCTGCTCCACGAACTCTATATTAATAAGACTCTGTTCACAGCCTGAATCAATCAAAGCTGCCACATCCACAGATTCTTGACCAACCTTGAGCACAGCATTAAGTGTTAGCCGAGGGGTTTCTTCGGTCCCGTTTTGGTCCATCAGAACCCCCCGGTCTGATGGACCCTCCCTTTTGGCCTCGCCGAACTGAAATTCTTATTCCTCGCTGAACATGCAGCCAAAAAATGATCCGAGGCGCCACAGTATAGACATAATCCTTCCTTCCTTCTTCTCAATTTCTCCTCTGGTTCTAACTGCGTGCGACCCAGTTGCATGGGTTCCGTCTCAGGCTGTTCTCTAGCCTCAGGACCTTGGTATACTGGTCTGCGTGACGGTGATAATCTCTTGTGTGACAAAAAACTCTCAACACGTTGCTTCTTGCGGTCTCTCATACGATTATCTATACGAATAGCCAGGGAAATTAATTCATCAAGTGTCTCGGGTTCCTCACGAACCGTTAACTCATCTTTCAAAGACTCATTTAATGATTGATTAAATGCAGCTTTAAGCGCCAAGGCGTTCCAACCTGAAGATGCCGCTAAGGTGCGAAATCTTATGGAATGTTCTGCCACAGAATGTGAGCCTTGCTTTAATTTTAACAAGTCTCGAGACCGCTGTGTCTTGTCCTCATTAATGGAAAACACCATCTTAAATTCATCCAAAAACGCTTGAAAAGTGCAGCCAAAGTTGACAGGATCAGTAAAACGTGCTTCTGCCCATAATAACGCCTTTCCAGTGAGGAGACCCAAAATAAACGAGATCTTCGCTCCATCGGTAGGGAAAGACTGAGGAGATCTATTGAACACTAAGGCACATTGTAGCAAAAATCCTCCACACCCAGACTCACCTGAGTATTTCTCAGGATTAGGTGAACTGACGTCACGGGTATTCATCAGACGCTGACTCTCCACAGGAGGTTTACTCTGGAACGTTGCGCCATCTGCTGGAGAAGAAGACGGGTTACTTGTTAGTCGGAGAAGGAGTTGAGTGATCTGATCCATACGTTGATTGGTTGCTTCCTGCTGGTCATGTAGTGCTCGGAGCACACTCTCATGAGATTGTAAAAGTTGATGCTGTTCTGCCATAGTTATCCTGAGAGCTTCTGCTGGGTCTGTTTGGCCTGAGTATTCTGTCATGGTTTGTCTACGATTTGACCCACAAGCAGAAAACTCACAAGACACTGGCAGTAAGTTAAAGATTTATTGTCCAGAAGGTAAGTGAAAACTGGAACATGGATTCCACTGGAACACGGACTCTTTGCGGCTCTGGATTCAGGAAGTACTTGGAGAGGAAGAGGTAAGGTTAGATGTGGTTCCGTTTCAACCCACAGTGATCCTTTGAAGCTGGTGGTATTTAGCTTACGGGTTGTGGAGTCGGACCAAGCTGGAGCAGGTTGGCGGCGGCCGTGAACGGAGGAGAGCGGACAGGTTTCGGTCACGAATGAGGTAAGTTCCTTGAGCAGCTTGAATCTCCACTCAGCAGTTCTTTTGTTCTGGAGAATCCCCAGACTGTATTTCAGAGTTTCCTTTAGAACAACAAAACACAAGGTTAACAGGTACATACAGGGTATCCTTCAAGGCTATGATTCAGAAGTTCAGGGGAGCTTGAAGTACCACGAATGGCAATACTCAGGCGTCGACTGAGTGGCAGCATGCTCCTTATATGCCTCTCCCTAATGACCCTCATCTGATCCAGGTGTGTCTCATAATCCCCATCCACTCTCCAGAACGCTCCATGCCGCCACCTGCTGGACAGAAACAAACATACTCCACAAACCCCAACAGTACCCCCTCCTCAACGGCTGCCCCCTGGCAGCCCAGAAGATGTGGAAGGGATGGAAGCAAGGTAATCCGAGATCAACGTGGCATCACAAATAAAAGATCTCGGCACCCAGGATCGTTCCTCTGGACCATAACCCTCCCAGTCCACCAGGTACTGCCATCCACGACCCTGACGGCGAGAGTCCACTATCCGCCGTACTGTGTACACCGGATGTCCCTCGAACATCCGGGCGGGAGGAGGGGGCTTGGCTGGAGGGCATAGCGGACTGGCTAGGACCGGCTTGATTTGGGACACATGAAACACTGGATGTATCTTCAACGAGGAAGGGAGTCGAAGGCGCACAGCAGAAGGACTGATCACAGAACCAATTTCAAATGGTCCGATAAACCTAGGAGCCAGCTTTTTGGACACTGATTTCAAAGGAATATCACGGGATGAAAGCCACACCTTCTGGCCAGGTATGTACGTAGGAGCAGCTCTACGTCTACGGTCAGCAAAACGTCTGTTCTGCTCCACCGTACGCTGTAATGATGCCCTAGTAGCACTCCATACTTTGCTGCATCTTTGAATATGTTGCCGAACTGTCTTAACTTTAATGTCTCTCTCTTCTGAAGGGAATAATGGAGGTTGATACCCCAGAGCTATTTCAAAAGGCGAACGTCCAGAGGCAGCAGAGACAAGACTATTGTGGGCGTACTCTACCCAGGGGAGGAACTTACACCAATCCCGGGAGTCTTCAGCACAGAGGCAGCGAAGTGAGGACTCCAGTTCCTGGTTCATTCGCTCCACTTGGCCGTTAGACTGAGGGTGGTAACCAGATGTGAGAGAGACCTTTGCATCCAGAGCATGACAAAAAGATTTCCATACCTGAGATGTGAATTGTGGTCCCCGATCTGATAAGACCTCGGTCGGTATGCCATGTAATTTGAACACATGTTTTACGAGAAGCTGGGCCGTCTGGAAAGCTGAGGGAAGCTTACGGAGAGCAATGAGATGACAAGACTTGGAAAACCGGTCAATTATTGTAAGAATGGTAGTCATACCTTGTGATGGTGGGAGTCCAGTTACAAAGTCAATAGCGATGTGGGACCAGGGTCGTGTAGGAATGGGTAAGGGTTGCAGAAGACCCGCTGGAGCTTGGTGGGACGGCTTATTTCTGGCACACGTGGGGCAGGCTGACACATACTCCTTAATGTCCTTATACAGGGATGGCCACCAGAACCGCCGTGTGATCATGGCAATGGTTCGACTAGCTCCGGGATGAGCTGAGAACTTAGCAGAATGAGCCCAGTGAATGAGTTGAGAACGGACAGCTGAGGGTACATAACTTTTGTGGGGGGGTCCACCGGGAGGTCCGGGCTCCTTTAACTGAGCCTGCTTAATAATGTCCTCTATCTCCCATGAGAGTGAGCCCACCACACACTTCGGCGACAGGATAGGTGAGGAGTCCCGTTCGAACTCATCCTTGGAGAACTGTCTAGAAAGAGCATCAGGCTTTACGTTCTTAGAACCTGGGCGAAAAGAAATTGACAGGTTAAATCGAGAGAAAAATAATGACCATCGTGACTGACGGGAATTTAGCCTCTTAGCTGACTGAATGTAGGACAGATTCTTGTGATCGGTCCACACCAAAATGGGATGTTCGGCGCCCTCCAACCAATGTCTCCATTCTTCCAGTGCCAATTTAATGGCTAACAACTCACGATCTCCAACATCATAATTCCTCTCAGCAGGAGATAACTTACGCGAGAAAAATGCACAGGGATGCAATTTTTCATCCTCCTCAGCTCGTTGTGACAATACAGCACCAACCCCAGAATCTGAAGCGTCAACCTCCAGAACAAACTGTCTTAACGGATTGGGTTGAGTCAGGATAGGAGCCGTAGCAAATCTCTGCTTGAGATTGGAGAATGCTGAGTCCGCTTCAGGAGTCCAGGCAAACGTGACTTTGGTGGAGGTCAGTGCAGTCAATGGAACTACTGTCTGGCTGTAACTCCTAATAAAGCGTCTGTAGAAATTAGCGAAGCCCAAGAACCTCTGCAGTTGTTTCCTGGTCTCCGGGACAGGCCAGTCCAGAATAGCACTTATCTTTCCGGGATCCGACCGAACCTGTCCGCTCTCAAGGATGTGACCCAGGAAGGTAACAGATGCTTTATTGAACTCACATTTCTCAGCTTTAACACACAACCGATTCTCCATGAGGCGCTGCAGTACAAGGCGGACATGTTTCTGATGTTCAACAGGGTTTTTGGAATAAATGAGTATATCATCCAGATATACGAATACAAAAACATTAATAAAGTCTCGTAGAACATCATTAACTAGGGCTTGGAAGACAGCTGGGGCATTCGTGAGCCCGAAAGGCATCACCAGATACTCGAAATGGCCCAGAGGAGTCTTAAATGCCGTCTTCCATTCATCACCCTGGCGTATTCGCACCAAATGATAGGCATTACGTAGGTCCAGTTTAGTGAAGATGGTAGCGCCCTCCACTGGTTCAAAAGCTGATGACAATAAAGGTAAGGGATACTTGTTTTTTACAGTTATTTGGTTTAACCCTCTGTAGTCAATACAGGGTCTTAAAGATCCATCCTTTTTACCTACAAAAAAGAACCCTGCTCCTAGTGGAGAAGATGACGGCCGGATGAAACCTGCTGCTAAGGACTCGTTTATATATTTCTCCATTGCTTGCCGTTCAGGGCGAGAAATATTAAACAATCTGCTGGAAGGTAAAGGAGCCCCTGGGAGTAAGTCGATAGCACAATCGTATGGCCTATGAGGGGGCAAGGATTGAGCTGGAACTTTACTGAATGCTCGTTTCAAATCCTGATACTCTTTGGGAATGCCAGCGAGATCCTTAATATCCATTTCCTCTTCCGCACCCACCTGACCAGTAGGTGGCAGTGCGGATTGCAGACAGGTTGAATGGCATCTCTCTGACCAGGTTTCTACTCGGGAATTAACCCAATCCAAATGGGGGTTATGCAGCTGTAACCACCTGTATCCAAGAACAATGACTGGACTAGAAATGGGAAACACAAAAAATGTTATTGTCTCTTGGTGGTTCCCAGAAACCCATAGTTGCATCGGTCTAGTCTTGTGTGTAATCAAATTAAGTTCTCTCCCATCAAGGGCGNATGAATCACAAAACAAAATGCTGACATAGCATAAAAATACAAACACTTAGAAACAAAATCTTGAGGTGCAACCGAGGAACAAACGAGTAAAAAAAAAAGAGAACAAACTACTGTGCCAGACTGAGGATGGAGTGGAGGACTGTGACAATAACTGGGCTGGGACTGATGAGGTGAGTGGTTGCAGCTGAGCCTGATGAGAACAGGAAACAGGTGTGAGTCAAGAAGCAGAACTGACTGAGGAAAAGTACTGATGTCATAGGAAACACTAGAGACCAACTGAACACAAGGAAAACATAGACGATCATCATAATCATAACAATAACAATACAAGAAATAAACCTAAAAACAGAAAACAATGAACACTGAAAAAACAGATGGTGACACAGAGTTCTTTCAGATCAAGTGATGACACATCCAACAACTTTACTTAAGCACACTTGTTTGAACCAATGAGCTTAGAACTTGAAGTTGTTTATACTTGTGCAAATCTTTTCCTTCTTGTTAGGATTCGTGTTTTCTCTGGGCTCCACTAAACGAGCATGAAAGTATGATTTTCACCACTAGGTAGTGCTGTCAGTTTCTGACAGCACTCTGCACAGCTGTTGTTATTTCCAGCTGATGATTCTCCTTGATATTTAAGAATTAGCTGAACCACAACACTTCATTGGATTGTTAAGGTTTCTTGATGATCGTTCATGCTTCTTGTGTATTACCTCTGAGCTACGTTAAGAAATTCTGTGTTAATACCTACCTGTCTTCCTCTTTATGTCACCTGGCTCCACTACTAAAAATCCTCTGGAGCCTCTGATGATCCTCTCTGTGTTTCCTTAGACAAGTAAAGAAAAGTCCGCTCAGCCTTCCTATTCACTCGGCCTGCCTGCTCACTCTCTCAACCCATCCAGACAACTCTTACCTTCGTTGGACCTCCAAAATCCTCTCCCCTCAGACACCCACAAAGAAAGAATGGCATGTAAAAGAAAAAGCCTCATCAAGAAAACATTAATTTATCTTCTTACCTGAAGATCACTAACTTCTGCTCTGTTCCGCAGATTCAGTCACTTTCAAAATAAAACTATTTAATCTCATACCTGTTGTCTTTTGGATCGTTTTGGATCAGTTCCATGAACTGGGTAAAAAAACCAACATTATAAATTATGACACTTCTTTGATCTTCACTGAGTTTCTTGGACTGTCTTGTTCCTGTTATTGATCAATCCAATGAGTGCTGTCAAGCAAATCTTTTCTGTGCTGGCACCAAAACTGCCAGCTGCAGTCATTATCACAAATGAGAAGTTAATAGACCTTGGTTTTGTCAAGTTAAGAGATAAGAGTAAATCCACAATATATTCAAACTTGTGCACCAGTTTTTGTTTTCAACATTTTTTTGAAGTTGTACAATCAGTTGCTCAGTTTATGCAAGCCAAACTCACATGCAAATCACCCTCCCTCCCCTCTCTTGCTGTAAACAGTTCCTCTGTTCACTTAGGCTATTATGAGTTACATTTTCTGTAGACTCCCTCTGGGAGAAGTTGGGGGAGATACATCATGGAGTTTAGCTGACAATATAAGAAGCTTCAGCAGTCTGAATGACTGATCCTTTATATTCTTCCACTGCAGCAAACATGCTGGGAAAACACAAGACTCTGCAGGATATCCACTTCATTAGATGAACTGCCCAAGATTTACATTAACTGTGCATAAACAGAACAGATTTTCACATTATATGGAATTGTGACGTTTTCCTCATCTCTAATAAAAATCCATTACAAGGAACTGTCACAAGGAGGAACTGTGGAAACTAACTTTGCTGTTTTAGGTTAACTTCACTTTAAGGTATGGTTTGTTTCAAGGAGAGATCACACCTCAGATTAAACTCCAGGACAGAACAGTTAGACTGGGTGAGAATAAAAATAGTGACACAGCGCTGAGAGAAACCGAGGCAAAAGAGTACGGCAGAACTGCCAGGCAACACAGAAAACAGCTAAAAACTGAGACCACTCTGGCAGCAATGAAGACCAAAGAAATACATAATGAAACATAATGATAACAGAAAGAAGAACAAGAGACTAAAATGAGTATATTGGTAAAAGGATGTTAGAGATACAGCTGCCAGGAAAAAGACAAAAAGGTAGGCTAAAGAGGAGAGATATGGATGCAGTTAGAGAGGACATGGTGATAGTTGGATTGAGGACAGAGGACCCAAAAGACAGAGTTAGATGGAGGAGGAGGACTCGCTGTGGAGACCCCTGAAAAGGGAACAACTGAAAGAAAAAAAAGAACAAACATTCACTCTGCTTTATTTTGAAAATGTTGGTAAATATCTCCTGGTTTTGATTTCAGCTTATCCAATTTTATATAACTAGAATGCCTCATCTAATTTTTCTTTCAGCTTCATTCATCCATCCCTTTTCTTTACCCGCTTCTCCTTTCCTCGTTACAAAGAGCTGGTGTCTATCTCCAGCGGTCACTGTGCGAAAGGCAGAATACAACCGAGACGGGTTGCAAATCCATCACAGGGACAATTGTATAGTATTTTCATTTATTCATAATCTGCAATAACTTGTTACCATATTTGTTTATTGCAATAAGCGGTACATAAAAGGTGAAAAACTTAACTTGTCAGTGACCACATTTGTGTGTAGAAGTAGAAAAACTCATTTAATTTTAGGGGGTTCTGACCCTTTTAAAATTATGAGACTGATTTTATTTTAAACAGTAATATTTTAACTGTTGTTCCTGCTGGACAGGTGGTGCTCCAAATGAGTGCATAATTATTTTATTTATTTATTAATGGCTTACCCCTACACTCAAAACCCCACATCAAATTGTTTGAGCTGCTTTTTTAATGTGTGTGGGGTGTCAACTTTATTTAGAAACAGAAAGGAGAGAACATGAGACTCTAAAAATATCCACATGCTCCTGTCTGATGTTATTCTTGAGGAAACAATCTCAGTGTATTTTTCTCAATTTCCTCAGTTTATGCCTTTTCCATAAATATTCTGGGAAAATGAAAATTCAATTTAAATGCCATTTAAAATAAATCACATTTTCTTTTATATTACAATTGTTTATTATTCTGTCAAAAGAAATTACAATTTGAAGTAATAAAAGAGAATGAAATTACTAAGAAACACGATATGTCTTTGACCTTAAAGATGTTACTCTAAAGTTACCATAAAAAGTTATAGGAAGGAGTGAACATTTTTTCTTGTCCTTTTAGCAGCAGAAGCCTCCAACTAAAAACACACGCAGTTTGGTCAGGATATTGTACAAAGTATGGTTTTGTGATTATTTTTAGCTAATTCTGCAACATTCGTCTTTGCACCAACAGCACCAGGGTCTGCAAAAGAGTCTCCAACAGAATTTGTCTTTTTTTTAAATCAGATCATTCAGTTTCTGAGTCCCAGGCTCTGATGCTGCTGTTCCAACAGATGGCTGCAAATCTCCAACACAGAAATTCAACAGACACATAACTTCTTTCTGTAGAGAGTGAAGGACTTCAGCTTCCCTAATAGGTATTTTGCTCTGTCTTTTCTGTAAACAGGCTCAAGGCTATATTTCCAGGTTTGTTGCCCAGGTGAATCAACAGGAAGCATTAGATCCTGACTACACAACTCTGAACATGCGTCCATCCATCTATTTTCTTTTCCAGTTGTAATGGGAAAAATACTGTTTTCAGTGATTCTTGCTGCATGTGACCACCATGTTTTAGTTTAGTTAGGAATGCCTTTATTCTTATCCCTATAGGGTGCCAGGATGTATGTGTTATCTGGTCCTTTTGTTTCCCCCTGACCCCTTCTGACTGTATGGAAATTTACCAATATGTGCCTCCTTAATTACCTCCCCTTGTGATGAGCTATCTGACCCTTCTGTTCTCCCCGACCCCTCCTCATCCTACAATGGTATAAGAAGGGGGAGCTATCTGTAAAGCTTCAGACTCACTCTGTTGACTCACCTCAGCACAGTGATTCTCAGCTATATAGCTTAAATAAACTATCCTAAGACAAAACTCTTCATTGTCCTCTTTGTTAAAGAAAATTCCACAACACATTTCTCAGGGGATCTGGTGCCTCTCTCCAGCAGTCACTCTGGATATCTTTTTAAACTAATTTCTATTCTTTCTACATTGACATAAGCAACAAAAAAACTGAAATACCCATATCATGTCAGTAGGTGATGAGTAATGACATTCTGAGCATGGCAAAATATTTTAAAGGATGAGAGGTCATGTTCAGCTCATTGCTGATTGTTTTAAAATAAACAACCTTCTTTTTTTATCTGTTTAGGATAAAGATGGTATGATTGTTCCCATATCCTGCCTCAAAGGTGCCAATGTTGAAGGCACACAAAGAAATGTAATAGTTTTTTTAAAATTCACTGAACTCCGTTGTCATATAATGAAATTGGAAAGGTCTGAAAATGATCTGAGCTTTCTTAGAGCAAATGTATTATAACTTGCTGAGGAGTAGATCATCACAGAACATACCAGGTGCTCTAGGTCAAAATGAAAACAGAGGTTGTAAAAATATTTCCCCTTAAAATTACAACCAATTAATTATGTTAACAAGCAGAAGATCATTGTTTGGGTTCAGTGAAGTTCAAAAGTCAAACATAATCTTATTGTCAGGAAAAATAACTTCTAAACAAACCATCAAACTGATGTAAAATCACAAACGTGCAGCAGGCTATAACTGTTAGGATTCGTGTGAGTGTTTTGTGTTTGAGTCTTTCCTGAACAGAGGAGGATCAGCAGGAGGACGTGGTCCGTCTGAGGCAGCATCCACACCTGTCAGTAATTAAGTCTCTCATTGCTGTGGCTGTTTAAGGAGCTTCTACACAACCAGTCAGCGCCTGATGATTGCTGTACCTTGTAGAGTCAAGCCAAGAGAGACTCTGAAGTTCTTCTTTGAGAAATTGACAGTTTCTCTTCCTTGTTCCCTTGTCTTATCCCTGCGCTCTCTGTGATCCCCGGGTCGGATATCTGGTGATTCCCTCAGCACACCAGTTCCAGCTTCTCCAGCCTCACCCCAGTTCAAGTCAAGTTCTCCAAGCTCTGGGTTGTGCTCAGCTCCATCGCCTCCTGCCTCCTCCTGCCTGTCTGCTTTCCAACAATCTGTTCAGGAATTAAAGACGCAATTCCCCATCAGATCACAAACCACCAACCACCACGGATCCAGCTTATCCATCCACGCCAGAATGCCTCCACCAAGCTGTAAGTTCCACTTACGTTCTTCCAACCACCAGATCAGCTCAAGACTCAGTTTTTCGCCCTAACCTCCTCCATTCTCACTTCCAGACGCTGCCGCCAGCCCAGCGGTCTAGTCCGTTTCTTATGACTTTCTGCAAAATAAACTGTTTTATTTTTAAGACTGTCTGTCTCGTCTTGATTCCGCATGTGAAGCAGAAAACTTTCTGTAATAACACCATATCATTTTTACAAGTATTTATGTAAAAGTTGGTGTATTACAATGGTAGTCAGAAGTTGGCATACATGCCCATCATCATGGGCACAAAATGTGAAACTTTTTTTGGCTTGTTATAATTTATTTTAATTGTTTTTTTTCTATGAACTGGAATATCAGCAGTGACACCAGTTTTACATCACCCTGAACTGAGAAGGTGCTGATCAAGACAGAAGCTCCGGCTCCAACAGAGACACCTTCAAGCTTGGCTGAGAAACTAAATGTCTCCTAGAGAAAGGTTTTATGGTCAGACGACCTTAACTTTAACAACCTTAACCCAACCATCAGTTTCACTTTACATGGTTTGGTTTTAACATATAATGTGCGTGTTGTTTCTAAATGATAATAGCAGCAGAAGCTAGCTGTTATTACTGCAGCCTGGGACACTTTCTGTAGGAATATCATAATTCAGATGGGATAACTGTACAATATGAAACTAATGGCAGTGTAAAGGCTTATTTCTGAAAAACAGACAATGTTTATTCTTCCTTTCATAAACAGTCCCTTTTTTGTTCTTGCTGAAAACCTTCAAGGCAAAAAGCCTTGGAACAAACGGAGTGGTTTACTTCTCCATGACAGAGGTAAGATTGCTGTGTGAGGATGTGAGATTAATAATGATTTTTAAAAAATAGTAATACAATAAATGTGTGCATTTCATAACAAAATGTAAAATTGTCTACAAGCAGAATTTCGACTCGTTTTCATATTTTTCACCTCTTCATTATACTGCCTGGATTTATTTGTTTTTAGTTCTTTATCTGTCAGAAATAGGTGAAAATAAAGAAATGGAGGATTTGATTTTGAACACAAACACGGAGGTACATTTTAAAAGCTCAGATGGGTTTTTTTATGTACCATTTTAGCTTTTCATATAACACACAGCCCTTTTTAAAGACATCCTATAGTAAATAAATTGACTCAACCTAAACTTCCAGACTTTTCCAACTCATTTATTGGCTGCTACTATTCCTTTACAGTGTTCCTCTCAGGAACAGCAGCTGGTTGTCTGACTCCAGAAAATTTTCATTTGTGTTTCAGTGATGGAGGACAGAGCTACTGAATGTTGTCAGAGCAGAGACATCATCTTCCTCATCTGTCTGAAGAAGTTTCATCTCAGCAGAGAAAACCTTCATCAGCACCTCTAACACACCAACAAGCCTAACCTGCATTAACCTTTCTCTTTTGTACCTGTTCCACCCGTGCTGTCAGATTGCTGTAGATTTTGTCTTTCAGGTGTCTGACGAGGCTTTTCTCTGTGACGAAGCTTGAATATTCTTCCTCACTTATAAAACCCTTTGGATAAATATATCAGCAAAGTGATGAAATGTGATGTAATGTAATGAAAGTAAGAGTACAAGAGTACATCCTTCCTAAAATTGGTATTACTGTTCTTTTTTCACTCTTCCTATGACAGTTTAGCACTAACAGGGTTGAATATGATAAAATAAGTCTAAAAAATTCATAAAAACATTTTTATTAAATACCAAGTATGCACATCACCTACTGCATTTCATGCCAGAGTTTTAAAATATTATCATTGCATGTTGAGAAACGATAGGGTTAGAGTCATTTTGAGCAAATCTTAAAAACAACATTTTGCACTATCTCATGCATTTTTATGCAGTCTATTTGTACTCATAGTATAGGATGTGTATGACACTCAACTACCATCACATTATCTTTTAGGTCAATATCTGTAAGATTTCCTAAGTTAGAGTCAGTTTTATGTTTATTAAAGTCAATTAGCTGTAGCACTCATTTTAAACTGAGTTGACTCAAAGTTAATCAGTTATAGTTGTACAATCAATGGTTACGTTCTCAGAGTTTTATTAAAACTTGTCCAGTGATTCATGAGATATTCACTAGCAAGGACCACGCCAAAATATGAAAGTTTAAAGTTTTAACGATAAAGGGATGAAGGGATGAGGGGAAGTAGGGATGTGGAGATGAAGGGAGGTAAGGATGAGGGGATGAAAGGAAGAATGCATGAATGGTCGTCTGAGGAGAGCGCTGGAGGGCTTGAGATGTGAAGACTCTTGCATGGGGTTTGGTCTTCAGGAAACAAATCTCTTATTAAGCGCGGAGGAAAAATGAAGGATTCACGATCAGGAAGTCGTCAAGAAGGTGGATAATGTAGGGGAGTTTGCAATTGTTAAAAAGAATCCAGCAAAGAGCTTCAGATATAGAGTCGAATATTTTTGGGCTACTACGACAGCCGAAAGTGAGGCGAACTGCAAAGTAGAATACCCCTTTCCAAAACACGCCGAAGAAACGCCAGAAATCTGGATGAATGGGAAGAACCTTAAATGCGCTTGTAAAGTCTGCTTTGGAGAGCCAGGCACCTTGACCTGCCAAACGGATAATTTTTGATGGCGTGATTGATGGTTGCGTATTGCATTGAGAAATCAGGAAACGGAATGACGCTATTAATACTGGGAACGTCGGAGCCGTGAGAAGCTGAGATCTATGATTAATCTTTACTTACCGGTGTACTTCCGTGTAGCGATACCAATGGGACTGACGCAGTAAACGGAGAAGGGTAGTTTATCAAATGGTCCTATCATAAACCCCTCTTTAACTTCTTTAGCTAGAAGAAGATCAACCGTGTCAGGATCTGAAATAGCGGACTAAAGATTGTGACGGTGGTAGTTGGAATTTGGAATGATATCTATACCCGGATGGAAACCATCAGTAAGACCATCAACGAGGAAGTTAACAAATTCTCTGTCAGGATGATTTTTTTAGGGCAGATATAAGTGCGTTCACCTTAATAGGAGTAGAAAGATGTCGTCCTAGTCGATCTGTCGTGGTGGTAGGATTGTGAGGGCAGGAGTTTCTGGTGTGAGCGCCGCCACAGTAGGAGCAGGCGTGAAGCATCCTGCAGTTGGACGTGAAGTAGCCGAGATCGTTAAAGTTATTACAGATCATCCTGCCTCCTTGGTACAAAACGACGCGGCCCTGTTTGTCGACATCTTTAGCAGTTGGGATATAAACGGATGGACGGATATCTCTGGATTTTGGAATGATAGGAGGGGGTGGGGCGGCTGCGGACAACCGATTAGAACTTGAAGGCGTGCAAGCTGATTGAGGAGTGCGTAGACTGATTACTGATGTACAAGCAGTAGCTGGATGGGATGGAGCGCCGCAGAGATTACAGAACAGAGAGGCGTGGGCGGCAAAAATTCGACAATATAATTCAGAGTCGAGGAGCCCCCAGTATGTGCCCTGATTGAATTGATGTAAGCAGGCTGCAGCTTGGTTAGCAAAAAGAAAATGATATTAGTAAAAGCCTGTGCCTCCGAAACGGAGAGCCATGTCTAGAACGATAGAAAGATAGTCGTCTAATTCGGACCTGCGACCTGGAATAACTGAGCAAATTGTATCCCTGAACAGAGAGAATGCTAAGGCAAATTCAATGGACGTGAGCTCTTTAGAGCGAGGACTTAAAGAATGACTTAATTGCATTACTCCCTGGCTTGTATATACACTCCTGATCAAAATCTTAAGACCAGTTAAAAAACTGCAAGAATTTACATTTTGCACTATTGGATCTTAAGAAGGTTCTAAGTAGAGCTTCACAATGTTAGAGGAAAGAATCAGTGCAAGAGACAAGAACTTTTGAGCAGGGAATTTTCTGCAAACTGCATTTACACTCAAACATGATGACAAGGCGGGAAGTGTGGCAGTTGACAACGGGATGATGTCACCGGAGATGTTGGGGGAGGAAGCGGAAGCTGGAATAATCGCGGGAAACTCGGGTTGTTCAGATGATGGCGAAGCAGATGTTTGTTATGGTATGGAGGACGAAAGCAGTTGGAAGAGTTTTGATTTATTGTCTGAACGACTGAAAGGGATGCCTTTTTCTCTCAGAGAGCGTTGAAGACGGGCGACGGTCCAGGATTTAAGAAGTTGGCGTGTTGGAATGACTGAAGAGTAACGCTGAGACGCAGATGTGCTGTGATGTGGCTGAGAGGCTCAGGAGTGACGGTGATGTCCAGGAGAATGAGCTTGTTGAGCGACGCCTCAACAAGCGCGAGACGGAGTTTGAAGACTGAAAATCACGGAGTGGAGCCGCTTGGAACCTGAAGCTTGTCTAGTGACGGAAGGAGGGGATTTTTCGGCTGCAGATGGAGTGTCGAAGAGATCCTCTGAATCGGAATTGTTGATATCAATTTGCAAAGCGTCTTCCATGGTGAGTAGAGAAGACGAACGATCTTTTTGTAACGGTTTTGACGTTTACGAAAACGTAACGTTGACGAAAACATAACGTTGACGAAAACGTAACGAACTGAGTAGAATGAGTGAACGAGGTATAAGTAGACTGCTCAGAATGATTAGAGGTGTGGTTTTGGACGTGGCCCTGTCCTCATGGGGACACCCTTGGGTGTGTCACAGAGAGGTGGTCACGACAGATGCCAGCTCTGTGGGATGGGGTGCTGTGTGGCAACACAGGGTGGTTCAGGGCCACTGGTGTTGCAGGGATCGCGCCAAACACATAAATGTACTGGAGCTGTGCGCTGTACATTTGGCCCTGAGGCACTTTCTGCCCCGCCTGGAGGGCAGACGTGTTCTAATTCAGTCAGACAACACATCTGCTGTCTGTCACATCAGCCATCAAGGTGGCACCAGGTCAGCTTCTGAAGATGTCCAGGGATCCCCTGGATTGGGCATCTCCACATCTGTCCACCAACAAATAGCAGAATTACCTTCAAAGAAGATCAACCCGTCGCAACCCCTAGGAGGGCAATTCACCGCTACTCCAGCCAACAAGCAATTGGGCGTCCGATGTCAGAAAAAGATCCAAAGGCCAATGCCATGCACGTGAGAAGAAATGAGGAACAGAGCTTCGGATGACGTCAGTATATATAGACTGGGTGATCATCCAACGTGTTACTGCTCGAACGGCGAATGCGCAAAGGGAACATTTAGTGCTTTCAGCACCGCCCTCTGGCAGTCATCCGGGATTCATAGAACTGTAGTTACATATGTAAACTTTGTTTTCTTGATCAGCTTTCTACTTTGACTGTCGCTGCTGCCCCAAATTTTGTTTGTATACACTAAAACCTGCTGGGTTATTTTGATATCATAGTTTGGATCATAGCTTGGATCGGTTTGACTAAATATTGCATCAAAAAGTTTGACCTAGTCAAAGATGAGCTGGACACAGTGTTCCCTCGCCCGGATGCGGGTCACCGGGGCCCCACTCTGGAGCCAGGCCTGGAGGTGGGGCACGTTGGCGAGCGCCTGGTGGCCGGGCTTTCACCCATGGAGCCCGGCCGGGCACAGCCCGAAGAGGATACGTGGGTCCCC
>NC_051432.1:4060545-4063085 GCF_001649575.2 Kryptolebias marmoratus
GAGGAAGACCCAGGACACGCTGGAGGGACTATGTTTCTCGGCTGGCCTGGGAACGCCTTGGGATTCCCCCGGAGGAGCTGGCCCAAGTGGCTGGGGAGAGGGAAGTCTGGGTCTCCCTGCTTAGGCTGCTGCCCCCACGACCCGACCCCGGATAAGCGGAAGACAATGGATGGATGGATGGATGGAAGATGAGCTGTGTCAATTGTTCACAGTCAGAAATTTTAGGGCAGACAATGACCAAATTGAACCTGACTGGAACTCTGCTTTAGGATGTAATAAGTTAAGACAATAAACAACTTGTAAGAAGATGCTTGACCTGGTCAACAACTAAGGTTTGCACTAGACATTGAGTTTGGTTTCATAAAATAGCATTAGTTGGTGCAAGCTGAAGCTAATAGCATTTACTGCCAGCTAGCACCAACTCAAGTTGTAATTATCTAATATGGCAGACATTGGGTTGTTCTTTTTAATACAGTATTTTATTAGCTCCAATTCAACAAGTTGATCATTTTAACCAAACTTTTGGGTGGACAATTTAACCTAGTATGGTGGGTTAAAGTGACAACACAACCCTCCTGAGTTAAAACCAGCCAGGGTTGGCTTGGTCCAAATCTGACCCTGTGCTGGGTTACAGATTGGGTTTTATTGTACATTTTCTTACCCATTTAGGTTTACATCTTGTTTCTCTTAAAAACAAACTGCTCTTGGTAAATGTTTGTGATTGACCATTTATGTCACATCATTTTTATTTTTTTCAATTCCATAAAAGCTAAGAAAGGTTGTAAAACAACACTAGAATAGAAAAGCTAGAGAAGCAGCAGAAAGTAACAGCAGAAAGATGAGGTTTAAATCTAGGCGCTGATATGTGGCTGCTTCACTGCAGGAGGTTGAACAGTTCATAACATCACAGTAGATGAGAAATGTGATTTTTGCTTCGAGCCAGTCAGAGCCTGATAAACCAAATCAAAATCCATTCCTGGCCACATGTGAAGCTGGGACTGAAATGTGAGAGCAGCTACGATACCTTCTACTTTCTTTTAAAGGCAAAAACTGAGGAGAATTAAAGGGTTTCTTCATATTTTTTTTAGTTAAAACGATTTGACTCTTTGAGGACAAACTGTGCTTTTTTAAACCACAAACTGGTATTTAGATTGTGTCTTCTCATCTAAAAGCGAACTTGACCCAGATAACCCTGCTCAGCACGCTTTCCGCCTGCTGCTACTCAGCTTACACACTCTATTTAAAGGGCCCGCTGATTCGAGAAGAAATAATTAAAAGGAACAAGATGTAAATGTTCTTAATCAATATTTAATGGTTGCCTGTTCGCTGCTTGACGCCTCAGGCTCCACTCTTTCTGAGGCTCCAGTGGGAGGTTCACGCAGGGAGGAAATCCACACGCATTAATTTATCCAAACACTCTTTCATGAAGTGATGGAGAACAGCTTGTTTCAGCTGCTTTCTAAGTGCAGAGAGTTTTCATAAAGTCTTTCATACTAGCTGCATGTTCAGGGTTTAACGTTGTGGTTAAAAATGTATTTCTCGCCTGCTGAGAATCAATGCAACGCTGAAAAAAGCAGCACTCCTGTTTCTGGCGCCTGACTCAATAACGGGAACAGGTGAGGCAGGTAAACAACATCACGAGGTTCAGAAAATAATCCTTTTCTCCCACGAGTGTATCTATCAAGCAAAATGTGGTTGACAAGACCAGTCACCATGGCGACACATTTCTTTGCCCCCACTTATTGTCATTTAGAGACAGAGCTGGTAACTTGGGCTCAGCACATACTGTGGGCCTGATGCACAAACACACCTGGATAAACTCAACTGTTTACAAGAACCTGAAGACACAAAGACATCGAGAATGGAAAAAAAAAAAAATTACAGATTGCTCAACCTTAGTTTTGTTGTGAATTTACTTATTAAAGATGATTATATACAGACTCACCGAGGTGCTTTTCAGCAGCTGGTGATTTATTGCATCAGGTGTTCTTAATATAACTTGACACAAATGATTACAAATCACCTCTGAGTGTCTCAGGCTGTTTGTGATTGATTTGGAAGCTTAACCCAGTGTGTACAGGACTCAGGAGCTTTACATGCATTTCATCTGAAATTGATAGTTAGTAGAGATTTTCATTAAAGCAGGACTTAAAGTGGTAAAAAAAATTAAGCCACCCCTCTGTGCATTGCCCCCACCTACCACCATTTGTGAGATACAGTAACACTAACAATTAGCAAATTACAAACTATTAAAACATTATCATATCTATCTACTGTGAAAGACAATAAATGGGCATATGTCTGTAAACAATTAATTTTTATTGAGTGCAGGCAGTGAAGTGAGGTGTGTATGTGTTACATCCCATAATGGGAAGTGCAGGTCAGCAGAATGGGCTCACTACATACAGGTGCTGGTCATAAAATTAGAATATCATGAAAAAGTAGATTGATTTCAGTAATTCCATTTAAAAAGTGAAACTTGTATATTATATTCATACATTACATACAAACTCATATATTTCAAATGTTTATTTCGTTTA
>NC_051432.1:4064406-4080106 GCF_001649575.2 Kryptolebias marmoratus
TACACATTTGAAATATATGAGTTTGTATGTAATGTATGAATATAATATACAAGTTTCACTTTTTAAATGGAATTACTGAAATCAATCTACTTTTTCATGATATTCTAATTTTATGACCAGCACCTGTACCTATTTGATGCTAAACTCCCCTCAGAAAGTATTGGAACAGTGAGACTATGTTGGTTTCACTTGTACAGACTATGGCCCGGTCCCAATAATCACACTTCCACCCTTGTTCCTTCAAATGCGCATTCATGCTGAAGGGTTTGAATGCGTAGTGTGTCCCAATTTTCTGGAGTGGTCTTTCGTCCCACCCCCTTTGCATACTACATCCACACTTTGGCTAAGCTCACATTCAAGTGGACTTTGGCAAAGAAAAAAGTTAAAAGCCAGCACAGGCTGCTTCCAAACACGCAGAAGTAAAAATAAAAAAATAAAAAAAAATAATTTAAATAAAAATAATAACTTAGGGTTTTTCAGTAGTTTCAGTTTGTTTCTCATATGATATAACACCACATCTTGTTGTTTGTCCATGAATTTCATAGATAAGAAGAGGTGGCAGAGTTCCTTGTAAAAAGTCGGGAAAGATGGTTTTGTTTTTAAAAAACGACACTTGTGAATGAAATATTTGCCTACAACAATTATTACATTTAATATCCTTTCAAGTTTATTTTCTAATCTCATGGATCCAAAAATAATGTAATTCTTAGAAAATTCAAGTAAGTTTGGAATTTTAGGGAAAAGCCAGTAGTGCACATCATCCCACAAAGCTTTACAACACATACATTCATAGAAAAGGTGTTCTGTTGACTCAATATTACCATCACAAAATGAACAAGTGTTATTATCAATTGGAAAACAAAGTCTGAGGAATTCCTTAGAGGGGTAAACACCTGAAAAGATTTTGAAGTGGATTCCCTTAGGAGATTTAAATAATTTGTTCTAATTTTTTTTTCTTTTGATCTTTGGAGAAGAAATTTGAAATATAATTTGGGTTTATACAAAAGGAAACAAAGTTGTAGAAAAAAAATTGCCTAATTTTAGAACTTTTATGTTTTTTATTTGTAATGTTGTGCCCATTAATCAGAAGTCCAGGCAGAACAGGAGTTCTATAAGCAGGGTTCTCAAAAAAAAACAAAAAAACTTTTAGCTGTACATAAAATGTTTTGGGGGAATAGCTCAAAAACATTTTTGAAATTCACTTTTATTTATTTGTAGGTTATGTTTAACAGTGAAATTGACATAAACCCAGGATTGTTTGTCCATGGAGTGAAGCCCAAACCAGACACGGAGACATAAATAAAGGTAAGTGAGTTTATTTACAAGTGGTGCCAGCATTTACAGTGAGCAGGTCTCGGGAGCAGTCTGCAATACAAGAAGAACTGGGTAAGTCTCGGGTACGACCTTGGTCAGTGTAGTTCAAAGGATGAATGAAATAATGTCTCTTATTCTCTTACAGATCCAGGAGTTGATTTACTGCGCAGAGGAGGTGAGGAGCAGTTCCAGAGCAATCCAGGAGATGACGAGCCAGTTCCAGCAAAGGTAAGTATCCGACAGGTTCCAGGTAAGTTCCCATAGGTCCGTAATCATGGCGTGGCAAAAACTTCAGTTCCAAGCAAGACAAAGAACGTAATTAGTACACAGAGCATAATCGAGGTTAGACGCTGAGGTGGAGAATCTAACCCGGAAGGTTTGATGCTCCAGCGAAGATCTGGTCTCAGCCTGAGGCTTACATGCTGAAAGGTCTCGTCAGTGGAATCAGGAACACCTGTGAAGTGGAGGTTAGTGACGCCGCCCAAGGTCGGAGCTAAACCCAGATCCTCACAGAAATCTTTAAAATACATAACACCTCCATCATTTATTAAATGCATCACAGACCAAATACTGCTAAAACAGCGACCGGTACCGCCATGTTGGATGTTGCAGTTACGACGCAGAGGCGCAAGTCAGTGACGTAACCTATACTGTCCTAATGCTCCAATTTTTGAATGCTTGTAACCTGCGCACACAAACTCTTCTGGGCACTTCGACTGAGTACACGCTTCATAGAGGGGCGTAAGATTTAGTGGGAGTATTGGGACCAGGCCTATAAATCCAGCCTGTACAGGCAAAACCCAAATCTGAAACTAAGAGTCAACATTCAGCGCTGTTTATTGTTTACATAATCACACCTGAGCAACAAAAAACACCTCTCAGTCAGATGGTCCAGTACTTTAGCTTTCCTAAAATTTTGGTGTTCTGTTTCAAATAATCTTCTGAGTTTTGTGTCCAATCCAGATGTAAAGACCAGGAAATAAAAGCTGCAAAGTTGCTCTCTTTTCTCACATTCATCTTTTGATGGTAACTTCCAACATTTTTAGTCTACAGCAAAAAAAAGGAATTAGCCGCACTGCTCCAATACTTTTACAATGGAGTGTATAATCACTGGACCTTATAATAATCAATTTACAATAGAACAAAGTAAACAAATCGAATGTTTAAACTAAGAAACTGTACCATGTTTTAGAAAAAAATAGGTTAAATTTTGAATTTTATGGCAACAACATATCTCAAAAAAGTTGGCACAGGATATGTTTCCACTGTATATCATCCCCACTTCTGTTGACAGCAGCCTGTAAACATCTAGGACCTGAGGAGAGCAGCTGCTGGAGTATTTAGAGGGGAATGTCTTGTCTGATGTAGGATCCTAGCTGTTCAATAGGCCTGGGACTTATTTGCTGGATTTTTTATTTAATGATGTGTCAAATATTTTCAACTTGTGAAAGGTCTGGACTGCAGGCTGGTTGGTTCAGCATCTGGACTCTACTACTATGACGCCATGCTGTTGTAATGGATGCAGTATGCAGTGCAGCATTGTCTTGTTGCAAGGCCCTCCCTAAAAAAGATGTCATCTGCACGGGAGCATGTTGTTCTGAAACTTGGATCAATATTTCTGTGGTGCTTTTCCAGAGCTGCCCAGTCCATAGACACTAATACACCCCAATACCATCAGAGAGATAGGCTTTTGAACTTTAGTATGGAAGACACAGTGTTCTCACTTAAAAAAAAAATACAATTTCTCTACTGTGAGCTCCCCCCAGATGATGGAGCTCCTCACCTTATATCTAAGGCTGAGCCTGGCCACCCTACAAAGGAAGTTCATTTCAGCCGCTTGAATACAAAATCTCGTTCTTTTGGTCATGATTCAAACCTTATGACCTTAGGTAGGTGTTGATTGGGACATAGATGGACCAGTAAATCGAGAGTTTTGCATGACAGAGCTTTAACCAGGTTGTGGATGGCACAGCAAACTGTGTTTACAGACAATGATTTATGGACACTCAAAGTCTTCCCAATTTTTTGACGATGAATTTTGCAGACTGGTGTACCTCTGCCAATTTTTACTTCTGAGAGATTCAGACTTTCTGAAATGATCTTTTTTTACTTGGTCCTCTTATTGACCTGTTGCAAATTACCCTAATTAACTGCAAAATGTTCCAACTGTTTCCTATTCAGACTACTTACTTTTGCAGCTTTTTGTTGAACCCTGTTCCAAATTTTGGAGATGTGTAAGACAGGTCAGACATTAATTGCTCATAACCTTTCTACCGAACCCCACTTTAAAAGATCTGAACTATCCTTTTAAATCAGTACAAGGTTTTAGGAATAAAGTGAAATCCACCTAAATTAGCCTCTTAAGTTCTCCTTAGTTGTTTTTTTTTAGATATATTTCAGTTCTTAATGTTTGAGTCCTACAGCAGGTTCTCAGCTTCTCTGTTCCTGTGTGTGTGCTGAAAGGCTGAAAAACAGGTTGTGTCTCAATCCCAGAGCATCACACACTGTCACTTTGTCAGGACCGATGTCGACCTCTGTCAGAACTTGGACAGACAGGAGAGTCCTGGATGAACCGCTACGTGATGGAGAGAACAAAATGCAGTCTGACTGAGACATATTTTTGTTTTACGTCGCTCGTCTTGCTGCTGCTTTCTGGTGCCTCTAATAAACTTACATTTGCTGCATTTGTCCACTACAGGAAAACATTCTGTCCTTAATTAAGAATGTTTTATTATCAATAATATTAATAATAGTAATAATAATAATTTTAATGAGTATTGGTAAACCCTAGCTTTCATATTTTCATTTATTCCACAAAAAGCAGTTTAAAACACATGCAGAAATTAAAGGCCTAGCATTCCTTGAGGGAATGCTTACCACCCACCACACTTTATGCAAGAGTCATCTTATGATTGAAAGTTATAGTTGTTTTAATTAAATCTTGAAAATGATGTTATGCCCGTTAGCACCTGGAGTACGTGTTGAGAATGACTCTTGGCTACTACCACATTAAAGTTTTTTTCAACATCTGCAACTTAAAAAGAAGAACATGGTGAATGTGAAAAAATATGTTATCAAATAGCTCAGGAGTTTTATTTACTGCCAGTCAAACGTGAGGGGTTGTTTTCACACAGAAAATTATGTATTTTGAAAAGGCTAAGTCCCCAGATCTGCTGTTGTTGAAATGACAAACAGGCAAAAACTATTTTACAGTGTAAGTTTTCTGTCAGTTAAGAGAAAACTATATAAAATATAACTATTTCCTGTAAAAGTGATTAACAGGATGAACCTCCGTGTAACATAGAGACTAATCTTTTGTTAAAAAATGTCTTGGGCTGGTATATACAGAGAAAAGGGGTTAGAGGAACTCTGGACAGTTGTTATGCCATATTAGCCCCCATTAGCATAACCCACCCACATCTGAGAACAAATTCACACTGATGCCGAATCAGTGAAGCAACCTTCTGTGACTCCCTCGTTCGTATTCTGCACATGTGACCTGCTGGCCATACCACATGGGCAGAAATCCTCTCAGTATAGCTCCAACATGTCGCTGGTCAGTGGTTCAACTATAAGCCAGCTGGAATCCTCCCCCCGGTCCTGTTTCCTCACATTTAATGAATACCAAGCTGAAAGTTATCTTATATTTGTTCATCCAAGAAGAAACAGTTGAAAATCAGCCAAAATATGTCCCTTTTTGCTTTATGTCAAACAGAGATTGCCAAGAAGCATATGGAATACCAAGAAAAAAAAAACAATTGTTAAACAGTAAAACTGATTTTTCTGACACTTGCTAACCTCTGCAGTACTCTGTCAGCATAAAGTTTGGGAGGAGACCTGAAGAAATTTCCAATTAGGAGTCATGAGCTTGTCTCAAAGCTGCAGATGAGATGCACAGACACGTCGCTGCAACTTGACATTCCCCACAGCCACTCATGTGAGCTTGTATCTGTGTGCCATGCATGCAGCAGAACAGAGACACAGAGGAGCTTCGTCACTGGCTCCAGAAACTTCATGTCCTGCTGTCTATAAGAAATATAGCCTCAGTCCAACAAGATGGATGAAAGTGTGTGTGTTTGTGTGTGTGTATATTCATGACTCTTGTGTGTCATAGAGCCACCCTTATTATGCGGTCAGGGTGTTTGTTCTTGACAGTGAATTCTGAATGGGCTGCATCTTTTATTTTGGAAGAAAATGCATACAATTTCAAACTGTTTGCTGATTCTCAACATGGAATTTACAAAACTCATATGACAACTGAATATGAGCAACAAACTGCAGATCATTGCATACTCCACATCTAAAATATGGCATCTATTAAATGCAAAGTGCTAAAACAGTCTGCCTGGAGACTCTTAGTCTGTTACTATGAATTTGCTGTTGAAGGTCTGTTTTATCTTTATCCAAAAATAGAAGAAAGAGACAGAACCAGGCAATATCCTGTAACAGAAGTCCTTTATTGCTCTCCTGAGCAGGGATGGTATTTTCTGTCCACTAATTGAAGGGTTTGTTAAGGTGCTGATCCTCCGCATCTGTTTGTGGCACATCCCTTCCTTCTCTCTCACCTTGTTGGAAAAAAAAAACCCAACATCATAAGTTGTTGTGTGAGTTTTAAAGTGTTTTAAAAATAATTGACCTCAAGTAGCTGTGCACAAGAATAAAAAGGGCTTGTGATGCCTCCAGTGGACTCTTCACCTCAGTATCTTTCAGGAAAAAAAACTTCCTGTCATGCTTTAAATATTGCAAAAGAATGTCTAAATCCAACAATTATATTTTCCTCCTTCCTAATGTTTAAGAACAAACAAACAGCAAGTGAAAATAAAGCTTAAGTCTAAACATAACACAGAAGATCGATATTAACCTCATAAGTGAATTAAACACTCTGCAATGTTGAGAGGTGTACAATTAATTAAATCTAATATTAACTGTTTAGGGAACCCTTCAGCATATCCAGACAAAATATGATAAAATAAAAACAATCAGCCTGCTGCACATCATCAACATGTTATGGTACTGATAGTATCATGTTTCACAATTCAAACATGTTTTAATTATTACTGTGTTCCTGCTGTAGTTTAACTGCAGCATATTAGTGGTGCAAATTAGAGAATAAGGCTTGTGAGCATTTTCAAGCATGTTTTTCATACTCACTTCTTTTTCTGAGAATTATATAAGTTCATTTAAAAATAGAAATCTAGTTTAATTAGATTATTTTCTTTAAACTATAATCCAGGAAGGTATTCACAGTGTTTCATCTTCTTCTGCATTATTTTATGTTACAAATTTATTCCAAAATAGAATAAATTTATTTTCCCCTCAAACAATACCCTATAATGACAAACTAGAAAAAGTTTGTGTTGTGGTGGTTGTAAATAAAATAGGAGACAATGGTTTAAATAATGAATTTTATTACAGCCACTATGTAGACACCATTGTCAAACATGGTGCAGCCTTATTCTGACTCTGTATCTTCTACTAACCCAGTCTCTTCTGTCCTACACTCTCACAGCAGCGACCTCTAACACAACATGTCCCCTGTTACCCAAACAAACAACCTTAATTACTTTAAGCAAAGGCCACATTTTCTCAGAAAGGTATTACTATAATGCAAAATACAGTAAATGCAATTTATCTTTAACCTTTTAGTTGCCAGAAATACTAATAATTGCAAATAAAGTCTTTGTCATAAAACACAAAACACTTTCAACTGAAATTAGCTCAAAATGTGTGACATGCACTTTTGGCTTGGTTGCTGGCCGCTTTATCTCCAACATGGTCATAGTTGTCCTTAGATGTAGACGGGATGTCCAGTTTTGAGTTCTAAGGAGAAAAGGTTCACCAGTTGTGGCATGTCAACAAGTTCTGTAGCTGTGAAGCTGTAAAGCATTTCAGTAACTGCAGGCTTCTAGAGTAGCTTTTGTAGCTTGTGATGCCTGAATGGAGACTTTTAGCACTCCATTATAGTGTTGCATGCAACCTGAGGATGGTAAACATGCGTTCCAATGTGCTGTAAAGTGTGGTTCATTATCACTTGTTATGGTGCAAGAGTTTAGTTCACAAGCAAACACAGAAGTTAACCCTCTCAAGGTAGGCGTTGCAACAACATATCTGATTTTTACTGTTACTAAAACTTAATTTGAGCCTGAGAGGGTTAAGAATGCCTTGACAGTGTTTATTGGAGCATTAGGAGTAAATGCTACTGTAGACGATATGCTGAAATAATCAACAAGGGTGATGGGAAACCTGCAGTCATACGCTCCATGTTCAAATGGAACCACAATGTCAACAGCAATATGTTGAAATGGACCCACTGTAAACTTGACAGGTAGTAATGGTGTAGGTGGAACACTACTGGTTTTGTCACATGAATGACAATGCATGATGACAGGAGAGTGAAGACCAAATCATCCATATGTGTCCACTAGTGAAGTTATTTAGTATGAACCATGCCCTGATGACCTTCATGAGACAGGTGCACAAGCTTTTCTTGCAGAAACTTGTGAACTATAAGACGTTTGCCTCTTAACATCATTGGCATCTCTGTAGCCAGTTCATGACACACAAGAAAGTAAGGTTTGACTTTTCTGGAAGGGTTTTTTTCACTTTAGACCATCCTGAATGGATAATTTGTTGCAGTTTTGTAAGTTCAGGACAGTCTTCGCATTAAGCTTTAAAATCAGCAAGTGAGAGTGCATACAAGAGAGGAAAGATTTCTGCTATCTCTGTGATCAAGTCCTGTTCACACTGCAACTGTAACTCAAGGTAACATTGAGAGGAAGTTTGCTATGATGTTCTGACTTCCTGGTCAGTACTGGAAACACATAAGCCTAGCTGATGAGCATGAAATTCTCATGCCAGCTCTATTCATCCCTTTATTGCTTAGCAGAGTGGTGAGGGCTTGATGATCAGCTCTGAGCATGAATCTGCGTCCCCACCATGCGTATGTCCTCCGTCCACACACAAGCAAAAGCCTTTTGTTTATAGTGGAGTACTTCCTCTCAGCTGGAGATAGGGTGCAGGAAGCAAAGCAACAATACAGTCCACATTGTCTGAGTGCAACTGCATCTGAACAGCTCCTAGTCCATAGTCTGAGGCATTTGTTGTGATGAATATTGACAGTTTAGGATTGTAGATGGCAAGTGTTGGACTTTTCAGAAGCATTTGGATTGGGGCACAGGCCGTCCTAAGAAATGACATGTCCTAGAAATGAAATACTTGACTGACCAAATGAGCTTTTGTTAAAGTTGATTTGTTTGTCTTTATACCTCCTAAAGCCCACTAAAGATAGAGGCGAAGAAATGTTGAGAAGCCCATGTAACTTCAGGTCAATTTGACCCAAAGACCAAGGGAGGGTTAAGCAGTTGGAGAACAGATTTTAAATATTCATCATTATGTTCTTTGGTGTGCTTATATACTGTAATATCATTCAAATAGTTCTGTGGTCGTGGCAAATGTCTCAGAACTGTGTTCATGGAATGATGGATGGTGCTGAAGCAAGTCCAAAAGGAATTTGTGTGAGCTGAAAAACAGTTTGAAGCTATCAGGATATAGGCACAACTGGTGGTAAGCTGATCTTAAATCAATCTGGCTATAATACGTATGTGTCACTAGCCAGTTTTGTGAACAAGTCCTCCATATGAGGCAGAGGATGACAGCTCATTATCACATTTTAATTAGGTTTATGGAGATAATCACATAGCCTCAAGTCTCCATTGGGTTTTTATGCCACCAGTAGAGGACTCACCCATGGGTCCATTGGTGTTTCATAAAAATTGTACTTATTGAAGAAGTTGTCCACTTGTCATGATCAGAGGAGACAACAGAGGCAAACCCAGAATGCAGACTCATACTAAACTAAAAGAAACTAATTTATTAACTCAAAGCAAAAACTGATGAGGCAGCAAAACAAAACATAAACTAAAGCAACACGAGAGCAAGAACCAAAATACCAACAGGAACAGGAACGGGAACGGGAACAGGAACGAGCAGGACCAAAGACACGACAAGCGACTATAAACAATGAACCAGCGAGGTATGGAAGGAGTGACCGGGTTTTGAACACTGAGGATGATGAGGTAGGTGGGAACAGGTGTCATGATTACAAAGTCAGGACAGGTGTAGATGGGTGTGGCTGACAGGCAAGTGAGTGACTGAGGAAGAGAGAATAGTGACAGGAAACAAGATACACAAACCACAAGAATAAAACTAAGACAAAAGATAACTGAACAAAGACTCAAACAGAAAACATGAAGACAATAACTGAAACAGAAAACCCAAAACCCCACACCACTTAGGTGGACAGCATATGTTTTGAAATTTTTACTAGATGGATGTGTATCGCAAGATGCACTATTGTCCACTTTAGTGTTCTATGCACATAAAAAACCATACATACAAGAAAATGACTTTTAAATAGCTGTCCACTGAATGTTTGTTTGACAACAACACATTATCTTTGGGGACAAAATATCTTTGAAGTGCAGCAGTGGCTTCATCAAATGTCGTACGTTGTTCTGGTAACATGTAGAACAGACAATGTCCTTCTGGACCCAAGCAATGTAATAAAATAGCATATCATCTTTCATCTGGCCATGGTGTTTCCCCAAACATTTAAGACAAGTAATCTGTGAAAACAAACTCACAGAAAAAAATATATTTGTGTTTGCAAGTAAAGTATTGCAAGTTTTGTTACTTTTATTTTAGTTTTTTAAAAGAACAATAAATCATAATCATCATAGAGGTTCCATTTTTCTGAAACACTAGGTCCTTGTCAGCAGTGTACCTTCAGTGTTAAAAGTCAGAAACATGTAATTATGGTTGTGTTATAAACTAAATGAGGTCTGAAGGTAGGCTCACAGTTCTGTATGGAGATCAGAGTGGTAGGTGGTTTAAGCTAATGAGATACAGGTATGTAGGTGGCTTCAGATCAAGTTTATTTAATCAGGGACAATCAAAGAATGCAGGAGTTGTATTTGTATATCAAACTTATAAATATATTTACTGTACATATATCATTTAACAAAAGGCCAATTTGCAGACCCAGTCTCTGCAAAGTCTAATTTTTGTAATCAAAAAGTACTATTCTTTGAAGGAATACATATTGCCCGCTGCCTTGCATGCCCATTTTTTTATAGTGGCATGTAATTAATATACTTTTTCTGTATTCTTATAGTTCTGGATATTTTCTCAGTATGAGCCTTGAAATTCCCTGCAAAATATCCAGATATTTGAACACGACTGTTTTTGTCATCAGGGAAATCCTGGGATTATGGTTGGACAATGAAGGTGCCAGAGCAACAATAGCAGTTCTGATGTGTTCAGAAGAACAGCCTGATTGTTCTTCAGAGGAGATTAGGATGTAACTCTCTGGAGCACACACACCATCATAGGTGTCTTTGTAATGCAGCATTTCATCTTATATAATCTGGGACTGACTAATCCCTATGTGTTCTTGATCCAGTTAGATAGAGGGAGACACTTGTAAATTGAAACAGGTCGTCTCTGCAGTCAGGACTATTTGGACCATGCAAACAATCCTGGGATCTGTTTAACTGCGGGGTGGTGGGGGGCTCAGGGAACCATGTGCACCACCATCATGGTTCTTTCCACTCTGGCTTTTGTACTGCGCCAATACCTTTTCAGCCGAGTCAAAACGTAAGTTTCTGTGGTATTTGTTTTTATCCTTTGTTTACAACGATTATTCTTTTGTAATGGGATCAGATCTAAATCTACTGTTGACCTACATGTCTTTACCAGGACACCCAGTATTTAAATGAAATCACAACTTGCTGCTTGTTTGGATCATTTATTTAAACCGAGCTGTAGATTCATGGATTAGTCGCAAAATGTCACCTTTTTTTATTAAGTTAAATGATCAGCAGTGCTTTCAATTAACAGCATTTCTCTGCAATTAAACTAAATGAATAAATTTGATAGCAAACTTAAATTTTAATTTTTATGGTTTTGTATTTTGAAATTCCCTATCCTTGTGAATTTCTGTCAATTTTGCCTGAATCTTGACCAGTTGGGGGTTGAAAGGACAGGAAAGAGACATAGACAAACACAAGGTATTGGGCCAGACATACAGTTTATTTATGGGAACAAGAACAAAAAACAGATTAATAGCAGCAGTAATAATTTGTATTTAACTAAAGGGAGTAAAATTGATTCTAAAAACTACCATTTTTAAAAAAGGTTTCTGCAGTGGAAACACACTTTTTGCTTCTGTTTTCACTTTGCACATTTGAAAAGTCAAATTTGTATTTTTTAGTAATCCAAATAAAAATATGTTGAAAAAACTGACACAGACACAGCATTTAGACCAAATTTAGACTTTCTTGTGAAAACCCAAATTAATTCAATGTGAGCCTTGAATGTGTCCTCAGTGGTGAAATTCCAATTTTTGAGACTGTAAAACATCTGTATGTCTCCTCAGAATCAAAAGCAGCATTTCATCCAGTTTTAACTCATAGAAAAATCCTTCAGCTCCTTTTTTTTTAAAAAAAAATGCAGTAATATGGTTTAGCTTGAAGGTGTCTTGAGTGGCTCTTGTTTTTTAGACTTCATTGCTTCAGATGGATCGGTTGCTCTCTGTAACAAGGTGTGGCGCCTTAACTGGACATCAGCGTCTCTCTCAGAGCACAATGAGATAACTACATGAGTCATTTTCCAGGAGTCCATCTTGCCTTGAGATACTGAGCACACACACCCTCCATCGCCCCCAGGCAGCGTCTGACCTCAGATCTTTAGCTCATTACGCTTTGACACCTTTGGAGCAACAAAGCAATTATGGAGCGTGAAAAACACCCCAGTTTGGAGCTTGAATTTGATCTGAGACGACTGTGAGCTGAAAAACTGGCTCATTCTGTGAAATGTTTTGGATTTTCCCTGTTAGTTGGCCTCACAGGGAGTGTTTTGTCACTGAAGGGGACCTGGATGCTATTTTAGGAAGACTAGAAGGTGACAAATACTGAATGTAAATGGCAAGATTTTTCTGCTGAAGGCTGCAGTTAGAACAGTTATGCTGATTTATGATATTTTGAGTTTTCGGTACCACAACAAAACACTAAACTATCAATCATGTGTCATGGAAAGTTAAAAATACAATAACCCAGAGTTTAGTCTGTCGGATGACACATCAACAAATACCCTGAAGAAATGAATTATATTGGATAAATAAAAAAATTCAGAAACACTCTCTCATAAAATGTAAGGGCATAAGATAATATATGCATATTCTTTTATGGACCATCTTCTTATTTTGACATTAAGTAAATAAAGTTTAATAAAAAAAATAATAGTGTATTATATTTGCTGGGATACTAAGTTTATTTTTGAAGTAGTTCAGAGTGAAGCTCAGGTTCTAATGTTTGGACCAACTAGAAAATTTGTGAAATATATTATTTAGTTAAATCTGTCCTTGGTTCAGATTTAGCTTCACTATGCCTATGAAGCTCTAAAGCCCAAGGGGAGATAACGTTTTTGCCTGTGTTTGTGTCAGTGTAACAACGTGTCAGTTTTCTGTACTGTACTATGAATATATTTAATAAATCACTGAACAGATTTTGTTGAAACTCTCGAGAAGTAATCATTGGCTGTACATCTACAATTGATTAACGTTTGAGTCAACCCAGTTCAAGATGGCTGCCATAACTCAGGCACATTCAAATAGATTGATTTAAACATTGGCGTGATAGTATGTGAGCCTTGTCACCAACACATGCATCAAGCTCAGCACATTGTGCAAGATCTTTGTTTAAAACCTTACCTTTAACTGTTAAGGTGTCTGTTAGCAGAATTTCTTATAAATCACTGGACAGATTTCGATGACCCTCTCAGAAAGTGATCACTAGCTGTGCATCTACAACTGATTACCTTTGGAGTCAACCCAATTGAAGATGGCCGCCACACTTAAATGACCTTAGCCTGCACCAAACTGACTGTACCTCAGTGAATTTTACAGATTTTGTGTGGTAGTAGCTGAAAGTCATTCACAACATGTTTACCCAGTAAGGCTATAACTAAATCAATTCTCAACATAAGAAGATCGTAGTCTAAAATTTTGGCCTGAAAGGCAGCAGATAACATGCACTCGTTCAAGGACTACTAGGTGTCAGGATCGGGAGTTACACAGAAGAACCCTGTACGCAGACTCATCTTAAAAAGGAACTTAATTTATTAAATAAGAAAAGTTAACAAAACAAAGCTGACAAGGCAGCAAACAAATAAAGAACAAACTAAAAACTAACAGAAACAGAACCGGGAACAAGCAGGACGGAAACAAACAACCAGTGACGATGAAAACAAATAACAATGAACCAGCGAAGTGTGGAAGGCAATGACTGGGTTTTAAAGACTGAGGATAATTAGGTAAATGGAGACAGGTGACGTGATTACAAAGTGGGGACAGGTGTAGGTGTGGCAGGGAGATAAAGAGAGAGACTGAGGAGGAGCAAATGAAACATGAAACAAGAGACAAGACAGAAACCAAACAAACCAACAAACTAAATAAAAATAAAACAAAACCATAACACAGGAAAAAACCCAAATCACCACACTAGGCCTTTAATCTGCTGTGTAATTTCACCTTAAATATATTGTCACACTATTTTAGATTTTGCACGTAATGTTGCTTTATTTTGAAATTAATGCAAAGAAAGATTAGTGCAAAGAAAGCACTGTTGATCTTTTAGGTGAATAAAACATCTCAGAATAGAACTTAGAAATTGAAATCAGATGATCACTTTGAAGGGCTACTCAGAGGTGTAAAGATCTGGACCAAGCTCAGAACTTGTCCCCCACAGTATTTATTAGTGATAAAATCCATTTAGAAATTCTGAACAAGATGAAGTCAGAATAAGCTCTCTTTTATTTGCAAAACAATGATTTGTTTTCAGTTGTTTAAGGGTCTACTGCACAGGTTTTGAATAAAGAAGTATTGTAGTATTTAAAGGGCTTATTTAGAACTGATGAAGTGGGGCTCTGTGGAAAAGCTTTGGATAAATAATATCTTACCTGTTGTAGATAGTTCTTTAAATTGGTTCAGTTTGGAGAAATAGAGTTTAATTTTAACTGGGTTGACAAGCCAGTCCAATCGGGGCCAAGATCAAAATGAATTGCTGTCATAAAAAACTTCATTATCAGAATCCCATACCAGTTTATGCAAATGCTTTTTTATTTTTCAAAAACTATTACAACATTGTCAGCTTAGCAATACATGGTCAAATTTTATGATGATAATCTTTTTACAGCTCTTTTTTGCAGTTTAAATAACTATGGAATTTTATGTAAATAACTATGCATTGTGACACTGTAAGTATAAAAGATTATGAAATAACATTTACAATTGCCATAAGGAAACTTTACTGATTGGAGCACTTTTGAGATCCACTTTAACACTGGCCTCACTTGGTCTAGCTGTTAGCTCATCGGTCCGATAAAAATTAAACCCTGTTTTTCCTAACTGAAGTTATTTAATGAGCTATCTACAGCAGGTAAGACATTAATTGCTCAAAGTTTGTCCACAGAACTCTACTGCAACAGATCTGAACTATTTCTGAAAGAAATGTTAAGAAGCTAAACCTAAGAGTGGAACCAAATTAAAACCAAAAAACAAGAGTAAAGTTACCTCTCAAGTTAAGACTCTTTAGCACTTCCATCATGTTGGTTAATTCTGCACAATGTTTCACACATTGTTGTGAATGTGTAGTAAAAATTAACCTATGTTGATAAGATTACATTTTCTTACCTTTTGTGAAATATTAGCTTCTGTGTAGCATTGGAAAAGGCATGCACACAGTTTTTTGCAAACTGCAGTGATGTGTTTACCTTATGTTCAAATGTGCAGCATGATTTAGTGTAAAATATGTTATCAGCAGCACATTTCTCCTCTTGCTGCTAAGTTATCTCTCCATCAGTCCACCTCTTTTCAGCTTCATGTCTGTCATTGTTGTCTCCTTCTTCTCACCTTCATCTGCTCCTGTTTTCAAGATTTCCCAAAGACCTGGGCGAGAAGGAGGCACTCTCAGTGCAGATCAGAGACCCTGATAAGTGACATTCCCCCTGTCACCAGGTAACACCATCACTCAGACCTGTCAGATCCATTCTGTAGCTTTTAGGTGTGAAAGGTGTCACAGTCACAACCCTTCATCAATACAAGTTTCAGAGCAACAACACCAGTTTATGTTGGAGGACTAAAAACAACAAATCAAACTTTTCTATGCAGAATAAAATAATGTAATTGTGTTACTGCTAGCCAACGTCTCAACTCAGCAAAAATTCAGGTTTCAGGATTATCTTGAATACCTGCACATTTTTTATCACTTGCCACCAAAAGGTGGGCATATTGATTTTGCCTGTATGTGTGGGATGGGGGGGGGGGGGGGGG
>NC_051432.1:4080292-4082949 GCF_001649575.2 Kryptolebias marmoratus
GGGGGGGGGGGGGGGGGGGGGGGGGGTGTAATTTGTCTGTTAGCAAAATGTCTTGTGAACCACAGGACAGATTTCAATGAAACTTTCAAAGCATAATTATTTGATGTAAAATTGTCAATCTTTCAAAGTTGACCCAACTCGAGCAGTATCTGTGGGTCTTTCCCAAAACATACTCAGAGTGCTGTGAGATTAATGTTGCAAGGTGGCATGAGAGGTGGCCTTCAAGGAATGTTACCTTGACCTTTGAACTTGAACTTTTTGAAATCACCACCAAAATTGTTCCTTGTACAATATATGACATTTTTTTGGAAAATTTCATGAAAATTTGTTTATAAATTCTTGTGTAATTTTGTCCACAAACAGACAGGCATGCAGACAAATAAATGCACTCTACCAAAAATATAACCTCCTTCACGAAGGTAATAATAAAGGAAAAGCAATGGCAGGAAACAAAACAATGACCTCAAGGAGGCATGAAGGAGAACCTGAAATGGTATGAAGAGCACACAATGATCACATGTAGAGAAGTTAAATCAGAAATCATAAGGCCTGGGGCTGATGAGGAGATAAGAAAGAAGTGGCTTAATGAAAGCTAGGAAACAGGTGTAGATGGGCAGGGCAGGACTGAGGAGCAGAAGCTAACCATGGAAAAATCAAAATGACAGGAAACACAGGGAGGCACAGGAAGTAAACTAGACACAAAGAAAAAAAAATAAACATCACAGGAAAACAAACCTCAATAAAGAAACCTAAACACAGAAAACACGGCTCATGACAAAACCATAACTTGACTTTGCCATATCAAGGAGAAAATCAAAATAGGTTCTCGGAAAACCAAAGAAATTATTTCCAAAACTTGAACAGAAACCAGTATTTGCTATTTTGGTTTGGTAGAAACGGCCTGTGTATTCTGTGAATAGACTGTAATTATATTTGTTCAGAAGAACACATCTCAAATATTTCAATCATTCTTGTTCTTCATATGTAGTACTGTCTTTCTTGTTTATCTGCTTGAAACATGAAGGTGTTTTTTTTTTCTTGAGACAAATTTTAACATTAATCATTGAAGTAGTTGGATTTGATATGTTTGGCAGTTTTGACCTTAATTAAACCTGTCTGCTGTGTCCTTGGATTCTACAACATTCATTTTACTTTATTTTTATCAATCAGCTACAGTTCAGTTGAAGGTGGTTTTATTTTGTCAGCCTTTATAACTCATACCATGGCTCACACTGCTATTTGACATTTTACGGGCACAAATATTTTAATCCTGTACCACCCACTGTTTAACTCTGCTGATTAGAGAATATCATTCATTTGAGGCTTTTAGTGATTTATTTGAACTGTCCTTTTCCCTGGGTGGAATTATTACACTCTATACAATATCAATGATTTTTAAAAACAAGACTTGGCTGCACAAGTCTGAAGTCATTGTCAATATTCTCTGATTCATACAGGGTCAAAATTAAGCATATACATTGTCACTTAAATATTTTAATAAGTGGTGCTGAAGGTCTCAGGGTGTCTTTCCCCTTTTAAAAAACAAGACTTATTAACTTCATTATTAATTATAATTGAGTGCAGCCGATACTTTCTCTTTGCCAGGATAAAAATGATTTGTCTGACAGCACTTATATCGATGCTTAAAACAATGGGAAATGTAAAAGGAACTTAGTAAAGATCAAAGCAGGAGAAGAAATTGGTTTGGATGTTCAGGGACATCCCAGCGCTCTGTCCACAGTGAGACCAGTTTTACATCATCATGAATTGAGAGGGTGCTTGAAAAACTAAATAAATAAAATTAAAAAAACGGAAATAAAACCTACATTCAACTAAAACAGTACGGATTATTAAGTCTGTAAACTAAACTGCCCTTTAATCATTAGTTTCATATAGAGAAGACGGACAAAACTGACAGTTTTTGAAACAAAAAGTGCAAACTAACAAAAGCACACGGCGACAAATGTACAGATGCAACATACCGGCTCCCAAAGGTTCAGCGGTTCGCCTCGGTCATTTGGTTTGAATCCGAAGTGCTCCCACACCGCTGCTGTTATTTGAGCTTGAAACCAAATCCATTTAGTTTTTCCCCCCAATATCAAACAGCGTTTCTTTAGCTTGCTAACTTCTAGCAGGCGCAAATGCTACAGAGGTACAAGACAACGCGCCTCGGCCATGCCCCCTGACGTTAAGAGAACGGGAGCTGTCATCCAGTGAGAGACACGAAGGAATGATAACGCTGATAAATGAAACTTATCGACCTTGTTTTTTTTGTGCGATTAATTGATTTATTATGACAGGCCTACTGGTGGTAGTATCACGCTGTGGTACTGGTGCTTCGAACAAAGATGATGGAATAAAGGAGTACTACCTGCAGATTCTTCAACTTTACCTCAAACAAGCAGTCAGAGGGTTGAGACTTCATTTTTCTATTAATAAAATTATTTGCTGTGTGTTGTGAAGTGAACACTATAATATAGACACTCCTTACCAGTTAGAATAATGTATTAATGTACTGTAATTGTATTGTATTAACCTAAGGATGAGTGTTATNTCTGCACTAGCTGGCGAGGTCATGGGAGTTTATGGGACTGCAGGTACCAAGCACGGAAGATAACGCGGTCTGGGGGAGTCAGCTAAGCGGAAGCCGGAACCCC
>NC_051432.1:4083049-4084779 GCF_001649575.2 Kryptolebias marmoratus
GACCATTTTTGACTCCTGGTTTCTCTGTGCATTTTCCGGTCCATCGTGAGGAGAGGTTTTTTAAAGTTTTGAGTTTCATTTAGGTAATATTTTGTCTCCTCAACAGTGTGTTTATCTGTAACCTGTGCAGAGTGTAAGCGATTGGCCGTTACATGACTGACACTTTGCTTATCTCCTTCTGTCATTGTGTAACCACAACATAGGCAATGCAGAAAGAGCCATCAGGCATAGGATGTCTTGAAAAAATTTTTTCTGTAATACAAAGAGGAGATAAAGGCATAGGTTACACCCAGCAAACATTAGGCTTCTGAAATGGCCTTCTAAGAGTCCTGACCTCAACCTTACTGAATCTTTGTGGACTATGGTTAAACTTTACCAATCCTGCCTAGAAGAGTAGTCAAATATCAGCCAGAATTATACCAGAGGTTTGATGACAGAAACAAAAAGCCTGTGGTCGAGGTGCAACTTGCTATGAGACATTTACCCAATTATTAGTAGGGGTGTTATCAGGTTATAGGATTTTGCCAAATGTGAGTGACCCAGAGAACAGACCGACACAAGAGACCAAGTAAAAGTGATTTTATTTACACGACAGCTTAAGTGAAAGGACGGGATCTGCAAGAGGTAATGATTTAGTTCTGGATTCTATAACTGGTTAAGCTGACGAAGAACTTATGAAGCAGGTGAGTTTGTTCTACGAGTGGAGGTAACAGTTTGGGTTTGGCAGTGAAGTCCCAGGTGATCCAGGTGAGTATTTACAAGGTGCTCAGGTGAGAGGGTGTCCAGGTACATTGGAGGCAGACAGGTTACAGGTTCCAGTTCCCCAGGTAGGTATTAACAGAATGTTCCGGAAGGCAGGTTCTCAAGTAGGTTGGAGAATAACAGGTTTCAGTCTGATTCAGCAGATTCATACAGGCAGGCAGTTTGGGAGTCAAAGCAGACACGGGCAGAGTCAGGCACACTAAACAGGCACAGAGCATAAACAAAATCAAGATTTCTCAGAGAGAGAAACAGGTACAGACTGAGACTGTTTACCGGTAGCAAACGATGCTTCAGCGAAGACCTGCTCCTGTTGACTGCCTTAAGAGCCCTTGAGACTGTTGATGAGGATCAGCTGCAGCTGTGTGTGGTTGACAGGCCAACCAATCAGGAAGACAGGAGAAGCACGGCAGGTGACATGATGGCAGATTGCCACAGGTGTATGCATTTTTTTTTAGCCTGCATTTAAAGCTTTGACCCTGTGAGAATTGGAAAAAGTGTTTTTTTGGCACGAAACTCGTACAGGAAGACTAATAGAAACATTGTAACTGGAAAAGGCGGATTTGGGCAAAAACTGGTATGCGAATGGTTCGGATGGAAACGGAGATAGGTAACGAGGAAGACATGGATTTTGAAGGGTGGACGCCAGGGGGGAGAGGGAGAAGACGGGGAAGAAATAAAATAAATGAAGGAGAGGGAAGTGGCGGTAATCAAGGTAGTAAACGAGAGTTGGAAGGAAGTAGTTCAGAAGAAGAAAGGATAGTAAGGAGGAAAATTGTGGGGGAGGAGTTTAAAATCATTTTAAAACTCAAGAGTGAGGAAGAACAGGATTACATCAGCCCTATTGGGGTGTCAAGAGAAGTAAAAAAGAAAATTGGAGATGTTGAAATGGTAAAGATTTTGAGAGATGGAAATCTATTGGTAATTTGTAAAAATGAAGAACAAAAGATGAAGGCTTTAAACGTGGATAG
>NC_051432.1:4088359-4096312 GCF_001649575.2 Kryptolebias marmoratus
AAAAACTGAGAGAAGAATGGCAAAAAAGGTGGGATGGAGGAAGAACAGGAAGGTGGTTTTATAAAATTCAGAAGACAGTAGGGGAAAAAAGAGGTGGAAAAAGAAATAGAAAGGAGGAAAGAGTGATAGCAAGGTTGAGATTTGGACATACAGAACTTAATTTTACACTTTATAAAATACAAAAGCATAATACTGGCAAATGTGATTGTGGAAAATATGAAACCGTAGAGCATGTTATATTAGAATGTCATAAATATAGAAAAGAAAGAAGATATATGAGGAGAGAGTTTGAAAAAATTAAGGAAAAGATTCATTTAACAGATATTTTGAGGAAGAATTTGGGGAGTAAACATATTCAGATAATTATTAGGTTTTTAAAGAAAACAAAATTATTTCATAGAATTTGATTAAAGTATGTGTGTTTGTGAATGTGTGTATGATATAGATGGGTAGAATACATAGTTGGGTATATATATATAGATATATATAGACCATCACGAACCACATTCCATATCAGTAGGTGGCGGTAATGCACACCTTCCGTTGTTTGCCAACCGCCATAAAACATCACAGAAGAAGAAGAAGAAGAAGAAGAATTGGAAAAAAGTCAACAGTGAATTTAAACTTGCACACCCATTTCTTGCTTTTAATTAAAGACCTAGCCTCTTTTGAAAGAATACATATCACCCACTGTTTTAAACTAAAATCAGGTTATGATGAGACATTATGGATAAGTTTTGGTCAAACCTTGTAAATGATGTTATGCACTATCTCGTACAATACTATGAGACCTCTTGAGGTGAGTTAGTGCTCAGAGAATGTCATAGGGATGACTCTCTGCTAGGACAACACTAGATTTTGCTCAATATATGTAAAGAAAACAGGACTGAGTTTGAGACATTTTTGTGTTGGTTAATTTTAATTAGCTGTATCATCCATCTTGAATTGGGTAGACTCCAAATGTTAATGAGTTTCGGAGAGTTTCTCCAAAATATGTCTAGTGGTTCAAGATATATTTTCAGTGTTGACTTCAACAGTTAATGTCAAAGTTTAAAGTAAAGATGTTGTGCAATGTGCTTAGAGTAAGGGTTGGGCATGACTTTGAACAAATAGCCCACCAGAATTTAGCTCAATATTGATAAAAACTGACTGCATTATAGCCATTTTTGTCTTAGCTAATGTTGATTAGCTGTGGGAGCTATCTTAAACTGTATGGATTCCAAAAGTTAATCAGAGATGTACATCAGATGATTGGTTAAGAGTTGGTATAAATGCTGATGATGTGGGCAGGAAGGATCTCTTGTAGCTGTCTGTCCTGATGTGTCCTCCGTCCTGGTGTCCTCGGACAGCCCCACCAGGTCGGCCTCGCTGGCCTCCTGCAGAGCTATGATGGCCGAGCCCTGTAAGCGCAGGTTGGTCTTGAAGTCCAACAGTTAATCTCTGTAAAATTGAGATTGGACTAAAATTGACTGAGTTATAGCCATTTTTGTGTTGTGTGAAGGTCAGCTAGCTGTGGCAGCCATCTTGTTCTGAGTTGACTCTAAAATTTAATCAGGTGTACAAGTACACTCAATGATTATTTTCTGAAGGTTTAATTCAAATCCATCCAGTGTTTCATAAAATATTTTGCCAACAGAGTTAACTCCATAGTTAATTAATCATTTAGTGCTCAGAGTGTGAGTTGGGGATAACTTTCAGCTACTGCCACAACAAATTTGTGCACAACACTTCAGTAGCTCAATCAGCTAAGGTTGATAGCTGTAGCAGCCATCTTAAATGTAGATGTACATCAAGTGATCACAATCATTAAGATTTGTCTATTGGACCATGAGATATTTTGATAATAACATCCCTCCCCCCCGTGCCTTCACTTATGATGGCAGCCATTCAAAGTCTCTAAAATTATTTGTTGTATAATCAATCCATCCTGGAAATATAATGGTACAAATCAATAAAAACCAACATGAATGTAACAGCATTTATGCCCATGATGGTTGTATGTAAACTTCTGACAAAACCTGTAACTGAAACCGGTTGTGTGACTAGTCATTTACCTTTACTTTATTATGTTGGACTGGAGCATTGTGTGCTAATATTTTTATTATCAATATAAAAATGGTTGTCTTTCATTTCTCAAACCAGAGCGGGGCACTGAAGAGGAACAGACCTCCCATCCTGCCTTCACTTCAGTCACAGAGTCTTCACCTTTTCCGGGAGCTTTCAGACCATGTGTGGAGTGATGTCTGAAAATGAACTAAATTTCACCTTTCACCTTCACATCATTAAGCTAAAAAACAACTTAAAACATCAAATTAAATTGTTACAGAGGTTCTTTTTGGCATGTTTATACATTAATATGAAGCCTCTTTGCTGTTGACTGCTAAAGTTCTTAAAATGTTTTTTAAGTTGGATGAGTTATTCTACAAGTTTTATAGTTTTGCCTATGGCAGAAAGAAATATGAGCTGTTTATTGTGGCGAGGAAGACAATGTCCCGTTGGTACAGGCAGCATCTCAGCTCTCCTCTGACAGAAGACAGGTCTGAGTCTAAAAAACACACCAACGATAAACAATCACTTTTTAAAAATGCTCCAAATCTGCCTATTTCAAAAGTAGATGAATTCATAAACATGAGGGCGGCTACTAATGTGGGCACAAAATAAACCGAGGAGGGAATGATGTGAAATAAGGTGGGCAACAAATTAATGTGTGCAACCAAAACTATAGTTTACAAGCCATGCACACAAGAATAGGCCACAAATTTCAAAAACTGGCCATGAAACATAGCCTCACAGTTCGCTGATCTCAAATACTCTGAATTTAGAGAGACCGAAACTTGAAATTTAATTTTCTCACATTTGTATTTTTTCCAATTTTGAGTCGCCAACATTCACAGTGAGATAACTGCAGTCACACACGAAGGCCCATTAAAAAGATGTCCAGGTAAAAACATTTAAAAATTTTTGAATATCCTTATTAAAATTAGTTACCACTCCTCAGATGAAATAGCTAATTATTTTGCAAGTGGGAATCAGTTAGAAGGTTTTGAACAATTAATATCTTACCTGTTATGGGTAGCTCCTTGAATGACAGAAACAGAAATTAGTTTAGAGTGGGGACAATACCAAAACACATCATTGTTATATTAAAATAACTCCTAAAGTAGATCATTTTATAGTGGTTCATTATTATTATTATTTTACAAACCTTTACATCGTCATCAGGTTTGCAACACATGGTGATTTACATAAAAGTCTGTGATTATTTACATTGAACACCAGTTAGGCTTTCAGTTTTTTATCATTAATGATTCATGTGAAATGCATATTGCAAAACATAATGTGTTTAAAATACTCAGGGATCTGAATACATTTTCTGATATGGCTAAAACTTTTAAAACTTTGGAGACTGGAGTTGTTTTAGGATAATAGAAACACACTTTGGTCTTTGCACTTCCCACTGATCCCTGTTTCTCCAAACTGAGGCATTCAAAAAAAAAATCTGCCTGCTGCAGGTAAGATATTAACTTCTCATAACTTTTTCACAAAAACCCACTTCAAAATAATCCAAACTATCCCTTTAATGTTTGTTTGGATTGTTATTGTATTTTCATATTATATCATGTATGTAACTAACAAATACAAGCAGCCATTGTGTCTATAATTATATTTAGTGTTTATTTATGTCATGTTCACATGGTCAGCCTCTACTGTAAGTCAGGCTGCTGTAATAAAAATAAATCCTCATTATTTTCTAAACATTTTGCCATCCATGATAGTATAGTAATGGCTTTCTGTGATTTTGACTGTATTGACATGAAAAAATGTCTGAAATATCTTTTTTTTTTACTCACCAAAAAGTAAAAGGCAACAAATTGTATTATTTTTGTTTGTTTAAGCAGCTCCCTGTTCTTTTTTGTGTCTCTATATCAATAACTTTTAAACAGAGAAATGACAGACTTGTTCATTGCTTTAAAAATAAAGTTTTGAAAAGACATTCTAATTATGGTGCTTATTTTAATGTTTCAGTACACTAATTCATGATGGATATCAAGATTTGTTGTGAAGTCTGCAGAACGTTCCACATTTCCGGGAAACATAAAAAGTTGCACTTTCAAAGGTATTGCTTTAACTATTAAACTGTCAGAAATGTACATAAGAAGACAAGCATATTTAACAAATTTTTGTTTGTCTTTGAAATAAAACTTGTAAACTTAAGTATTAAGCAAGTGTTGTAGTCAAGACCACCTAACTCAAGACTGAGTCAAGACCAAGACTAGAGCCTATAAAGAGAATACTCTGAGGGAGGTGGGACCGAGATATTGTTTAAATGTTCACAGACACTGTTGGTTTTGTGTTGTTGGTCGGCATACAGGGAAGGGTCCACAGGCTCTGCCAGACTCATTTTACAGAGGCATGTACTCCACTGTAGATTTGAAGTGTCCCAGTAACATTTCATGATCACATTTCAGGAACATATATACATAATCATAAAGCAAAAGATAACTTCACCATGAAAATTTCCAGCATTCTGTGTTGAAACATTTAAAACAATAATATCATCATACCCTTTTTTATTTGAAGGTTTTTGGGATTCAGACCCAACATGATCTCACAGGAAAATGTAAAATAGTGACATATAGGATATTCACAGATGTGGTGATTCTGGAGGTTTTTGCATTTTTGGTACTTCCTGGTGGGCCGTCTCGGCGGCTGATTGGCAGCTCTTCTGCACTCCCTCTACACCTGTGGCAGATCAGGCTCATCAGGAGGCGGTTGGTACTTAAGGCCGTGGTGGGAACCAGACCAGCGCTGGAGCATTGTTTTGCCTCTGTGGTAAAGTGCTGAGCCTCTTGAGATTTTCTAGTTTTTCTTGTGAACCTNGAAACCTGCCTCGGAGATAAGCTACCTATCTGTTTGCCTGTGCATGTCTGCCTGCCTAAAGAGGGATACTTACCTATTGCCTCCTGGAGAATCTGCTAACCTGCTACTGGGAAATACTTACCTTTGTACTCACCTCTGTGCTGTGGATCACTCTTCGCACAGTAAGAACTCTCACCTGGAAATCAGTCCTATAACACTTACCTGCCTCCTCACCAAAGAAAACCTGAAACTCACCACGTCCTCTGCTTCCAGGTCCTGGTTCCTGTTATTATCGCCATACCCGATTCACTGTAAAATAAACTCACTTCCTGCTATCTTGGTCTCCCGTGTCTGTCTGACGCAGAGCTGCTCATTTTAGAAAATTGCCGAATCCTGACAACAGAAGTGCATACAGGGTTCTTACAAGAGCATAAACAAGGTACTTATGGGGGTACATACAGACTACAGGGTAAAAATGGGAGTGCTTAGCAGGGGTGTCAAACTCCAGGCCTCGAGGTCCACTGTCCTGGAAGTTTTAGGTTTTTCTGCTCCAACACACCTGATAGAAATGGTTTAATTACCTCCTTACCAAATCATCAAGTTCCCCAGAAGCATGTTCACAAGTCATTCATGCAAGAACGGATCAAAAACATGCAGGAGAGCGGCCTCCGAAGAACGGAGTTTGACACATGTGGCTTAGAGTGTATTACACATACTTATGGGATACCTACAGAGTACGTACGGGTGTACTTACAAAAAACCTACGGGAATCGGGCTGTTTAATGTAGTGACTAGACACCCTGTGCTGTGCTCTAGTTTGACTTTATGTCATGGTGGCTACCTGAGGAACCAGCTGCACCTGAAGCCCAAACACTGAAAAACTGTCTGAGGCTAGAGCTCAGAGAAGAGACTGAGCCACAGTGTAATCTGTTTTCAGAAACAGTGATGTGAACGTGTTGCTGTCTGGAATTCTGGAAACAGAAGGTTTTCAGACCTGCTGTACATTGTTTTCTGCTTCAGCAGTCGATACTTAGTCTGTTCTGTATTCTGTGGACCGGGCTATTGTCCTGATGATCAATCAGCCTCAGTGCTGCATTTCCTGCCTCTATACAACAAACCATGTAAGCTGAGAAATGAAAGAACAATTTCTGTTGCTCATACATACATATGTATGTATGAGCAACATGACTCCTGGAGCACTGTTTGTAGCTGTGACATAAATTTAATGATTTTTCTTGTTTTTCTTAAAGGTACTTATTTCAAACTATAAAATAAAACAAAAAAAGTTAGCCTGAACTATATCAAATGGTGCAGTCTGAAAGAGTTTACTTCAGTAATTTTCCAGAAAAAACTGATATGCAATTCTGAAATACAGGTTTGCAGTCAATCAAAACAAAGCACCAAAGACCATGTAGAAACTTGAGTGATGTGACTGACCTACATTAGCATGACTGTAGTCTGTGTTGGTAAACAAATGTCAGAATCGAACAAGCGTAGAAACTTGGAGAAGATGTTTAGATGGAAATATAAAAATCAATCTGCTGTAAAACTACAGGAGAAGACAACAAACTTAAGTTTGAAATATTTAAAAAGCAGCATTTTGTTTCATGCCCAACATATTCATCTCAGTTATATTTTCTAGAAAAACACACTCAGTTTTCACGTTTCCATTTAGATTATTTTATATACCTGTCTGCATACTTTACTCAACAAATCTGAGCATAAATACATACCAAAATTGTCTGACTTCTTAATCCCAGACATCTCTTTTATAGACAATGCCATTGTTGCCCTTTTTTCAGTCACTTTGGTTGTTTTTTGTAGGTAAAGAAACACTAGATATTTAGCAGCTGTTCAAAAATTTTACTTAAAAATCTTTAACTTAAGGACACCTTAATCATCTATATGAGAGGAAAAAAAAATGCAGATTTTCTTTCATTGAGTTTTGACATAAACCAGGATTCTAGTTGTATGAGCTGAACCGGACCCACAGTAAAGGTAAGTGATTTTATTTACAGGCAATGTATATACAGTGATGATGACCAGGAGGATCTGCAAAGCAAGGAGGAGCAAGGTGAGTCTCGGGTACTAGGTTTGTAGGTTTGTTGCTTTTGCGAGGAATGGTGAGTAACTGTTTGTTTCTTACAGGTTCGAGGAGGGCTCGTGGGGAGAAGGTGATCCAGTCCGAGTCCAAGAGGTGAGAGGTCCAGGTAGTCAAAGAACAGGAAAGTTCATCTAAGCTGTGCAAAAAGTAAGTCTAGGTAGGTCGCAGAATCAGGAAGTCGAGCAACATTAACCTGAAGCAAGGGAACACACAAAAAAAAAACAAGGTTAACGTAGCGTAGAGCATAAAGTTAGAAACGTGTGGCTGGGATTCTAACCAGAAGGTGAGATGCTCCAGTGAAGATCTGAACCCAGTCGGAGGCTTAAACACCGGTACTGCTCATCAGCCGGAATCACCAACAGCTGGGAGAAAGAGAGGTTAGAGGCGCCGCCAACAGGGCGGGGAAAACTCCAGATCCTCACAAGTTTTTTTTTGTTGTTTTTTTTTTACCGACCTTCATGACATAACAAGAAGTATCTTTAAGAATTCACAAGTAATGAAACAGGTAGTGTATTTGCTCGTGAGTGGAAACATGGTATGATGTGACCGGTTGTAGTAAGAGTTGTAGCAGGACACAATGTACGTAGCAGCTGTGCTGCCAACAGTTTTGCAATAACTTACTCAGAGTGCTGCCAGCAAGATTTAGACGTGATGAGGTCAGGGCTTAGACAAGAGGCCGACATGGTTTGTCCTGCTTCAAATTTTTAACAACCAAACCACATCTGTTTTCTGTGTGCTTCATGTCACAAACATGCTTCCCTACGCTCCCCACAATACCCACATACAGGTGCTGGTCATAAAATTAGAATATCATGAAAAAGTAGATTGATTTCAGTTATTCCATTTAAAAAGTGAAACTTGTATATTATATTCATACATTACATACAAACTCATATATTTCAAATGTTTATTTCGTTTAATTTTGATGATTACAAATGACAACAAATGAAAATCTCAAATTCATCATATCAGAAAATTAGAATCTTGTG
>NC_051432.1:4097618-4119636 GCF_001649575.2 Kryptolebias marmoratus
TAATCATCAAAATTAAACGAAATAAACATTTGAAATATATGAGTTTGTATGTAATGTATGAATATAATATACAAGTTTCACTTTTTAAATGGAATTACTGAAATCAATCTACTTTTTCATGATATTCTAATTTTATGACCAGCACCTGTATGCTGCCACCATGATGATAAACAACCACGATATGGAAATTTTGAGCATTATCAGAACTGCTGTAAACTTTTCATGATCTCCATCACATGTAATGTAAAACCCATTTTTTTCCTAATCCACGCATGAAGACCTCACCAAGACACTTTAAAGACCATCTATGATCTGAATGATTTTTTTGTTTGCTTGTTTATTTTTGCATCAAAGCAGGGCTGACTTCCAGTGTGAAGGTGGCCTAAGACATTTTAAGACAGAATCCACATTCCACTGATTATGTAATCTTACTCCTGTTATGTAAAAAACTAATTGCCTTTAGTGCACAAATTAAAGTGTTAATTAGCTTAGTTAATTATCTCAATAAACCACAGAAAACCACAGTGACCATGAAGCAGCTTTACAACAAGCTGTGCTCACAGTTAATGAAGGCCAAATCAGCCTCTCGGCAAAGACGTGTCTCCTGTTGTGACATGACTTTGAAATTAATAGGAAAGTTAGAAAAACAAACTAAATCTTCATCTGAGTTTCAAAAAGTTGACATGTTAATCATTGTCTGCAACAACACTTCTTAATCAAAATTATACTATCCATCCATCCATTTATTTTCTTTAATTGCTTTTCCTTTCTGGATTGCAGGGAGGTGGTGTCTATCTCCATCAGTCACTGTGTGAGAGGCGGGGGACATCCTGGACAGGTCGCAAGTCCATCACAGGGACTCATAAAGACAAATAACCCTTCACACTTGCATCTAGAGACAAGTTAGAGTTACTAATTAACCTAAAATGCAGGGGTTTTGTTTGTGAGAGAAAACCAGAATACCTAGAGAAAACCCACACACACAGGGGGAGAACATGTAAATTCCACACAGGAAGGCTGGGAGGCAAACCTGTGTCCTTCTCGCTCTGATCACTGCATCATTACCTGCACATCAAAAATTCATCAACCTTTGGAATCAACTCAATTCACAATGGCCACCACAGCTAATTGACCTTAGGAAATACAAAAATGTCTATAACTCAGTCAATTTTACAGATTTTAAGCTAAACATCTGATGTAGTAGCAGCTCAGAGTTATTCCCAGCCATACTCTGAGTGCTAACTCATCGCACTTCATCATTAACTACTGCAGTCAACAGTGTTTGTTAGCAAAATAGTTCATGGTAGGATTTTAATTGAAACTCTCAAAAAGTAATCAATGAAAGTAGATCTACACCAAATTTTTTTTTAAATTGAACCCAATTCAAGATGGCCATCACAGTCACCTTACCATAGGAAACATTAGTACTGTTCGTTAATGTTTAATTTTACAGATATTGAGCTAAAATCTGCTGTGATATTAGCTGGAAGTCATCCAAAATACATTCTCTGAGCTCTACACATAAAACTTTGACATTACCTGTTAAAATTAGTATTGTCTCTGTTAGCAAAATATTGCACGAATCACTGGATAAAATTTAGTAAAACCTAAAAAGTAAGTATTACCTGTGCATCAAAAACTCTTCAACACTAGGAGTCAACTCAATTCAAAATGACCACAGCTTATTGACCTTAGAAAACAGAAAAAATGACTACAACTTACTCAGTTTTACATATAGTGAACTAATATTGTGCAGCAGTAACTGAGAGTCATCGTCAACAACCCATACTCTTGAGTGCTAACACATCTTATTAAATCTCACTATTGCAAGAAATCACACACAGCTTCATTGATAAGGTTTGACCAAAACAGCTACATCTCTCTCCCTGCTTTAATTTGTATAAATATTTGTTTGTCGTTGACTTTTTTTATTGACTGACATTGCTCTTATTTTCTTGAATAACTTAAGAAGAATTTGTACAAACTAAAATGTACACTTGAATTCAGAAATCACAACAAACAGCCTTGTGTTTTCAAGGCAGGTTTACATTTATTTATTACTTTTACTGTCACTCTTTTTGATATTCATCAGACTAAAATTATTCAATTAGAAAAACCCACCCAAAAATTCTAAGATTAATAAACAATGTCATAAATGCACTTTATTTCTTTCTTTCTTTATTTCTTAATTTTTACCTGAAATTTAGTTACATCATGTCATGTTTAACATATAGTATGAGGCATTACAAGAAAGCAGTACAACATATACAAACATTTCCTATCCAATAATTCTTTGACTCAATACAAGATCACCAACAGATTTAGATAACTACATTTTGGTATTAGCAGTACAAGTGGTTCCAACGGAGTTTATGATCTATGTAACAATGAGGATGTAAAATGGGTGAAACTTACCTTGCTACTGTCCTAAGCTCACTTTGAAAGGGGGCACCAAATTGAATGTATTGATCAACAAGCGTTAAATGTTACTTGATTTATTCATCCTTATTTATCAGGTCTCAACAACTGAGGGCTGAATCACTTAATTACAGGGAGTTAATATTGTAAAGTTTCCAGTGTGTTTTTGTCAATAACCATTTCTTGACACCTGAGTGGTGGGCGGAGCCAAATTGCCTTCAGCTGTCAGTAATGTCAGCTGATCACCACCTGGTGTATGTAAGGCTGAGCCAAACAAGAGCTCTTTGCTGACAGAAGTAATACTTACGCAAAAAAGAATTACAGAAGAAATTAAATTAAAATGAAATAAACAAGAACCAAAATGAGTAAAGTATATTAGGTATATAGGAATATGGTTTGATGAAAAGATAACAGGGGCTATACATATACAAAAAATTATTGATAAATGTAAAAATGTTCAAAACATTATGGGATCTTTAGCTGGAAATGATTGGGGAGCAGATAGAAGAGCATTAAAACAAATTTATACGGGATTGATCAGATCAAATATGGATTCTAGATGTTTACGTTATGGATCTGTAGCAAAACCACATTGTGAAAAACTGGACAAAATACAATATCAATTAGGAATACATAAAGGAGCATGTTTGGGTGATTGATCAGAAAACAAGATAAATGCAAGTAAATAATCTGGATATTATTCCAATTGTACCGCTACTAATAATATCACCTTGGATTCTTCCAGATGCAACAGTTAATAGGACACTAATGGAAAAGAACAATAGATTCATATTTAATTTATATACATTACTAGAGTATATCAACAACTATTATAATTATACACAGGTTTATACAGATGCATCAAAAACATAAACAGAGAGTAGGAGTTGCATATGTAGTACCAGAATTTCTTGTAAAAAAAGGACGAGAATAACAAATGATGTTTCTGTGTACACATGGTAGCAGTATTGCTGGCAGTACAGAGGGTAGAAGAAACAAGGCCATTAAAGACAATAATCTGTTCAAATTCAAGTTCAACACTCATCAGTTTGCAGAACAGTCACATTATAGCAGACTGGACATTTTACTAGAAATACAACAAACATTTTTCAGAACACAAATGATAGGATTAACAATAACATTTTTATGGATAGCAGGACACATCAGGGACAGAGGAAATAAAGCAAAAGACAGGGCAGCAAAAACAACAACAAAGGACTAAATTAACTTTGCAATATTCATCAATAAATCAGAAGCAAGAACCATGCTGAAACGGAAATTGAAGGGAAAATGGCAAAAACAATGAGAGGAAGACTGCAGAGGAAGGTGGATTTACAGGATTCAGAGAGGAGTGGGAGAAATGAGAGCAGGAGGGAGGAACAGAAGAGCAGAAAGATTAATAACCAGATTAAGGTTTGGACTTACAGCACATTATTCAGAATTCAACAATATAATACAGGTCAATGTGATCACTGTGGACAAGAGGAAACAATAGAACATTTAATTTTGATATGTCAGAAATATGAACAATACTAAAAACGCATGATATATGAATTTTAAAAAAAGATCTAAGAAAATATATTAATATAATAAATATATTACAGATAGAATCAAGAAGTGAAAGTTTTCAAATTATTATACATTTTTTATTTAGAAATTCAAAGCTTTTAAATAGAACATAAGCATGATTACATACCGTATTTTCCGCACTTTTGGGCGCACTGGATTATAAGACACTCTGTCAATGAATGGTCCATTTTCAAACTTTTGTCATATATAAAGCACACCAGACTATGTTGCACCTCCCAATTTTTGTAACTTCACGTGGACCACGTGCGTCATGCTCCATTCAAGATGGACGATTTCAGTGCTCTAGCGGAGCAGGTTCGCATGTATCAGCATTTATATGATCCCTCTATGAGAGATCTCAAAGATACTCAAACCAGACATAAGCGTCAAGTATAAACACCTAAACCGTGCACCATGTGCGGAGCCCTGCGCGACACTTCAGAGCGTAACTATCACTGAGCTTTAATGCTGCAAGCCCTTCGTCTCATACCTGCAATAACAAACTCAGGATTACAGCTGGCTCAGCCTTAGTCAACTGTGTCCTACCGGGAACAGAAAGAGAAATTGGATTGGATTATCCTGGACACCTCTCTGGTGAGGTGTTCCAGGCATGTCCCACTGGGAGGAGGCCCAGAGGAAGACCCAGGACACGCTGGAGGGACTGTTTCTCAGCTCGCCTGGGAACGCCTTGGGATTCCCCCGGAGGAGCTGGCCCAAGTGGCTGGGGAGAGGGAAGTCTGGGTCTCCCTGCTTAGACTGCTGCCCCCACGACCCGACCCCGGATAAGCGGAAGAAGGTGGATGGATGGAAACTCTTTCAACTTCAAATCCAAAAGAAACATAAATTTTGTTTTATTTTCTTTAACAGATAACTTGTTAACATGAAACCATTTCTGACCTAAATCAGTTATTTTTCTTTTACATCTCCCCTGAGCTAAATAACCTATTATTATCTGCAAACATAATAGGCTTGAACAAAGTTACTAAACAGTTATCATTTATATACATTTTAACATATTTAGGTCCTAAAACTGAACCTTGTGTAACACCCCTGGTTATATTCCTAACTGTGATTCTGTATTATTGTTTTGTTTTTTTTGTTTTTTACAAGCTGAAACTTATTGTTCAAATAACTATTTCAATCATCATTTGCAGCACTTTTTATATCATATTGTTCTATGAACAAAATGACAATAGACACCCCCACAGCTTGGTGTTTCTGATCTACAGCTGTTATATTTTCTATAAATTTCATCACATGTACATATGTTGATCAGTTAATTTTAACTCAATATAATATATATAAGTAAATACGTAATTCACGTTTCTCCAAAAAGTTAGCAAATCTTTTTATAAATAATTTTCAAGTATCTTAGAAAATTGAGGCAGCTGACAGTTTGACACAATATTCTTTTATGCATTTTTGTAAATAGAAACCACTTAAGCCGCTTTCATTTTAACAGAAAATATACCTGATGTAAAAGAATTGCATATTTCTGGTTTTAAAATGAAACTGTTCCTCTTGAGTATGTGTCACTGTGGACACACTGATCACAGAGGACTGCTTGTGGTGTCAAACCTTGTCTAAACGTCTTGTGTGTTTTGGTTGATGCGAGGCGAGTGCTTCCTGGAGTCACTTTAATATTTTATCAATCAAAATATGAAACCATCTTTTCTGTTCACAGCTCAATCTGCTGCAATCAAAAACAGCAGGATCCAATTCCACACTGCAATATTTCCCTGTAAATGATGAAATTCATCTTTTGTCTCTTTCAGCCCCCCCCTCCCCTCCACACACACACACACACACACACACACACACACACCATCTCTCTCTCTCTGTCTGCTGACAAAAGTGAGTTTTACATGTGGAGAAACAGCTGGTAAGTTGACCAAACATATGGGATTTTAAAAATAACATTTATATGGTCATGTTTGTAATAAAGCTTTAATCCAATTTCTCTTTCTGTTCCCAGACTTCTTCTCTGAAAAATGTCCCAACTCCATGCTGGAAGAATCTTCATTTCCATACAGTCACAGTTTTATGTCTGACAAGCTGATCTGTAAACAGGTTTTTACATTTTTAAGTTTTCAAATAATAAAGGTTTATCAACTTAACCCTCCTGCTGTCCTGCGTTCAAAGTAACATTTTAAACCAAGGGCAGCAAGATGGTTTAAGTCGAGTGTAAAGTTATAAACAATTATTATCTTACCTGTTGTAGATAACTCTTTGAATGACCTCAGTTGGGAATTTGTTACAAATATGACAGAACTGATGAGCAGTCAAATGATCCTGAAGTCAAATTGACTTGAAGTTACAAGGGCTTCTCTACCTCTCTTTTGAGAGCTTCAGGAGGGTTAAAAAATCTTTTCACATGAGAATCTCCACTCCCACTGCCAGCAGCATTAAAACAAGTTACATGGATTGTTTTCTGCTGCTGTACATATTTTCTCACATTGTATGTAGATATATTAGTCTCATAATTTACAAATGTACACAAAAAATTATGCATAAGCTAGGTTAATTGCAAATGTGTGTTGTATTCCACTTTGAGGCAATGATTTGTTCTTAAAAGACTTCTCACGTAGAATAACAATAGAGAGAAAGTAACACGTGAATCAGATAACAACTTCAAATGAACCAATTATCTTTCAGTTCTTAAATGCAGCATGTATTTGTGTGGATCTGAGGGTACCCCAGCAGCAATGTACCCCAAACTGTGCACGTCACACTGTACATATACTTGTATTTACCCATATATACTCGTAGAAACCTTTTCAAGTGTGAGAACTATTACATTTGTGATGGTGAGGGTAAAACTCTGTATGTGAAAAACCATTTTTATGTTTGCGTTTGTAAAGTTGTTTCATGCTCAGATTATTTGATTTCTGTGTGGACTACAATACACATTTCAATTACCCAAATGTTTGCAGCAATTGTTGTACACTTTTGTAAATTATATGTAATACACATTTATGAGACTAATTTCTCTCCATAACAGTGTTTCACCTTGTTTTTGGAAGGTTGAGTGAATTGTACACTACAACAATTAGGATTGTTTTTCTCTCTTTTATGCACTGAATCTATTTTCTAGTCTTATTTTCTGCCTGAATGAACAAATAACGGTCTCTATTTCTGTAATGGCTTTATCAGATAAAGGTTTTCCTGTTTGTTGTCCCAGTGATACCATTGTGGGTTCCACTTTTTTATCCCACAGAGAGCAACAGTACACAGTTATTTTTGAATAGGGACCAAAACTTTCTCTGCCACATGACCAAGTGTTTTACATCCTAATTATTAGGAGCACTATTATCATAAATGCTTCTCTTTGTCATCAGGACTGCTGTGTATGAAACCGTTCCAGCTGCAGTACTCTACCTGTGGAAGGCGGGGAACTAATGAGGCCGATGTGTCCCCAGGACCGTCGCCTCTGCCAAGCATGCACTCTATCTGCCCATGTAATTGAGCCAGAGGAGGACACAAATATCTGCTAACAGTGTCAGCAGCACTATCACGTATCTCTGTTGTCTCCTGCCCCGATGAGCCTGCCTGAGTCAAATTACTAGGTGAAAGTGGGGCTTTTGTGTGCTCCGTAAAGCACAGCAGCTCGGGTAATAGCACGCCGGCAGACCATGGGAGTTAATCTAATGATGGGAGAAAGAGCCATGATTCCTAATGGCCACAGAGAAAAGCAGGCCACTGATGGTGACTCTAATACAGAGCTCCCATGTCACTATGCAGCAGACTAGATCATCTCAAGGCAGACTTTCAGATCAAGGACAGAAACTTAAAAAAAAAAACACAGATGAACCAAAGGAACAGAATAAATTGTCTCTTGAGAAGCTGACTGCAGTCTTGCTTTTGACTGCTCTGAAAAAACGTAGTTAATTTAAATATCAGTAGTCTGATTTGTTTTTTTATGTTTCCTATCATTAATTACACAGTAGTAGCATACAAGTGCTGTACATGCATTAAATATCACCCACTCTCAGTTATGGGAGTGCTATTTTAAATGTATTTCATCACTACTGTTTTTATCACTTGTAACAATCAGCGATGATGACATAGCTAATGACTTCTGATATATTGTTAGCAATTCCTTTTTAAAGAGCATGTAATGTGTACTGGAGCAAGACAACTAAAAAATCTTTATAGTAATAGCATACATATATCACAAATTAGCTTTTTGCTGATTGCAAAACAGATCATTTTAAAGAAGTCATTTTAAAATCCACTTCTGACTCACTGCGAGTCTTTGGGGGGCAGGCCAATATTAAAGAGAATCTGATATACAGTATATGGCTGTAAGTGAGGACTCGTACGTTCCAATTGCAGTCTAGTGAGGATCACTGGAGAGTGAGTCTATGTAGGTGTAGGTGATTTTTACAGAAATTGGTTGTTTTGAAGACTAAAAAGACTAACAGGAACGTACTGAACTGATGTGTAGCCGCTTATTGCATGAACGCAGTACAGTACAGAGAAGTGAGGACCTGTACTTTCTATCAGCTCAGCTCCCTCCTCACCAATGAATAATAGTTATCCAAGCAGCAGGTGAGGACACAGACACTGGGATGATATACTACTTCAGCCTGAGGAGGGTGGAGTGGAGAGCCGCCAAACACACAGACAAGAAATGTGAAAAATAAAAATCCTGGCAGTCATGCAGAGTAAATCAAGAGCTGTTTTGTGGTGCAGTGGGTTCTGAAAATAGCCACCTCAGGGACAGCGTTGTGACAAAAAATAGGATTTCCAATTCTTGACTGCTTTTTCTGGCTAAAAGGGCTCAGTGTCAGAAGGCGGGGAGACGGAGGCGAACCCAGAACGCAGACTTATTGTTAAAAAGCAAACTAATTTATTAACTTAAATAAACAGGAACACAAAAAGGTTGACGTGGCAGCAAAACTAACAATAACCAAAAGCAAGAACAGAAAGCAAAGCATGGCATGGCAGAACACGTGAACAAGCAGACAAATCGGAATGATCCAGTAAAGAATTATGAACAGTGACCGGTTTTTAAAGACTGAAGATGATGAGGTAAATGGGAACAGGTGAGTGATAAAGATTATTGACAGGTGGAGATGGGCGGGGCAGACGTGACTGGAAAAGTACTGGGAGGGTGGATAGTGACCAGGGAACAGAAAACCAAAAGAAAAAACTAAAGCAAAGAACCAAAACACAGAAAATTGTGACACTCCGTGGTTTGCTCCATGGCTCTAACCACTGCAGCCTTTCTGCCTGTGGTTAGAGCTGGCAGATGATCAAGCTTAGAATATGGCCAGAGTGGGCAGCAGGTAAAGTTCATTGTGACAATGCCAGGTTTTTTCTAAACGTAATACAAACCCCAATTCCAAAGAAGTTGGGACGTTGTGTAAAACATAAATAAAAACAGAATTTGATGATTTGCAAATCCTTTTCAACCTTCATTCAATTGAATACAAGACAAAGACAAGATATTTAATGTTCAAACGAATAAACTTTATTGCTTTTTTTTGCAAATATTCACTCATTTTGAATTTGATGCGTGTGACACGTTCCAAAAAAGGCTGGGACAGCGGCAAACTGTTTAGTAAGACCCTATTCTCCCAGGATGCGGTTCCTGAAAGCTCTCCACAACCTACATGCAGGGGCACATTCAGAAAGTTTTCAAAGAGGTGGCCAAATGAGGGCTACTGACAGAATTACAAGAGTTTTATTAAGCTGTTGTTGTATATAAACTGTAATGCAGTTAGAGAATTGCCTTCTGATATATGTAGCCTGACTTTATTGTTTTATCTTAGAGTTTAGTAACTGAGAACAGCACAGTGAATCAGCTCACTAAAGCTTGTCCTCTCCTCTCTTCCATTCATTTTCATAATTGAAACTAGAATTCCTTGAAAAAATGCACATTACCCATGCCTAAAGCATAGACCCTGAGTGATCGCTCAGTGCTCAGTATGTGCTCAGTATTTGTCAAATTAACTGAATTACAGCCAATTTTGTTTATACTAAGGTCGATTAACTGTGGTGGACTCAAGCTGACTGCAAAAGTTATTTACTTGTAGATGTGCATCCACTGAATACTTTCTGAGAGCTTTGTTATCTGAGTGGTTCATGAGATATTTTGCTAACAGACAGGATACATATATAAGACGAGTCAGGTGGACGAGTTGTGGGGTATTTATAAAGGAGGCCCCTACCCTACCCCATTGGTGGTGGCTTATCTACACGGCTTATAAGAATGTGGTTGGATGGCAGCAAATTTAGAAATTCTCCTCCAGTGTGAAGGCGATTATGATACTGTTCCACTTGTGGCACTCGCCAAATAGGTTTTTGCTCCTATTTACTTCATCCCTGAGATGCTCTCCTGCTCCCTGACTAGCTCCAACTTGATTTCTGTCACAGGGCAGAGACTGTCAGTCACTGTCACCTTGGAGACTTAAACAATGAAAGCACAATTTAATTTATTTTTTCTGTTTATTCCCAAAAAGAGTACATTCATTTAATGATTATTGATTGTTCATTAGTTGATAATTTTAATAAATCAGTCAATGATGGTGCAAAACTAGAATTTTTTACATCTATTTTTGTTTTAAACCAAATACTTTGCATTGGTTAAGGGGCACTGAGCTAAAAACATATTTCACAGGGGTTCATGGTTCACCAGTGAAAATTTTTGAGAACCACTCTTCAAGAAGATCATGCCACAGTACTGCCACACTACTGCCATGTGTGGGTGTGATGAGGTTGTGGCCTAGGCATTAGGCCTGCTTCAGATTCTCAACAATAGACTCATGCTGGTGTTAGTTTAATTGAGACCTTGTCTTAATTCAGTGTGAAGATTTGGGTGAGTCAGGAACCAACCAGCTCTAGATGGCCCTCATGTCAAAGAACCATTGCCACTACACTCCAACCAGGACCCTGATACACTGCCACTAAAACAATAAAATTACAATGTTCAGGGAGTCTTGAGTTTCTGAGATTTTAGGTTCAGTTTATGTGAGTCTATGGGTTTTCTTCAGACCAGAAGTAGAGCAAGAAACATTAAAAACACTTGGTGTACATTTTAGAGAGTAGATTAAGGATGATCACAAATAATGCAAAATTTTCAGACTGTAACTTAGCATTTTTAATCCTTCTACAAAGCAAGCTGTTGCTTGTTGCAGTTGAATCAAAACTCTGGCAGGACGTCACTCAGAGGTCACATTCCTCTCCAACTCTCATCCAACCTCCTTCACACAGACGCTCTCCTCTCTGTTCCTGCATGGCTTAATAGGTGGTAGTTTAATCAGGGGGGCTTGAGTCTGTTGAAGAGCTTATGAGAATAGCAAAGTGTCCTCTCAAACAGCACGATATGTTTGTTCTCTTGTTTCATTATCACCGGGGCACCACTTCAGAAAATGAGCAGCAATCCTCAAAGGAGCTCTTTCTCAGCACTGTCCGAGTCTCACGAGAGTTGACCCTGTGGTTGACTCTGTAATGGAGGAAATTAGATGATGGAAAACCACAACAGTAGGCAGCCTGTAAGTAATCATGCCTATAAATAACTCATACAGCCTGTTAATGGCTTGGATCTGAGACAAGACTCAACAAACAAGCAGGTTGTCTATCTTAACTTCATATTGTGCAGAATAAGTTTCTGATTAAACAAATCAAAATCTCTTCAGAGGGTTTCTCGATGCTAAAAAAGTGTACAGTTACAAAAACCCTCACACACTCACGACATCAGAGTTTAAAACTACAGACAACACAGTATCACCTTGACAGGTAAAATGAGTAGAATGGTTTGCAAAAACCCCAGTTTGGTTTGGTGCCAGTTTTGGGGTCTCTCTGTTTTTTTTCCTATTTTCCTACTTTTTTTTTCTATTTTGTAAATACTCTAGAAATATACACCAGTAATAACTATTTCATCTTTTACACTTTTTAAAAATATCTGTTCTCAGGGACATGTCGTAAAAACTGACACTAAAATACAGTGCTCCTGCCTCTTTAAGGCCTTTTGTAAATATTCAGCACACAAACTTTGAACTGACTAAAATTTAAACTTTGCTTTGGTTCTTACAAAAACTTTTATTTTAAAATTTTATGAGAGAGGAAGTTGAGTCATTTCTTTTGAATAATAGGAGTGGTTTTGTAAAATCATTGTAATTGTGTCCTATTTGACTTACCGATGATGATGATGATGATGAGTACAATGGTATTGTATCTGTGGTTTTGTTCACAACTTCTATTTTTTTTTTTACCTGAACTTCGTCAGCCCTACATTAAATTATTTTAATATGGAGTAAACAGCCTTTGACCTTTTATTTTATTTTTTAAAATTTTCAATTGTTTAAGTGGTCACATTTGCTTGTGATTCCTGACTGACAAAACTTATTGAAAAGTTGTTCTCTCAGATGTTAGACATCCTTTAAATCAGGCTAAGCAAGAAAATGTATTCAGGGCCACAATTTGTTTGAGACTCTACTAGGGCTCAGTCTCCAATGCAAGCAATGCATAAATTATCAATATAAATTTTAATAACAATTATAAACTTTATAATAATAAAATAATAATGATATTTATGTGTTGCAAGTGTTGTTGGCTTTGCAACAACACTTGCAAAGCCTTACAGCTGTCAAACCTGATGTTTATTTTACAGACTTTTGAAATCTGTGTTTCTTTAAACTACAGTATAACTTCTGTCAGTTTCATTTATTTATATCCATTTTATGTTGTTGTTTTTATTATTTCTGATGTTCTTAGGTTGGCCTAGATATGAGAAATGCTTGCAAAGTATCTTAAATACCATAGGACATTTGTTTCACTTTTTTACATCGCTTTCATCCTTTAACAAATTGTGAGCGGGTATCGTTGCTCCAAATGGTTTGTATCATTCCTACTTCCCACTGTCATCCTTAAGATTGTAGAGAATTATCCTCTGTTTGACTAAAACCCAGGTACCAAACTTAAGTCTTTAAAATAGGACAAATGTTCACTTCAGAGTTTCACAGAGCAAAGAAGTTATTTTTCATAGACTGCTGAAAGACATGATTCCAGGCCACTTTGCTCAGTAGCAGACATGATGACATGAGTGTTCACATTCATACTTCACTTTGTTTCCAATCAAGATCTTGACTGAACTTGATGGATATCTAACTATTCATATGCCTTTAAATGAATGATCAAGGTTTCAGCCTATTTGAGACTCAGCATAAGTATGAGATTTTAAAAAAGATATGTAGACTTGGCTTTATTCCGCCTCTCGTCACATTGCTGCATCACAGCCTATGATGTTTAATTTCTGAACAGGATATCAGTGGATTTTAAGAGCTGGTTGGACTCCTTTTAATGAAGTCAGGCAAGTTGGAGTTGGTTCAGTCTTTTTGCAAGACTGCACATCATTTTCCATGACACACATCAGTGTTCATTTCATCCTCTGCCACTGTTCATATCCTTCAGCACCACGCTCCAGCAACCTGTTCGTGAGAAAGGAGGTGACTCAATGAACCGCATCTGCTCATAACAAGGAGGGATTTCCCCCCCTGCTGAGGGGTATGGGGGGGGGAGAGTCTGGGCTTTTCCCTGTCAGTTCCTCTTGGCTTAACTTCAGTTTAGAGGGTGACTCAGTCCAGTGGATGCCCCATAGCTGCTGGGTGGCAGCTGCAGCCAAACTGGATTAAATTTACTTCTGGTACAACAAACAGAGCTCTGAGGAAACAGGTGCCCTCTAAACGACGTCAGTAATTCACACAGGACAGAGAAATATTTTCAATAGGGAAGAAAAATCTGAGTTTTAGTTTTTACTTATATTCAGCTATAAATTTATTAGCTAGGTACTTGTAAGATATCTTTTAAGATGATTTTTAGCTTCTCTGCATTAGCTCCCAGTAAAATACTTTCCTTTTAGTACTTTGAATACTTTTCTCTCAGACTGCAGGTTTACCTGTGGTTTCTAGAGTTTCTAAAAGTAGAATTGAAGGCAGAGCTTTCAGTTCTCAGGCTCCTCTCTTGTGGAACCAACTTACAGTTTCTGGCTGTGAGGCAGACACTCTGTCTACTTTTAAGACTAAGGTTAAAACTTTCCTTTTTGATAAATCGTATAGTTCAGGTTGGTTTGGGTTTCCTGACCTATCCCTTAGTTCTGCTGCCATAGCCTTAGACTGCTGGAGGACAAATTGACCGCATTTTCTCACTCTGCTATCTTTACTCACTCTACTCTCCATATAAATATATACAGTGAGTAAATATTTGCATCAAAATGAAAATATTTCATTAACATGTCTTTCCCACCGAAACTACACCTGTACCAGTCATTCTGTGTTTGTCTGTGTCCCTTTCCTGTCCTCTCAAACCTGATTGAGGTGTCTTCTTTCCACTGTTGCCAATGTGCTGCTCAGGAAGAAAAATTGCAAGAAAGATTTGATATAATCTGCTGGCTTCCTTAGATAAATGACTTTTACTAGTTGGTATTTTATAATGTACTTTATGTGAATATTTTGTATTATAATTGGAATGACTTGACTGTAATTGGATTTTAATGTGGATCTGAATTGAATACATGATTGGGCTTGTGTTTTCTTTTGTAAAGTGAATGGTAATTATATATTGAATTGATTTTTTTAAGTATTTTGAATTTGATTGGTTAATATTCAGGATGTTTGGACAATAACGGGACTTCAGTACAATTTGGATGAATTATCACAGTGAATTAAAAAAAGCTATTAAATCAGTTACAACTGTTTGCTGCTAAAACGATGATAGATATAATAAACTTTTCCTCATACTTAACACTAAATAATATGCCATGAGCTTGAAGCTGCTACCTGTCATAACAATGAGAAAAGAATGTTTTTACATTAGTTCAGAAATGTGAAGAAGAAAAACAACACCTTAGATTTGTAACTCAAAGCAAACATTAGAAAAGTAAACACTCACTGTCAGACATCCCATATTTTATTGAAAAACTCTGGAAAAAAGTACTTTATTTAGAATACTCACTGTTTACTTTGTATGTGCTTAACTATTGAATATTAAAAGCTCAAGAGGCTTGGCTAATGTAAAATGGGGGGGGGGGGTCATGTAATAGCAAAGTTAAGAGTTGATATGATCCCTTTAGAGGGCTTCTAAAATCACAATACAACATTTTTTTCATATTTAAATATAAAAGATAAAATGTAAAATGTATGGTTACAGGTAACACAGGGGTGGGGGGGAGGTCACACCCTCCTATCCCTCCTGTAGTCTGAACCATGACATAAATGATATCTGCTGAACACCCATGGTATTATGCATTTGTTAGTTTCCTGGAATTAAAAATCAGCTCATTCCTTTCCAGCACTGATGCATTATACAGAAGAATATGAGAAGCCCCCCCCCNTGACAAGTTTATTAGGTTTATATGATAAACGTATGACTGGGTGTATATTTCTCACAGTTGTCCCCATTTAAAGTATCATTTCAGAGCCAGAAATGTCAGGTTTATGTAAGTGTTACATAATTATGATACCACTTTGACATGGCAAGGGGTGTGTGTGTGTGTGGGCGGGGGTGGGGGGGGGGGCATCTGAAGAAACAGAGCAGAATTAAGGGGCATCTGAAGGAGAGTTGAGCAGACAGGCGAGACCTCTCCTCAAGCCATCAGTGCTAAGCGACTCAGACGGGGAATCTGTCATGCTGGATGCCAGTGCTAACGAAATGCTGAGGTATATGACATTCCTTCCTCCCACTCAGCTCTCTGTCAGTGTGTGGGGTGCTGATGGGGCACATTGAGCTGTATGTTATATAAGCAACAATGAGGTTATTGTATCAACGGCAGTGATGTGCACTGACTTGACAAATTCACCTACAGTAGTTTTTCCAACAACTGATAACCACTGTCACTTAATAAACTGGTGTTAATGGTGTCAGGATATTAAACCAGAGGGAAGAGGTGTAAACCAGGACACGTGGGGAAAAAAATGACTGTGTTCAATCTTATAAGAATGGTAAACACACTGTATTTTTATAGCGCCTTTCAAGCCAATCAAGCTACTCAAAGTGCTTTACAGCACAATCTGTACCCTCATTTACTCATCCACACACATTCACTCAGCACTCTACCACATCTCTACAAAGCTAATCTGAATAAATTATTCTATAGAATCTAATCAGTGCTTTAGAGCGCTTTTATACACTGATGGGGGGGAATCAGAGGCAATGAGAGGTTCCGAGTCTTGCCCAGAAATACTTCAGCATGTGACTGCACACTGCCAGGAATCAAACCTCCAACCAACTCCTCTAAGCACAGAGTCATAGCCACCCAAACTTCTCAACACTATGTGCTTGAGCTCCTCTGGTCATATATGCAGAATCTCCTAAATATCATGATCCACCCCTCCATTTTCCTCATTTCCAAGCAGTAGAGCTCACAGCTGGAGAAGATAAAAGTGAGAATCTACTGTCTCCATTCATTGCTTCTCTGCCATTCCTCAGCTGTGCCTTTTTCAATCAATAGCTTTTAGGAAATTAGCGTGTACCCCACAGTTTGGAATGAAAGGCCTTTTTATTTGTGAAGCGATGTGATCTCGGGCTGAAGAAGTGTGCACAATTTTCTCCCGTTGCAGCAAATTATGTAATATGTTCATGTGCAAAAATACATAGTGAACCCTGAATGTGTTTGGGGGTGGGGGTGGGGATGCATTCACAGTCAACGCTGGAAATCAGGTGATGATTTTCTTTCTTCTAGTCTGAAGTGGATGAAAAAGCAATTTCAGTAGCAGAAGACTTGCATGTGAATAAAATCCCATTTCCCCTCTGGCTCCAGGTGTTTACTGGGACCAGTAATTCCCATCTGCATATCAGCTTACCTCCTTCTCTTCTTCGTCTCCTCTGCTCCTGTGCATCATATCCCAGTGCCTGAAGCAAAACAAGAGAGCAAGGATGACTGATTGTGATGAAGGAGATGTCAGAAAACTTCCTGAAAACTGTCTGGATACATCATCTGTTAGGATTCCTGCCTGTTCCAGTCTCTCTTTCGTTCTCTTCTGTTTTCCCCTCCAGGTGGAGCTGTGGACAAGCTGATCAGCTTGAATTGAACTGCCAACTTACTTTCTGGCCAGCTTTTCACACCTGTGTCCCATCATCCTCATTAGCACTGCTTTATATCATCTGCTCAGACCATTGGCTGATGCCCAATTGAACTGTCATCTTAGTGAGCTAGTGGCCACATTACATTAGGAGTGGCTCCTGAGCTCAAATATTAGTGGTCAGATGTTGGCATCAATCCTTAAATCTCTAACCTCAATAATATTTAATAGGATTTCACAAGCTAAATACCTTCAGAAGGTAGGACTATAGGTCTATACAGGATAAAAAAAATAAATCACATAATAAAATTTTCTGACGGTTCTGATAAACCAAAAAAATAAATTTTCTCTGAAAAGATGCAAGATTATATGTCAATATTTATTTTGTTGCACTATTTTTGCCCAGTTGTTGTCTTTTTTTTCTTCCTCTCCCTTCCATGGGTTGAGGTTGTGTCCATTATATTCAGAAGCCACATAATAAATTATTTAATTTAATTAATTGTGTGGCTGTGGGCTGTTCACCTGTGGGCAATCTAAGTGTATCTATAGACATGGGAAAATAGGCCAACTATGTTGACGAAATGTCCTGTTGTATATCTCTTCTCTGTCTTTAGTTTTATGTATTCTGTTCATGTTCCACTCTGTTCACCTTTTTGGACTCCTGGATTTCCTCACATCTCCTCCTTGCACCTAAAATGAACCAAGAGCAAGTCAGGACTATTTGCAAATACATGTGGAAAAATCTATGATTATAAGATCAAAAGGTAATACTTCTTTCAGTGATTCTGACTTCTTCCTGATCTTACAGTCGCTTGGGACTGCTACCTCTATCACCACTGCTTTCTTCTGTATCTTATCTATCACCAGAATGTCTGGTTGGTTAACCATCACCTGTTTGTCAGTCTGGATCTGGAAGTCCCACAGTATCTTAGCCCTGTCATTCTCCACCACCCTTGGTGGAGTCTCCCACTTTGACTGTAAGACTTCCAGTCCATACTCGGTACAGATGTTCCTGGAGTTGTTAATATCAGCCACTTTCTCAATCTGCTGGTGCTGCATGCCGTGCAGGGGCTTGTCTTTCCATGAGGGTCCCTCTTGTTTCTCCTCTTCCACATTGGGTTTCTGCTGCCTCGGGCATTCACTTAGCAGATCATCACTGGGGGCTTTCTTTCTGATGTACTGTGGGTTATTCCATTGTTATTTTGCGCTCTCTGTCTGCTGGTGGGAGCGTTTGTTCACCTGCGTGTACGCACATGACTCTGCGTGTGGTCCGTTTCTCTTTTTTTTTCAAATTTAGCATAATGTGGAGGAGCGACCGCAGAAATAGCTCTCAATGTGATCTGGCGTCATTTAAAATAAAATAACTACACGCCGTGAAATTCTTGGAGGGGCGGGCGGTCTTGTTGGCGGGGGGAGCGCACCGCCCCGGATAATGGTAGGGGAAGGGCTGTTGCTGTCCCCTACAGGTCAGGAGTAAAATTTGAATGCATTGTTCAAATTGCAAACCTGCCAATGTGGCTGGTGCCTTGTTCAAATTTACACGCCACTTCAAACATTTACCCGCATATGGCCAGTGCCGGGTGCTAATTTCCACCCCTGAGTGCAATACCTATGGTCTAAGAATGGTCAATATATATATATATATACACACACACATAGATAGATAGACAAACAGATATTTGTCCATTTGTATATGAATGAAGTAATCTATCATAAGTCAGTTCCTGTTTCACGGGACATACAGGCAATCGACCTATCTTTTTTTATATGTATGTATATACATATACATATATAAATATATGTATACACATACACACACACACACACACATATTATGTCTCTCTATCTTTGCAGGGACTTTCCATTGACTTCCATTCATTTCTACACCCTAACTACAGCCTAACCCTGACCCTTACCCTAACTCTAACCATTACCAGTACATAGCTAACCCTAAACCAAACCTAAACTCAATTCACACCTTAGTCCTAAACCTAACCCCTAACCCAAAAACATCATTTATCCTTGTGGGGACCAGGCTTTGGTCCCCACAAGGAGCAGTTGGTCCTCACAAGGTAGTATATGTTAGGAAAATTGTCCCCACAATGTATCAAATACATGGCCACACACACACCCGCACACACACAGAGTCTGTAGCTAGGATGTGGTTATGTCATAACTTTGGGATGGTTTAGGGTTTGAATCCTGGTGCAGACAACTTCAGAGCAACTGTAATTGTGTAATGAGCAAGTGACATATAATGATGCTATGCCGGCTTGAATGTCTCTTAGATTAACAAGGCCCACGTCAGATGTTGGGGAACCAGGACATTTAGGTGAGAGATATGCTGCTGGAGCCAGACATTCATGAACAAGGGTGAAAACCTAACACTTTTGGTATGCTACTATATGAGCAAGCCTAGAGAGAGGGGCTATATGGGAAGGATGTGGGAACTATGGAAACATACCCAACATCCAAATTAACTCAGAAACAACTTCGAACCCAGTGTTCCAATGTTCAAGAAAGAAATCTGCGATCAAATCAAGAAACTGACATGGTACAGCAAAGATGCTACTGCAAGGGGGAGCCAGGATGACAGGTCAGGGGGGATGTAGCATCATCTCCACCATTTGAGTATGGGTACCAAGCCCTATCGGAAAGCCCAAATGAACTGAACAGAAGCACAGCTGACCTGAGTCTGAAGATTGTGACCAAGCTAGACATTTATGACCTCAGAAAAATGACTCAATGCCCCACACACGAATCCTGGTTGGCTCGAAGCTGTACAACATAAACAGTCCAGAAATGTTTGGAAAAACATTGGAAGCGTGAGCCCTCGTGATTGGCCATAAGCAGGAATAATCAATGCTGTGAACGTGCCATCAAGATCATGCAGGAATTGCATGCCAACTGCAAGAATAAGGTCAACTTGCCAATGAGATTCATTCTTTCTAACAACTGCTGCTAAATGTCTTCACTGTTCACTGAGTCTACTCACTGTGTTTAAATACCTCATTAGGTGATTTTTTCAGAATAAAGTTACTGATATGCAAGCCTGTGTTAGTTTACTAGAGCCTGCATTAAATAACAGAATTTCTGGAAATCCCAAAAAAATTCGGTCCAGCGAGAAAATTTCATATGCATCCATAGGTGAAGTTTTTTTGGCCAGGACCAGGAAGAAATAGATTTTCATCATTTTCTAGCAAAAGTTAATGACTTTATGATGCAGGACACAGAGGTTGTAAAAAATTTGTAACCCTAGTGTCTATGGATACCGGTTCCAAAGTTGAACAGTCATCAGTCACCTCCTCTACATAGATGACATCAAGCTGTATGCTAAGAGTGAGCGAGACATCGACTCACTGATCCACCTCACCAGGATATACAGCGAGGACATTGGTATGTGAGTCAGACTGAAAAAATGTGGCTGAATGGTGTCCAAGCAAGACAAGGTAATCTTAACTTAATCTCATAGAAAACTCATATAAAATCTCATAAATCATATTTAATAGAGTTTGGGGAACAGTTGTTGGGGCTCAGTCTCTCCTACCTCACCTGTTGAAGCTTGGACCTCCTTCAGAGAGCTCACAGGTGTCTTGGTGTCCTCTCTCACTTTTCTCCTTCTTTACAATCACTCAGTGTGTGAGGATGACTTGCTCTTGGTAGTGTCATGTATTTTAGTATTTTTGAGTTTCCTTTGTAGTAGGAGTAATTATTATTTTCTGTTTTGGTTTTATTTCTTGTTTACCCTGTGTTATATTAAGTTCTTGTGTAGTTTTGCTCTCTGTGCCCTCTGTGTTCCCTGTCACTATTCACCTGCACCCAGCTCAGTTTTCCTCCAGTCAGTCTATCACGCCCACCTTCAACCGTCCTGAGTTACTAATCAGTCACCTGTGTCCACTTCCTCATCAGCCTCTGTTTTTTTAATCGGTTCTTTAGCTTCTACTACTGGCTGGTTCATTCATTCTGAATTTAGGTATTTATGTTTCTGTGCTTATTGATGCCACATTTATGCTTCTTTTTGTTTCGCTGTAAGTTTTTGTTTGCTTTCATGTCAGCCCTTTATTTCCCTTTTTGTTAAACAAATCGGTTTCTTTTCAATTCCAAAATGAGTCTGCATTCAGGGTTCACCTCACTCAACTGTTACAGGTAGATTAACACGTGTCCCATAGTCCTTCCATTTCTTAATGATGGATTTAACAGAACTCCTGGGGATTTTTAGGGTCATAAAAATTATTTTTTATACATTCCCTTACTTGGACTTTTCAATAATCTTTTCTTTGAGTTGAGATGAGGCATTTTAAAGGGGGTGAATATTTATGCAATTACCTATTTTACATTACATATTTCTATTTAATTGGTATTGGTTAAAATTTGATTTCACTTTGACATTGAATAGGGTTTTTTTGTCGTATTTTTTATAGAAAGCAAATTTATATTGACCATGATTGATTGATTTATTTAGCAATAAAAATAAAACAATAAAACATCCAAGGGGAGAATACTTTTGGTAGGCACTGCATATCTAACATTTGTATCTGTAAAATTTGGTTAAAATCTTTTTAAATATATCAGGATTTCAGACTAAACACATTGTAAGGTGCTGATTATAAGAAGTCTTTTTGTCAAGCTCACACTGCCATCTGTTGGTTGCCATAAATTAAGTATCATAACAAGCAAAACTGTAGATTAATGCAGAAACTGAGAATCATTTGTTTATTTGGACATACAGAGAGGAAGAAACATTATAGAAGAAAAATTCAACAAATTATACCCAAAGTCTGGAGACCTACAGTAAAGCAATAGTCATTCCACTGATGCTGTTTTATCTTAAAGTTATATTTCAAACATTTAATGAATGTGGTGAGGGTGGTTTTTCTGGGGTTTGTGTTTGTGTTGTGAGTACTTCCTGGTAGGCGTGGCCAGACGACTGATTGACGTCTCGTCAACTCTCCCTCCTCACCTGCAAGTGATCTGACTAATGGCAAGGACAGGTGTATTTAAGGCGGTGG
>NC_051432.1:4119737-4136660 GCF_001649575.2 Kryptolebias marmoratus
ACGCTCATACTACCTGCCTCCTGTGCCTGTCTGTCTGCTTCACTATACCCTCTGGAAGGAATACTCACCACTGGAAGGATTCTCACCCTGGAACCCGAACTCACCGCTGCTTGCTTCTCCAAGTGTTGGACCCGCCGCCCTGTCGTAAGGACTTTAAATTCCAACCATTACTTGCCCTTCGTAGGTTCCTCGTGTTTTTCACTCCGCCATACTTACCGTGTGTTTCGCTTTTTCAGATCCCGACGTTCATCCTGTAAATTCTTTTTCCTGCACTGTAAATAAATCACTTCCCGGTACACTCCTAGTTTCCTGTGTCTGTTTGCTGCCGGACTGCTCCAAAAATCTTCCCTGGTTTATGACAATGAAAGTAGTTTTATTACAGCTTTTGGTAAATGCAGATTCTGAGTGGTTTCACTACAACCAAAAAGCCTGGAGTAATTTTCAGATCTTATTTATTATGGTGATAAATAAATCACATGGACATAAAGTTATATGAATTATTAGACTCAGGGTTCTGTATTCAAAATACCTCAAATCAGAAAGAGTCATTGTGGAAAATGCAAAGAGGAATGTGACATGCAATCATTACATTCATCTAGGCTTTTACTTCTGTTTAACTTCCTGGGGGAATTTAAGTGTAATGTCCTTGACTAAATAAAATATGAATAAAAAAAAAAAAAAGAACAAATCAAAATCGAGAGCATTGAGAGTTTGAAGGGTGCCAATGCAGCTACTGCCTAAAATTTCAACATGCATTAGTTGTTTGTTTTTTCTTTTTTCGTTAAAGCTAAATAACAATTTGGGGCTTACTTTTTTTTTTTTTTTTTTTTTTTTTTTAAAAAAAAAAAAAATTTGGGGGTTTTTTTTTTTTTTTTTTTTTTTTTTTTTTTTAGTCAGTAATCATTGTATATTTATTTTTCATAACTCACTTCTTGTTGCCTCATCAAGATAGTTTCCTGGAGGTCTTTCTGCTGCCTTTATCAAACTCTACAACTTTGGTGTTACAGTGAGCTACTTAGCTTCTTTTATGATATTTGATTTGAAGAACACATCCCTCTTCTGGAGTGAATCACTTCTGTGATTCTTTCCCCCTCCTTACAGGTAATACTGGTCGAAACATTGTCTATTTGTATCCTGTATATTGTAGACATTTTATAAACATTTTTTTTTAATTTAAAAACAATTTTTAATTTTTATGAGTAGTGTTATGTGAATGAATCTAGGTTTTGGTTTGTAGACTTTAGTTGACTGATTTTGATAAATATTTTGGGGTATGGATGAGTTCTTAATTTTGGTAATTAATTTGTGGCGCTGTGGGTCCGCCCATAAATAGGCTGGGTTTCGGGAGGTAAGGATGCTGCCCTTCTGCTCGTTTCTGCTCGCTCTACCTCCACCACCGGAAAGTGTCCTGACGCCGGTGCGCGCACGTCTCCAGCTGCGGCCTACCGAAGCTGACGCCTTCAGCCTGCTATGCGGTAGTTTTGCTAGCTTTGTTTGTTTGTTTGTTTTTTTTGGTTGTGATTTTGGCCTGGTGGGGCCGATTGTCCTATTTTCGATTCTTCATTTTTAGTAGATTCTTTTGGGCTTTAGTTTGGTACTAATAGGGGCTTCAACGGCCCTGTATAGGGTTGGCCCCCTGTTGTACTATTTTGTTCTTTTTGATCAGCTCACCAGGTCCATCTCTTTGTTAATACTTTTGGGGTTATTTTTTCTTTTTTTTGGACATGGGGGAACTGAGGGTATTTAACACTCTTTCTTCTTTTTTCTCTTTGCAGAAAATCAAAGCAGCTGAAACAAAACAAAAGTTTGAGAGAGTTTAAGAATAAAATCTTTTTTTTTAACCCTGATTCTTGTCTCGTGTCCTCAAATATGTTGTGCCCTTGGTGGATGTAACATATTTATGGGGGCTCGTTTAAACAGGGTTTACCTGTGGTAAGTTTTGTAGCTGTTATTATGTGTATTTTTTTTTTTTGATGCAGTAATGTGTTTTGAAAAAAAAAAAACCAAAACATTGGAATGGGCGCGGTAGGAGTTTGAGCGACTTTATAAATAATTAGGACTTGGGTGTGGGTTCTTTAGCTTGGTGGTGCTTGGACTTGCTTTGAGTTTGAGTCTGGGTTAGGCATGGAGGTTGACCTGGATGAGTTTTTTAAAGTGCCCACAGTAGAAGGCTTGTGTAAATGCACAAAGGATCAATTGTTGTTAGTGGCGGAGCATTTTAAGGTTGTTGTGAATAAGCGTGCTAAAAGAGGTTCTATTGAGGCTGAACTGTTAACAGCACTGGTTGAAATTGGAATTTTTCCTACTACATTTCTACCAAAAAGTCCTGTTGAGTCTTCATCTATAGTAATGTTGCCAGATGATTCGATTCGCTTGAAGGAACTTGAAGTCGAATTAGGACGGCTTGCTTTGAGAGAGAAGGAGCTGTATTTTGAACAACAAAAAGTGGAGATACAAGCTGAACTGCGGTTAAAAGTACTTGAGCTGGGTCTTCGCAATTTCAATTAAATGATTTTGATGTTAGTAAAAATGTTCGCTTGATTCCTCCATTTAATGAGCGGGATGTTGATAAATATTTTACATTGTTTGAAAGAGTGGCAATTACACTTAAATGGCCTAAAGATGTGTTGACTTTGTTGTTGCAGTGTGCATTAAGTGGCAAAGCACATGAGGCCTATGCGTCTCTGTCCGTTGCGTATAGCCTTGATTTTGACAAAGTTAAAAGTGCTATCTTGCGAGCGTATGAACTAGTACCTGAAGCATATCCCCCCAAATTTCGCAAGTTAAAAAAGCACTATAATCAAACTTATGTGGATTTTGTCAGAGATAAAGAAATTCTTTTTGATCGTTGGTGTGCCGCTAAAAATGTTGAGGACTTTGCACAACTTAAGCAGCTCATTTTAATGGAAGATTTTAAAAACAGCTTGCCAGAGAAAGTTTCCACCTACTTGAATGAAAATAGAGAATCAGATGTATTGAAAGCTGCAGTTTCGTTGACGAGTATATGTTAACGCATAAGAGTAATTTTGAGCGCTCACGTTTTTAATAAATTTGACAAATTTGAAAATGATGTAAAGGAGCGTGTAAAAAATGTTTCATTAGTAGAATCAGAGACACCTGTTGTGACCAGTAATGTTGAAAGTAAATCAGATCAGGGGCTGGAGTTAAAAACTAATGTCACGTGTTTTTATTGCAAAAAGAGAGGACACATTGTGGCCAATTGCCTTGTTTTAAAGAGAAAGAACACCAAGCTGGTTGCTCTAATAAAAACAGTAAATCACGTTACTCAGTCAGTTTCAACAAAAAAGCCTTGTGAATATGCTGATTTTAAGCCTTTTGTGATGGATGGGTTTGTTTCTGTGTCTCGTACTGGTGAGGAAATCCCTGTAAAAGTATTGCGGGATACTGCTGCTTCTCAATCCTTTCTTTTGGAGGGGATTTTGCCGTTAAACGATGACACTGCAGTTGGTTCTGAGGTGCCAGTTCATGGGTTTTGCATGCAAGACATTGGTGTGCCTCTGCACAAAGTCGTGATCCAGTCTGAAGTGTGGTCTGGTGATGCTGTGGTTGGGCTACGCCCTAGCTTTCCAATAGCGGGCATCTCCATGATTATAGGCAATGACTTGGCTGGGGGTCGGGTATTAGTTACTCCAGACGTTACACCTGTTCTGGTGTTGTGAACCCGTCCGGATGAGCTGGTTCGTACATTCCCAGATGTGTTTACGGCGTGTGCAGTTACACGCGCAGCACTAAAGCGTCAACAAGAGGAAAATAAGGATGACGTGGACTTGAGTGAAAGTTTTTTGTGCAACGCTGAATCAGAACATGTCCCATTAAAGAAGAGTGTGGAGGAGGACATGTTGGATGTGAATGCTCTGTCATTGTCTAGACAGCAGTTAATGGAGCTTCAAAGAACTGATAAAAGCTTAGCACTTTTGTTTAACGATGCATTAATTGATGACAAGTCTGACTCCATTTCTACTGGCTATTTCTTAAATGATGAGCTTTTGATGCGTAAATGGACGCCTTTAAATGTCTCTCCTGTTGAAGAGTGGAGTGTGGTCAAGCAGATTGTTGTTCCAACCTCATATCGATCAGAGATTTTGCGATTAGCTCATGATAATCCACTAGCTGGTCACCTGGGCATAAGAAAAACTTATGATCGCATTTTGCGTCATTTCTTTTGGCCGGGTTTGAAGAGCGATCTTGTGCGCTATTGTAATTCGTGTCATTTTTGTCAAGTATCTGGAAAGCCAAATCAGACGATTCCTCCTGCCCCGTTGTATCCCATTCCAGCCATCTCTGAACCATTTGAACGAGTATTAGTTGATTGTGTGGGTCCGTTGCCTCGAACCAAAGCGGGGAATAAGTTCTTGGTAACAGTGATGTTCACCTCCACCCGTTTTCCAGAGGTTTTTCCAGTGTGTAGAATATCTACGCCAGTAGTGGTGAAAGCATTAACAAAGTTTTTTTCATTGTTTGGTTTACCTCGGGTTGTGCAGACTGACCAAGGGTCTAACTTTATGTCTAAAATATTTGCACAGGTTTTAAAGCAACTTGACATAAAGCATTGTCATTCCAGCGCTTATTACCCGGAAAGTCAGGGCACACTCGAGCTTTTTCATCAAACTTTAAAAACAATGCTTCTCACCTATTGTTTGGAGTTCGAGAAAGACTGGGATGAAGGTGTACATTTACAACTACTCGCTATACGGGAGGTGGTTCAGGAGTCTCTGGGGTTTAGCCCGTCAGACTTGGTTTTTGCTCACACTGTTTGTGGTCCTTTAAAGCTGTTGGTTTAAAGAGAAGTGGTTGTGTGAAAAATCTGACCAGAATTTATTGGACTTTATTGGTCAGTAATTTTAGACTAAATTTGAGGAGTGCGTGTGAGATAGAATCTTAAAACTGCACAGGCTAAAATGAAGTCTTTATTCAACAGAAATGCGGCCATGAGAGTTTTTAAGCCTGGTGAAAAAGTGTTGGCTTTACTTCCGGTTCCTGGGTCTAGCTTACAAGTGCGCTACAGTGGCCCTTATACGATCAAGAGGAAGGTCGAAGATAGAGATTATCTGGTCTCTACTCCTGATCGCAGACGAACATCACGTCTGTGTCATATTAATATGCTGAAGCCTTATGTCGAACGTGTGCCCCCTCTGAATAAATCTGTCAGCTGTATTTCCAGTGTACGATCTGATGCATGCGGTTGGTGGACGTAACAGTATTTTTATGTAGCGTTTCTGTGCATTTGTGCTCTGTTGGGTAATTGCCATTGGACTCACGGCAGAAGCTAAAAAGCTGTTTTTTTCTTTATATGATAAAACATGTCGTGGTGCAGATGTTTAACTATATCTTCTTATTTTGGTTCATTATTTGGCTTTTGTAGTTGATCATTTGTTATTTTTGTGAACTTTAGAAACATTTCCATCTTCATTTAGACATAATGTTTCTGTGCGTTGGTTTGTCAGTTGTGTGTGTCTGTTAGTGCAGAGGTCCCCAATCCCTGGGCCGTGGACCGGTACTTGTCCGTGGATCATTTGGTACCAGGCCGCACAGAAAAAATAATTAACTCAACAGTATTTCTGTTTTTTTCTTTTCTTTTTTGGAGTCTGAACAACATTTATTTTGAAAAATGACTGGATTCTTTCCACTACATCCGTCTATGACTCACTCTTGATGCGTGTCAAAAACGCTTATCTAGGTCACGTGATACGTTACTGCTAAAACCAAACCCACAAGCAGCAAAACGAGTAAAAACCAAACGTCTTGTCATAGTTTGGTATTTTCAGTTTGTTGTTTTGATTAGTGTCTTGTTTCGGTTTGAGTTATTGTTTCAGTTTAGTTTTTCCTGTTCATGTTTGCTGTCACTATTCACTCCTCCCCAGTCACTCTTTTGCCTTCCTGCCACGCCCATCTACACCTGTCTCTAGTCTGGTTAATTGCTTCACCTGTGTCCACTTTCCAATCACCTCCTGATTATAAAAACCTGTCCGTTTCTCCCACACACCACTGGATCATTCCGTTTTGTTATGTCTCTTTGTTCAGTGCCTTGCCTTGCCTTGCCTTGCCTTCGTTTTGGTTTCTGTTATTGTTAGTTTCTGCTGCCACGTCAGCCTTTTGTTTTGTTAGAGTTTTATTTTAATAAATTTTTGTGGATAAAGATGAGTCTGCGTTCTGGGTTCGCCGCCATAGTTCCACCCCTTGACACGTCTCTGGAAACCCTAGATGGGACTGTCTCTATACTGACAAACAGACACAGGGCTCCCACTGATTCAGCGTTATGGTGAGTTGTATTCTTCGTGCACTTTATATTTGTGGTGCATCTTATTTTAAAGGACATGTTTAAACACAAAGAACATTAGGGGAGGAGAGGGTGTTATTCATGTTGATAACGCAATACCAGGTCGCAGCTAACAAAGCTGCGAGGACACGTTGGATTTACATTTATTAATTTTTAATGCTGGTCGAATCATTTTATTTTGTTGTATTTATCCGCCCCACCTTTAAAGGAAATACTGTAAAAATACTGTCTGATAATGAACCAATCCATGGAGTTAAAAAGGTTGGGGGTCACTGGGTTAGTGGGTAATGGCTGTTGGACTAACGGTAAGACTGGGAACCTGTCTGTTATTTTACTGTTCAGAAAATATACAAAAAAATGATACACAAAAACACTGATATTTGACAGTTCATTATTTTTGCTTTATTAATTAAGTTTTTTTTTTTTCACTGCATGATTGAGTAACATGTATTTTAATGTCATTCTAACAAACTGCTGAGAGAGAAACAACATAAAATCACTTCCTAGATTCTTTTTCCCTCTTTACAGGGGTGTTACACACAGATACAAGTGTACAATATCAAGCACCTAGGCATGCAAACTGCTTCTGCAAACATTTGTGAAAGAATGGGTTGCTCTTAGGAGCTCAGTGAATTCCAGCATGGTTCCGTGATAGGATGCCACCTGTGCAGTAAGTCCAGTTATGAAATTATCTCTCTACTAAATATTCCACAGTCAACTGTTAATGGTATTATAACAAAGTGGAAACGATAGGAAACGTCAGCAACTCGGCCATGTGAGCGGGCTCAAGGGATGCTGAGGCGTACAGTGCACAGAAGTCGCCAACGTCCTGCAGAGTCAACAGCTTCAGAGCTATAGGCTTCATGTGGCCTCCAGATCAGCTCAGGAACTGAGTGTAGAGAGATTCATGAAATGCGTTTCCACAGGGACACAACTACGTACTTTCTGAGGTGTATGCGAACACATCATCGGTGCCCCCCCCCCGCCACACACACACACACACACACCACCACCACCACCACCACCACCACCTTGGCCCAGGTTTAATATGTCCATACAGCTCTCCCTTATTAATGCACTTATAAAATACAAAAAAAAGGTAAAACTATGTGTGGCACTTAGTGCTCAACAAATTTTCTGTAGTGGAAATATGAAATCTGAACAACAGCCTGGACTCTATGTCAGAGTTTTAATACTAAACTGTTACATTTTGTGCCTTTGCACTTGCCCATTTGTCAAGAATAGCATCAAATGAAATAAACCGTGCCACACTATTTTCAGTAAAGATCATTGCATCATTGCTCAAACTCGAACGAAGGTATGGTTTGATAAGCTTCAGCTTGCTAAAGGATCTCTCAGCAGATGCAGCTGTCAGAGGCATGGTTGGTTATCTTATGGCTGTTTTTTGTAAAAACAAAAAAATTAATAGAACAGTTGTTACAGAGGTGGGTTAGAGTACCCAAAAATTGTACACCAGAGTAGTATAACTTCAACATGTTAAGCAGAAGTAGATTAATCTTTAAATAAGCAAGTGTAAAAAACTATTTGGTAAAAAGTCTACTGAGTAACTAATCATAACACCAGGTTTAATATTTTAAATTCATGTCAGACAGACAGACAAAAGTAAGTTCTGTGCAAATTCTGGTTCTTTAAAGATTAATACCAACATATTTATAAGGAGTTGGGTTCAGAGGCTGGTTCTAGACCAGATTTACCACAGGGGCAAGAGTAGTCAGTGTTTTTTCATCAGGGCAATTAAAAAAGACTGAAACAAAAAGCAGGGCAATATTTCATAATTTAATATATAAGTGATCCAAAGAGCCACTTGCATCAGCCCCTTTCTAGAACCACCCATGGGCTGCAGGTCTGTGTCTGAGGCATTGGTTAGCATGTTTTCCTTAATTCTTATAGCTTGATAGGAAGTCAGGTTATCCAAACTGGTAAACCACATTAATAAAATAATAGTGAAATAATATTGATCAAAGAACACTGTAAAAACTTTAACATAAAGTATATATTTATGTTAGTAAAGATATAATTTATGTAGGACAAATAAACAGTTTCTCTTCACAATATTTATTTATTTACTGTTAATCTATAATTATGATTTTTTTCTTTAAATTACTGCTTATATTATTTTGGTTAATACTATTATATATGAAAAAATGTACCATCCAAACTCAACATCCCAATCAAAAAATCAAACCATAATAGTCTACTAAAAGCACAAAAAAAACTTAATTGATCACAGCAAAATGTTCTGAACCATTTGCAATGTTGCAACATTTCTAAAAAAAAAAAATTTATTTAAACAGAAAAAATATAACCCTTCAAATTCTGCATCAGAGGTCTCCTTTGACATCATCACAGAGGTAAAAAATATACATATTCTTTTTATCTAATTCGGGTTTTACTGGGTTAAAAGTTGGATGAAGATGAACTTTTTATGTCTGAATGAAAATCAGACAGAGGTGATTGTCTTTGGGAAAACTGACTTGCTGTCTGAATGAAGCAGTGCTAATGGTCCTTTACTACACTGCTGTCAGGAATCTTGGGGTATTTTTTGTTAACAGCTTCAAATTTGATAAACAGGTCAGTGCAGTAGTCCAGTCTAGCTTATATTATTTGAGGTTAATCAGCAAAATCAAACCATGTTTACCTTTATAGTGACTTTGAAAGTGTGACACATGCTTTTATTACCTCAAGACTGGACTACTGCAACTTTATTTATGCTGGGATAGACAACTCTCTTCACTGACGCCTGCAGCTGGTCTAAAACACTGCCACCCTTCTGCTTACTGGTAACAAGCAACATGAGCACATTACCCCCATATTGTCCTCCTTGCACTGGTTGACTGTACATTTTAGGATTGATTTTAATTTTGGTTTTTAAATGTTTAAACGGTCAGGTCCCTCCTTATCTAACAGAGCTTCTACACCAGCAAGTTTCCAAAAGAGGTTTGAGGTCAGAACTCCAGGACTTGCCCTATGACTAGAGGAGACAGAGCTTCTTCTTTTGTTGCTCCCAAACTCTGAAACAATCTTTCTTTTCTTGTTAGGATGGCCAATACTTATTTTTAAGTATTGGCTATATATAAGTAAGATTTGAAGTCCCTTTAAAAGACCCATTTTTTTTAAAACTTGGCTTTTAAATCCAGTTGAGCAGAAATGATCAGGCTGTTCTTATCATTACTCCTTTATGTATTTATCTACTTTTTTTTTTTTTGTTATTTGTTGTGTTTTAAACTATGGACCTGTACAGCACTTTGGTCACTCTGAGTGTGTAAAATGCTCTATAAATAACGGTTGATTGATTGTTAATGTTTCACATTGTGTGTGCATGTTTTAAGTTGTGCACCAATGTGTAGTATGCAATGAATAATTTATATAGTTTAAAATCCTTCACTTTTTGAAGAAATGTAGTTTGGTCTTTTGTCTCTAATCCAGACTGAGGACAATAAGGAGCTCTACTAAAAAGGATTTATTTCGTGACAATGACACATTGCAGTGATGGTTATGAAAACCAATTATTTTCTGTTAAATATAACAAATAAAGACAGTATAATACAAGACATTACACAAAGAATTGCACAACTGGAAACCCTTAATTTTAAAGGAATCACTTTACAATAATTTTATGAGAACCACAAAGCATACATTAACATTTTTTACAAGAAAACATAATATAATTTAAATAAACTGGAAAGAAATCATATCTTGAAGTTTAAAAGGTTTGCCGAATGATGGACTTATTTCAGGCTACTACTAGCAGGTTGGAGCCTAAATCACTCCTGTTGCTAAGCAACATCAAAGTCAGTAAGTAAGGCTCCTGTTAGCCGGGCGGAACCTAATTCAGCCCAGTTGCTAGACAACATCAAAGGCAATTATTGACTTTATGACATCACATCTTGATGACATCACTAGAATGTTTAGTGTAATTTAGAATTGTATCAGTTCAGTGCAGAACAAGGAACCGTTCACATGGCCTGTAAGATTATCTTCTGGTGACTCACACACAGATAACTCAACCCAGCTACATTGGATACCATGGAATCACAACGTTTTAACATGACAGAACCATCTAGAAGGAACAGTACCAACTTTGAAGCAGGCAGGTTTAAAACTCAAAGCCTAAGGAAACATCTTTAAAAATCAAAAGTAAGTTTTCCCACTCATATAAAAAGCGAAGTTTATTTTGCTGTAAGGACTGCCCTGACGCTTGGACACTGCGAAAGGAACGCAGATTTTGGTGGTTAACCAATTTCAGAGGAATTGTGAATTTTCTGGGGCCAAAAACTCCCCAAACAATACCCAATTCCAGCAATAACCTAGAAGGCTGGATCTCTCATCTGCCAAGTAAGTTTCCATTGGATAATACAAGTTTTACTCACTTTTCTGGGCCAGTCTCTCAGACGGATTCCTTTAATGCTTTGGCCATGAGAAAACAACGCAGGTTCGAAATACTGGCATGCTTCAGAGGAAAAATCTTCATGCAAACACAGAAACAGTGTGAATTTGTAAAGAAAGCTGGCCAGGATTTGTGTTATACGTCCAAAACGCAACAGAATGTATTCAGTAAAACAATTATTTCTGCTCTCCGTCAAAAAAATTGTAGCAAAGACTCGTCTGGTTTGTGGACGAGGCGAAAGGGGCAGAGGCTCCAAGTTCTTGCACGATTTAGGAAACTATCTGAGTTTCAGGAAGGAAAAAAAAGGGACAATAAAACAAAAATTAAGGATAACAGAAAACTGATCATTCGCCCTCCTCCCAGACACCAGCGATCTCGGCCACGCCGGTATCCCGCTGGAATCTGGGAACTTCGTGAATCTTATTGGTCGAGAAAATATGCCTACATGACACTTCATAATTCTGGGATGACTGATTTGGGTGTACAAGACCCAGGGAACCTTGATAGGGGGAGGAAAATTAGATATATGCCGTACAGGAGACATACCTGCGATCAGGAACACTGTGGCTCAAACCAAAACAATAATTTTTTCCAGACTTGTAGTCTGAGGAGGCATCCCAGGTATCACAGGGTTAGTGGTGAAACCCAGACAAGAAATAACTGGCCTAACTTTCGGAGACCCCATTCACTCAGACAGCAAAATGTTTGTTCTCACTGCAACTACTTTCTTGACAGTCAACGGGGGGACAATCATGCAGTTGACCCAGGACAGAGCAGGCAAAATGTCAGGAACTATTTCCAACACAGAGAGCAAACTCCATCTTACCAACAGATTCAAGGTAATGTGTGTGGAAATTTATGGCAACAAAATAATTCATGTCATCAACAAAGATTTGAGAAAAATCAACAAATGGGCAATCTTGAGGCTTGTACAGAAAACTTCAGACATAAATTCAGGGACACCTCCCAACAAAATCAGGGCAATAATGTGTATGAAGATACATTGTACCAACCATATCTTTCACATTACCACCAAGGACTGCAGAACAATCAAAGTACAGATGTACACAATGGACAGAAAGACACAAACACATTTGGCCCCCAACGTCAAATATTGAAAGCCAAGCGCAACCTGCCCACAAACAGTCCTTCACAGCAAGAAAACAAAAGACTGACTGACAGCGACAGAATGGACTGGTCTCCTGGACCTCAAAGGCTGGGGGAAAAACAGGCAGATTCTAAAGATCAAATCTGTGGACAATTTGAAGATCCTTCAGCGCAGGAAAAGCAAAAGGGAGACACAAACACATTTTGTCCCCAACGTAAAATACTGAAACCCAAGCGCAAACTGCCTGCAAACAGTTCTACACAGCAAGAAAACAGAAGACTGAAGGACACAGTCATACCAGATTGGTCTCCTGGTCCTCAGACGTTGGGTGAAGAACAGACTGACTGCAAAAATGGAAACTGTGAAAATCCTCAAGATCTTTCAGCGCTCTGGCTTCAGTATAGAGACACAAACACATCTGGCCCCCAACGTCAAATACTGAAAGCCAAGCCCAACCTGCCCACAAACAGTCCTTCACAGAATGCAAATCAAGGTCTGACTGACAGCGACAGAATGGACTGGTCTCCTGGACCTCAAAGGTTGGGGGAACAAAGAGAAAGCTATGAATTTGAACATCTCACAGTGCTGTTTAGCAGGCTTCAAATTTAAGACTATTTTGCCAAATCATAGTTATTACAAGACTGTGAAAAACCACCACATCAAAAAGTATGTTAAATTTAATGACAGGGTGGTGGGTAACACCTCCTGTTTGAAATGTGTGATGTATTTTTCATGTTTTTCCTGAACATGTTTGGGTTTTCTCCGGGTACTCCGGTTTTTCCCAGTCACAGAAAAGAGTGAGTGTGAATGTTAGGTTAATTGCCAGTTCATAATATTTTGGAATGTGTGTGGCTTGTTTATCTCTGTGATGGACTGACCAAAAATAACTCATTGAAAAAAAAAAATGAAAATACATAGTTTTTATGAATCCCTCTCCATCAGCAGCTTTTAATTTAATTTCAGCACACTCTGTGTTGCTCTGACATCCTCACTTGGCTGTAAGGTCACCAGTGTTTGGATCAGGTTTTTTTTTTTACCTTTCACCTTTGATTGACACAATATCTACTCCAGTGCATTGTGGGATTTGTAGTTTTAGTGCATGTAGTATATATAGATTGTTCTAAAGGAAACTTGTTTCTGTTTTACAGAACCTGAAGCGAAAAATTAGTTTGGGGTTACCTTATAATGTATGACATACTCCACCACAGTACTTTCTTGATGACAAATGCTGTTTTGACCAGTGGCGGCTGCTCGTCTCTGAAACAGGGGAGGTTCAATGATGTTAATTAAATCTAAATGTAACGTATTGCATTAACAAATGGTGGTACACATAAAACACATTACTTATAAACAAAATCAGCCCTTCTCTCTCTTTCCAAGAAATGGTCTATGACCCTGTCATACCAGTTACCTGTCTTTTCCATTGATTTGACCAGTTTCCTCTCAATGGCCAGTAGAGCAAGTTTGCTTAAACGCTGTTGGCCCATTGTGTTGCGTGTGTATGACTTGACTCTTTTTAAGCAAGAGAAGCTGCGTTCTACACCAGCTGATGTAGCTCCTATTGTGGCAACCAAACACAACAGCTTGTACAGCTGTGACATTGCTCCATCTAATTCCATGTCTTTAAAAAATACTAAAAAGTTACAGAGTTTTCCCCTCTTCCCTTGCAAATCACAATGTGAATATAGAACTTGAAGTTCAGATTTTAGTCTCCCTGAATCAAATAAATGACCATATATTTTCAGGACACTTTGGAATGCTTGCTCTGGAAACACTTGTTTCATTTCATCAAACTTTACTGGATTGATCAGTTCCAGAAACTGCAGACTTTCTAAGTTTGAAAAACGCATTGAAAATTGTTCTATCAGATTGTCAGCAATAGCCATGTACAGCTGTCTGTAGTGATCTTGAGGGTCTTGCATTTGTGACTGGAGCCGCTTTCTCATGGGCTCATTTCGAGGGTCTGTTGTAAGATTTGCTGCTCTTGAATAAACAACTTGAAAGGCCTTTTCTGACCTTTTCTCCTTGACAAAGGCTAGGAGAGATTCTATTTTAGTTTAGCAAAACCCCACATCCATAGCCCTCTGCTGGACAATGTCAAAAACAACATCAGTTTAACTGAAGATTTGGTTGTATGTGTACAAAAGAAAAACAAACTCAAAGTCCTCCATCTTCATTATGCACCCTTTGGCACAATCTATTGTCTCATCATCCATGTTTTTTTCAAATACAAGCTTTTCAAAAACTTGTAGCAGGGTATCATAATCATTTGCCACAGTGCTCACAATGCGAGATGTAAAATTCCATCTAGTAGGAGCATTTTTGGGTAGTTTTGAACACCCTACAGACTCAAGAAATTACATTCTCTTTGTAGACTTTGAAAAAAAAGTGGCAAACCCAGTGAGAGTTGCAAAAAAATACTCTTGACTGATTCAAGCACTTAGCACCCTGAGACAACACTAGGTTCAGCCTGTGTGCATAACAATGCACAAATGTAGCACTGGGGGGTATTTCTTTAACCCTGGCCTGCAGGCCATTGAGTGAAGAAGCCATGACGGCAGCCCCATCATAAGTTTGGACCACTAGTTTTTCTCTGAAATTGTAGCTCTGCATGTTGTGGGTTAAAACTTCAAACACAGACTGAGCATCTCGTCCTTCTGACACATCAAAAAAGCCAATGAAATGTTCCTGTATTTTGCCTGCACTATCCACATAATGAACAATGACAGACATCTGTGCATGGCATGATAAATCTGTAGTTTCATCCACCTGCCATCCAAAAAATGGTGCACTTTGAATTTCACTTTTGATCTGATCAGAAACAGTGGCAGCAATAGCAGAAATCAGATAATTTTGGATGGAATGAGACATACCAGAAAACACAGCTGATGACTGGAATTGTGAGGCCAAGACAGAGTCATATTTTGCTAATGTTTCTGTAAATTCTCTGTAATTCCCTTTATTAGCTGATTCACTGCCCTCATCATGCCCCCTGAAGTAGTAAAGTAAAGAAGTAACGTCAATAAGTCGATTCAAGAAGGCCCTATTTTTTTTCACTGTTTCATTGTGTTTTGCTACCTGAATGCGTACACCTTCAGTGATAGCATGTTCAACCCTGACCTTCCCCAAACAACTTAACCTTGCACATGAAACCACATGTTCTTTGCTCTGCTCATGTTTTTTGTATCCCCTCTCAAAGTTATTTAGATCTGAAAAACCCATCTTCAACCAAACAACACATCCCTGAGGTGTTTTCATCAAAAGACATGGCCAACAATACATTTTATTTGTAACAGCACACCCTGTGAGCCAGTTAACTTTATTGTACCAGGAGAGTTTAAATGACCTGTTTCCTTTACCCTTCTTTTTAACTAAGCTAATATTTGGTGTTGGTCTGCCCTGCTCTTTAATTCTAAGTTTTTCCTCATAAGGAAGACTATCAAATGTCTTCCCTAAAAGCGTGTCCACAATGTTAGCCAAATTGCCTGCTGCCATCGTGGCTGGGCTAACAACAAGCTAGCTCGCAAGTTGCTTCCCTGACCTACAATGATAAAGAAACGAACGAACAAAACTTTAACAAGATGCAAACGATGCAATAACGATGGGATTTTCTAATTTATTTACAATGTTGTGTGTACAACGGGTGAAAATAGCTGTTGTGAAGCGCTCTGAAATAAACTCCAGAAACCACGGCAAACTTCAGCACAAGACGACTGTTCTGACTGAATGAATGATCGCTTTTCCCTCTCTCGTCTCAGTCTCATGAGGAAACCTCTCCTCTGTCTGCTTGCCACTGTCAGTCAAATCTTTTAGCGTCCTCTGGCAATTAGCATCGAGAAGCCGGCTTCACCACCCGCCCCAAGCCAGCCCCCTGCTCCATAGACCCCCTAAGAGGTTCAACCTCACTGGAAGTGACGAAATTTTGCGTGTTATCCAATCAGGGCCCTACTTTCTCGCTGGTTGCTTCAATGCACTGAAGCTATAACCTCAACATGGATTTCGCTTTGAGACTGAAAGGCAGCGTCCAGCTGCTCCAGAGCGGAGGGGAGATTGCGTCGTGGAGCGGACTCAACAGCTGATTAATGCGCAATATACTCATTAAATTAGGCGCATTTTAGCGCACACTTTATGCAGTTTAATGACTACATTTATGAAGTTTAACAAAGCATATTTGACCATTTTTTAAACAAAATTTACAAGGGAGGTTTAACCTCACTAGTATTCAATGAGGAATCACCACTGGTTTTGACAGATGAATGTTTTGTAGAAAATGCACTTTATAAGGGGGTATGCTGACTATATAAGTATGTGTTTCAAAGAAAGGCAAGTTTTAAAGGTATGCTAGTTTGATAAATGTCTGTTTTATTGAAAACGCATTTTGTAAAGTGGTATGCTATGTTGATACATGCCTTGTACAAAATACATTTTTGTGAAGTCCTATGCTGTTTTCAGAGATGCCTGTTTCGTAGAAAATGCACTTTCTAAAGGGGTTTGCGGATTTGATAGGTGACTGTTTTATAGAAAATGCAGTGTGTGAAGTTGTATGCTGTTCGGGTTGGAGCTTGTGTTGTAGAAAGTACACTTTCTAAAAGGGGTAGCTGATTTTATAGGTGCCTGTTTTACAGAAATTGGAGTTTGTAAAGTAGTTTGCTCTTTAGATAGATGCCTGTTTTGTAAAAGATACATATTTTTAAAGTGACATGTTGTTTTGATAGATGTCTGTTTTGCAGAAAATGCATATTTGTAAAGTGGTATGCTGTTCTGATTGGATCTTGCTTTGTATGAAATGCACTTTCTAAAGGGGTTTGCTGTTTTGATAGGTGCCTGTTTCATAGAAAATGCATTATAGTGAAGTGGTATGTTGATTTGATAGGTGCCTGTTTCATAGAAAATGCATTTTTGTGAAGTGGTACGTTGTTTTTAGATGTCTGTTTGGTAAGAAATGCAGTTTGTAAAGTGGTTTGTTGTTTTTATGGGTGTCTGTTTTGAAAAAAGGAATTTTCGTTAGGTGGTATGTTGTTTTGATTGGAGATTGTTTTGTAGGAAATGCAGTTTGAAAAGTANTGTTGTTTTTTAGATATCTGTTTGGTAAGAAATGCAGTTTGTAAA
>NC_051432.1:4136760-4139810 GCF_001649575.2 Kryptolebias marmoratus
CCGCTGCTCCTCCACGTCGAGAGGAGCCAGTTGAGGTAGCTCGGGCATCTGGTGAGGATGCCTCCTGGATGCCTCCCTGGTGTGGTGTTCCGGGCACAGCCCGACCCCGGATAAGCGGAAGAGAATGGATGGATGGATGGTATGCGGTTTTGATTGGAGATTGTTTTGTAGGAAATGCATTTTTGTAAAATGATATGCTGTTCTGATAGATGCCTGTTTTGTAGAACATGCATTTTTGTAAAGTGGTTTGCTGTTTTTATAGGTGTCTTTTTTGTAAAAAAGGAATTTTTGTGAGGTGGTATGTTTTGATTGGAAATTGTTTTGTAGGAAATGCAGTTTGTGAAGTGGTATGTTGTTTTTATAGATGTATGTTTGGTAAGAAATGCAGTTTGTAAAGTGGTTTGCTGTTTTGATTGGAGATTGTGTTGTAGAAAATGAAATTTCTAAAGGGGTCTGCTGATTTGATAGGTGCCTGTTTTACAGAAAATGCAATTTGTGAAGTGGTATGTTGTTTTGATAGATGCCTGTCTTGTAGAGAATGCATTTTTGTAAAATGGTATGCGGTTGTGATTGGAGATTGTTTTGTAGGAAATGCAGTTTGTGAAGTGGTTTGTTGTTTTTATAGGTGTCTGTGTTGTAAAAAATGAATTTTTGTGAGGTGGTATGTTGTTTTGATTGGAGATTGTTTTGTAGGAAATGCACTTTCTAAAGGGGTTTGCTGATTTGATAGGTGCCTGTTTCATAGAAAATGCAGTTTGTGAAGTGGTATGCTGTTCTGATAGATGTCTGTTTTGTAAAAAATGCATTCTCGTGAGGTGGAGCTTGTGTTGTAGAAAATACACTTTTTAAAGGGGTTTGCTAATTTGATAGATGCAGAAACTGTGCGAGTGTGTGTGAGTGAGTGACTGAGTGCTGTCGGTGAAGTTGTGTGACTGAATAAATGATTTTGTGAACATAAAAACATTATATGTAAATAAATATGGGAAATTCAAGCAGTAAGACTCCTGATGGAGCTCTAGAAGACGACCATAAATTTATGGAGAGAAAAGACCCAGGTTCCACTAAGTATCTGGGCAAATGGGAAGAAAAATATCAAATTAAGGGAACATTAAATGTGAATACATGGCAGTACTTTTTACAAACTCTAGAAACTAAAGCACTGATAAAAAAGGGAAAGAAAAAGGAAAAACTTCAAGCTGAAATTGAATGTGCCAAATTGTGGTTGCAAAATGCAAAAATTAGATGAGATCAAATTAAACAATCTAAAGAAAGAAAATATGAAAGAGAACAAAAGAAAACTGAATCTCTTTTTGTTCGCCCAGAAGATAGTGACATTCAACAAAGAGCACCCCACTGTCCCCAGAGGGACGACCGGGAGGAGAGGGATGACTCGATCCCCACATCCTCAAGCTCTGTCACTGGGCCAACACTCACGGTTACAAGACAAATGACAAAACAACTACTACTAAAAATAGACTTAGATGATCTCTTCAGTGATGAAACTTTTTATCAGAGTCCGGCAGGCCAAGGCAAAAGCTGATGCCAAGACAAAGGACCCTCTCGAGGAGGATCCAGCTCATACAGATCAAATAAACCTTTTAATAAAGATTTAACATGTTGGACCTGCAGTAAAACAGACCATCGCTCCTCAAACTGTTTTAAAAACAAAACTCAGAACCCTCCCAGAGGAGTCTCAAAAACAGGGAGAGGGCGCAGAGGACTTTCAGCATGACTGTCTGCGCCCCGTGCTCAAACAAAACAAACTGAATGTGACTCACTTTCTGCTAATGTAAATGGCCTTGATGTTTAATGAAAAATGGGAATGGTTTAATGCATGAAAGTAAAACCCCCATATTACTTTGCTGACAAACCTGACTGGAGTTAATGTGACTAAGATTGGAAAATAAATAAATAAAAAATATTGTTCTTTTACAATTGTAAAATACTAAATTAGCACAATATTGACTAATTTGTATGGTTGAGATTTGACTCTAAGTAACTCACACTTACAGAAAACTGCAGTATGTTTTGACGTTTAAACTTTAAGGCCTTAAACTTAACCTGTAGATCCAAAGCCAAAAGGAGTTAAATAATTAAACTAAATGAATATTTTAACTTGAGAGGATTCAATTCAACTCTGGTATTTATTATTTATTTTGTTTTTTACCTTTAGCAAATAACAATGCATTGTTGATATAAAACAAATTCGACATCTTTTGCCACCAGGGTTAAAGCTGAAAACTGTGCACGGTGGAGTGAAAAAGACTCCTCTTTAAAGTCCCCAGGCTTGAATTGCTGAAATTTGGGGCCAGTTTCTGATGGTGGTGACAGGTGCTGAAATATAATTAACTCAAACTAAGAAAGAAACTTCTTAACCCGATTAGGCCAATTTAAATAAAACTACAATTTCTCACTACAATGGGATTCCCATTGACCCTACCTCCTATCTAGCAAAATCAGTTTTTCAATAACATTATTCAATTCTGTTACTTATAATGCCTCTGTGACCGTATTCTACATAACAAGAACAAAGTAATGTAAGATATAACAAAATTTTGAAGTTTTAGAGTGCCCTTATTAAAAACTGTGAGCTTTTTAAAATAAACATACAACAAACACTAAATGAAGAAAACACCTTGTGGTACTTCAAATATTTCCAAGGATTTTTAAGTACTTGTATGAACCTTCAAAATGAATTATTACAGGTTGTGTACACACATAAAATTGAGAATTAATTAGCATCAACAAGATAACAATCAGGTTAACAAATTAGAGTTGCAGGTCCTTTTTGTTTACTGGTTAATGTTTGTCAATGTTTTGTTTGCTGTTTGTTTTGACTTGTTTGTTATATGTGTTAGACCAAAATTAGCTATTTTAGAACCTAAAGCCTAATTTTGACTTTGACATTCATTTCTACACCCTAACTACAGCCTAACCCTGACCCTTACCCTAACTCTAACCATTACCAGTACATACCTAACCCTAAATCAAACCTAAACTCAATTCACACCTTAGTCCTAAACCTAACCCCTAACCCAAAAACATCATTT
>NC_051432.1:4140917-4186610 GCF_001649575.2 Kryptolebias marmoratus
TGGTATTTACCAAGTTCATAACAAAACTTAACAGACTGTCTTACCCAAGTCCCTGTTCAGAACAACAGGCCTTAGTAAATACCATCAACAGGAGGGATGAGTAACATAATACAGCAACATGATATTAAATATTGTCTAAGAGTTTTTCCAACAACTCTCAAAAAATGTGGAAATGTGGCCTAAAAGAGGCTCATTTCCGACTGAACTAAAACAAAGTGTTGATTCATTGATTGACGCTTTTTCAAAATGGGTTGAAAGTTGTTCCATCAAAATGTGCACGATGCTTTAACAGTTGCAAAAGCTATCTGTAAAACATCAGACTAGTGTATGGTATTCCACAGACACTTTACAGCGATAACAGGTAATATTTTGTTAACCAAATCGTAGAAAACACGCTTCAAACTTAGTGAAATAAGCGAAGTGAAATTTATTTGTATCGTACTTTTCAGCAACAAGGCGACCCAAAGTGCTTTACAAAACAAACGAAAATGCTAAATCAAAAACAGGACAATCAAAATCAAATACAGAAGCACAGACAAAATTAAGTTAAACAACAGTTAAGCTAACAATATCTAAAAAATTAAGCTACGGTAATCTAAATAAGAACATGATGAAGTTAAAACTAAACTAACTAAATGTACAGAAGGCTAAGCAAACCAACATTAAAACGCTAAGATAACCAGGCTAAAACATAAAATGCTAATTAAGGTACAACATAATTAAGCTAAAACATGATATTACTAAACTAAAGGTACGAATAATCTAGCTAAAAGTACCAAGTTCACTATTTAAGCATGACTTTAAAGAACCACTGTTCCTACCATCCACAGTCCGCTGATCTTATTGAAAGGATGAACGGGACAGTGAAAAGCAGACTCAGAAAGTGCATGAAGGCAACTGGCAGACTGTGGCCAGATTGTCTGGACTTAGTGAAACTTTATATGAGAATCACCCTGACACCAGATGGGTTAACTCCTTTTGAAATCATGTATGTAAGACCATACAAATTACCACTGTTTTCACCAGATTTAGAGTAAATAGAAGAAGAACAATGAAAGTGAAAACGTGTTAAATGCAAATTTACTGCCATCTGATTCTGTATCCCAGCAGGACACACCTCTGGTCCAACCGGGAAACTGGGGGTACATCAAGATAGTGAAAAGAAAGAACTGGGCCAGCCCATAGTGGGAAGGACCGGTCCAAGTGTCTTCTGACCACATCCACCGCAGTGAAGATCGCTGAAAGGCCCAGCTGGATACAGCTCAGCCAGTGTAAGCTGCAGAGAGTGCTCGACCCTTAAAAAGCACCGGCACTGGGGGAAGTCTGACTACAAAGGGGCCTCACTGTTTAGAGGTGAGGCGTCTCAACGTCAGTGAAGAAAACACCTGATCCCAGTTCCATTAGGCTATTAAGGGGCTCGTGTGTCTTTGTAGTCTGAGCCACAATGAGGACTCCACACCTGAAGTGGTGGATTCTCTGTTGTCTGGATTCTCTACTTTGGTACCGGACGTGTCCCGTGCCGAAGAGAAGAAACAAAAGAAGCCATGATGAGTATCACCCCCATGGATACAGCACAAACTCCTGGTGGCGACTAAGGAACCTGACAGCCCACGTGAACAATGAAACTAACTGCTATGTGTGTGTGCCCAGAGGCCCCACTCCACACACACAGCACTGGATTGGTACTAGTAAACATCTTACTCGACCAACAACACTGTATGGCCTGAGCACGCACGCTGGCCATAACCGTGAGTCTAAAAAGAACATTGATTTGGACGGCAGAAAAAACCCAATTTACTCCAAGATGAGCGAAACAACTGTAACTACAACTACAACTTGCACACCCATGAAGGACTTCATGCCACTGCCCCAGTAGAGCGTGAAGTTGCCAGAAATCATCTCACTTTCAGGTAAAGCACCTGAATCATTGGGAAAATGTGTTTTCAATACTGGCAGCAGGAAATTAGGCTGAGCACCATAAAGTCTGTGTAGACGAATTTCTACATTTTGTGACAAAACTCCTAGCTTCAGAAATTGCAGTACTGCAGAACTGATGTTAACTGCACCATGTAATGTTACCAACATGTGAACAGAAGGACTTTAGGTTTAAATGGCAAACATGGCAAAACGGGGTGCAGCACCATTGTACCAGGTCCCATGGGCTCTCGGATATTAACCGACTGGTTCTTCCTGCGTGGGCCCCACACCTACACAGCACTCCCACCTGATTGGGGCGACTTGTGCACCCTGGTACTGCTGGCCAGCCCGGTGTTCGCCCTGAAGAAGGACAATACGTCCCCCACACACCTCAACAGCAGGACTAAAAGACACCTCAGTGGAGTAAAACGGTGGCGCCGGTCCGGGCCAAACAGGACAGGACAGGCTCCTAGGCTGTGGCCAGGCAGACGACCTGCTAGTGCCACAGCTGTGCGACTCATCCCAACAGTCCATCTTCCTCTCCCTGCTCCTGTGCCAGGACTTCAGTTTGTTTACCGGACCCTGGGTTGATGATGATGGCAGCAGGACTGACTCACGAGACTGAAGTCCCATGGAAGTTCAGGATCTGGAATAGAGGAGGAAAAATTCTTCCGGAGTGTCTTCCTACAGGTGGGCTCAGGAGAAGTGTGAGGTCATGTGGAAACCAACCGTTATGCCTTGACACGTCTCATCAATGACACTGAAGGCCATGAATGGACCTACAAAGGAGCTGTCTGCCATCCGTCAGATGGTTCTGGAAAATCGCGTTGTTCTGGACTTGCTGACTGCCTATCAAAGCAGAGGTTGCAAGATTTATTGGACTGCCTGTTGTACATACATCCCTGATGAGTCGGAGGAAGGAGGCCTGATCCACAACGCCGTTATGTGAAGTCTGCCACCTACGGCTCTGGGCCATTCGACTTGTGGTCCTGGCCGAAGTCTGGGACCTGGTGGCAGCTGCTGCTAAAACTGTTTATCCCAGTGATCTTTTTGTTGTTACTGTTCTCTCTGTTTTTTCTGTTGTGTCATCCCCTGTCTTAGGAGTCTGATGACCAGAGCAGTGACCCAGACGCTGCTGAAAATGCAGCTGGCGGCCATGACGAGCTGCGATCGTGGTGAAACTGTGCCCTTTCCGTGGAGCTGAATAATAAAATTTAATTCTGAAACAGACCTGTGTTCTTAGTGAAGAATAGAAAAGTTGTTTTATGATGTTTTAATTAAGAAGCTGCCATGGAGTGGGGTGAAGGAGGCGAACTCTGAGTGCAGACTCATATTGAAAAATAAACTAATTTATTTAGAAATAAAAGGCAAACCAAAGCAAAGGCTGACTTGGCAGCAAATCCTAAACTAAATACAAAAACATTAACTAACTTAACAAAACATGAACAGACCTGAGACAAGACAAGAACCGAACAGAGCATGGGAGACGACGAGGCACGAGTAACTGGAAGGACAGCGCATCAGGGAGGCAAAGTATGACAATGAACCAGCAGAGAGGTAGAGAATGTGACCGGGTTTTAAAAACAGGATAACGATGGGAAGTGAACACAGGTGAGTGATTACAATTGTAGGCAGGTGGAGATGGGCGTGACAGGAAAACCAGAGACTGACTGAGGAGAAGTGAGTGTAGCAGGAAACAGACACGAGGAACAAGAACTGAACTAAGACCAGGGGTGGAAATTAGCACCCGCCACCGGCCAAATGCGGGTAAATATTTGAAGTGGTGGGTGAATTTGATCAACACACACGCCACTGTGGCGGGTTGAGGCGGGTTTGAACAGAAAAGGTGTTATTTGTCCTCTTGACATATAGGGGGCAGCAATGTGCTCGAGTTGCTGCTAAATTCAAGAAGGAGAAAAGTTTAGCAGACACTCTTTACCAGTTGGTGGCGGTATTGATTCCTTCAGTTGTTTACCAACCACCAATAAAAATCAAGAAGAAGAAGAAGAAACAATTTGAGGAGTAGCATTAGCAATGTGGCGGAACATTTCTGGAGTTAAGCGGGTGGCAGACAACAAAAATGTTTTTCAAGAGTAGTCGAGGGAAGAACCGAAAGTTAAACAATGTTTTTTTTAAACTAAATCAATGACGTCATGACGTCGGTCAGTGTACGTTCGCGCCTACGGCCGGTCTTGTGCGAAATTCTGTTCCCCCTGTGTCGGGAGCGCGCATTGCAGCCAGAGGTGGATCCAGCGGATCTGACCATTTTCATTGCGCTTCTGATCGATTTCTCGGTAAAAACTACTCATATAATCATGTCAATGTTGTAACTTTCAGTTTAATCGGCAGCTATCAAAATAAAATAAATAAACAAGGTCTTGTGTGGAGGTCTTTTTACGCTGTTTTGCGTTATTTTAAACGCAAAGAGAATCAATCTTTTTTCAACTTTTGTCTCTTAAGCCCGACAAATAAAAGTCAGTCAACAAACACAGGTTCCCAACACGTAGTGTGCATTTCTAATTTTTCATTTCTGATACAAGAGGAGCGAAGTTAGCTGATAGCAGTTTCCATTAACGACGAAAACCTTTCTAAAACCACAAAAATCCCTTCCTTCATCAGAATATCCTACCTGTTAAATATAAGCGGGTAGCACAAATAGATCTATGCATTAAAAGCAACAAGTGTCTGAAAAACATTACAACTTACATACAAAAACTTACAAAAGCACAAAAAAAATACTTCAAAAACACGCCACAGAAATAAATTGCACTTGTCTGAGTTTTTTTATGTACAGATATGCATCTTTTAATGGCTTAAAATAAAAAAAATAAGAAAAATCTAGTTATTTCCATGCAGTGTCCAGAAAGAGGAGTTGTTCAGCTTGTAGGGCAGCACAACTGCTTCCACCCACCTCCATCATCATCATCATCATCATCATCATATGAAATACCTTTTTGTCACAACAAAAAATAGTGGCTGGTAAAATATTTGAGTGGCTGGTAAAAAATTTTGTCCACCAGCCATAGTGGCTGGTGGACAAAATTTTTAATTTCCACCCCTGACTAAGACAAGGATAAACAGGAACCAAATAATCAAAACAGAAAACACAATAAAACCAAACACAAAGGAGACCAGAACACAAATATCAAACACAGGGGAACAAACAAAACTGAATCCTAACAGAAGCATTTCTTGCAGCGATTTAAAATTGATGTTTTTACAACTAAGGTTTCAGAAATTGATGGATGTTTATAAGTTGTTCATTTTTGTGTTTTCTGTTTCTCAATTCATATTTCCCTTTCTGAATTTTCCACTCATATGATTCCATTTCATTTCATTTGATTAATGATTCCATGATTTCATTTTAATTTGCTTTCATGATTTGCTGTACAATTTGTGTTATGTTTATGACTACAATTTTAACCATTTTTTCTTATTTTTATGTTTTCTAAATTTAACATTTTGTTCCTTTTATGAGTTTTAAATTATGAGACAATAATTTCTTTGTGTTCCAGTTTTCCAACAAAGTCTGATAAACAGGAGGGAATGTTAGGGTTTTTTAAAGTTATCAGCCTTTGTGCTCATGTGTAAAACTGCCTACATGAGACGCGAAGATCAGACGGCGGGCGCCACACCATCTGGCTCTCCCAAACAGAGATATGTTATGATTATGCTATGTGTTTTTGTTATGATCTGGACCGGTTTTGCCCGGCTCAGATCAACCCCTTTTTTCTTCTTCCTTTAATAAAAGAGAAAGCCCAAGTAAGCGGGCAGATCTTCCTGGACAGCACGCCGTTAGGAGCTGTTGGGAATTTCTCCTCTTGCAAAGGCCTTCACAAAAGACAACAAGCCTCTCCAGTGTGATTTAATTTCATTGCGTCACTGTTGGCTCGCGTACCCTCGCGTGGTGATGTAGATAAAGGTAATGGCTTTGGGGGTGCGGGTGGAAAAAAACGTGTATAAAAAGAGACGTATTCATAATAAACAAGCAGAGCTTAGCCAGGTGGCTTGCTCAGCGGAGCCTGGCGGCCAGCCAGGCTTATAATATGCTGGGGGAAACCCTGTTTTACTAAACACTTTTTCTAACATTTTAGAAAACTAACAAAGTAGGGACACGGGTCTGTAATTTAAAAAAAAATATGCTTATCGCCAGATTTAAATAGCGGAATGACCTTTGCGATTTTCATTGAATTTGAGAATACTCCAGTTATGAATGACAACTTGCAGATGTAGGTCAGCGGATCTGCAATATCATCAACTATTTTCTTAATAAGTGTCATGTTTGTTCCATTCCAGTCCGTTGATTTCTTATTCTTACAAATATTACTTATTTCAATAATTAATTTTTTTTCTACAGGTTTCAAGTTCATTGAATATGTATTTCTTGTTATATCATTTTCCATGGTCCCATCCTGTAGGTTTGAGTCATTTCTTTGTTCCACTAGTTTCTGCCCCACATTTACAAAGTAATCATTAAATCATCAAAAAGTATGTTAAATCTAATGACAGGGTGGTGGGTCAAACACCTCCTGTTTGAAATGTGTGATGTATTTTGCATGTTTTTCCTGAACATGTTTGGGTTTTCTCCAGGTACTCCAGTTTTTCCCAGTCACAGAAAAGAGTGAGTGTGAATGTTAGGTTAATTGCCAGTTCATAATATTTTGGAATGTGTGTGGCTTGTTTATCTCTGTGATGGACTGACCAAAAATAACTCATTGAAAAAAAAAATGAAAATACATAGTTTTTATGAATCCCTCTCCATCAGCAGCTTTTAATTTAATTTCAGCACACTCTGTGTTGCTCTGACATCCTCACTTGGCTGTAAGGTCACCAGTGTTTGGATCAGTTTTTTTTTTTTTTTTACCTTTCACCTTTGATTTACACAATATTTAATCCAGTGCATTGTGGGATTTGTAGTTTTAGTGCATGTAGTATATACAGACTGTTCTAAAGGAAACTTGTTTCTGTTTTACAGAACCTGAAGCGAAAAATTAGTTTGGGGTTACCTTATAATGTATGACATACTCCACCACAGTACTTTCTTGATGACAAATCCTATCTGTCTACATTTGATCAAAAAGGGTATACATGTATTATTTTGCATCTTTATAAGAGTTTTCCTTTTCCTTTGTCCAAACATAAAAATACCAGTAAATAGTGCAAATTGAATGCAGTTTTTCTTAGCTTCTTCATCTAACAAACTAAACAAAATAAATGATAAATAAATGATTTTCAGTAGGAGAAAGGGCAAAAATGTTGGATTTGACAGTAAAGATTGCAGACCACTGTCAGACTGTTCAGTGCAGTCCAAAAACCTCTGCAAACCCAGTTTTAAGATAAAAGGTGACTGTTTTTATAGATTCATACATTACATTCACATAATAAATACATTACAATACAAATATCAGGCAAATATAAATAACTAAAAAGATTGTTTTTTTCAATGTAGACTTTTGTTGTAATGACCACTTGGGGGCAACATAACTTTGCTTTTCCATGCTCTCCTAAAACTAAACAGTTTGGTTCTCTGCAGCTGCAGAGGCCAGGTAAAAAAAATATATAAATATATAAACATAAAATGAATCTAAAAAAACCTTTTAAAATGTCTATAAAACTAATATATTTCAGAGCATGAGCTGCTGATTGCCACAGTTTGAGCTGAATCTGGTTTTGTGTGGAAAATAGGCATCCGCCTTTTGATCCACTTAAGATTACACTGTTTTTCTTCTTTCCCATGTCAGTTGACTGATGAAACACTTAAATTTAAGAACAAATACGTAAAAATAATCTTTGTTGGAAGCAACTGGTGGAGAAAAAAACTCACCATCAATTAGGAAGCTCATGAAAATATCAAGAGATAAATCTTTTTTACGCACTGACTTTCCAACATTTAATTACCAACAGTGTAATTTACTATTTAAAAGTAAAAAAAAAGAATTGTCTGGGAAAAAAAGACATTTATGAAGGTGTGTTTAGCTGTTGACAGCCATCTTAAATAAGGATGATTCCAAAAGTTAATCAGTTGTAGATGTGCATGCAATGATTACTTTCTGAAAGTTTCAATAAAAGCTGCTGAGTGATTCATGAAATATTTTGCTAACAGACAAAAAATGGGATCTGTTAGCAGTCAGAGTGTTTTAGGGATCACTGTCAGCTACTACCACACCAAATTTTAGCTCAATGTCTCCCAAAATGAATGAGTTATAGCCATTTTTGTCTTAGCTTTGGTACTTTTCTATGACAGGCACCAATAAGATTAAAATAAAAATGCCTCATTTAGATTGAGAGACAGAGAAATGTGGTGAAAAATCTGGATTATTAATTTGACTGTCATGGCTTTAGGATGCTGGATGTTTTGGTTAGTCTAGCTTTTTAAAATAAAAAAAACAGCATACGGAAGTTAAAGAATAAAGATTTGACACTGTAAAGTTTTTTTTTTTTTTTATTCAGTTTATTCATTTTCATTTTAAAAACAAAACATTCACATACAAAAAAATGCAAATCAAACAAAAAAAATGAAAGGTAGCAGAAGAAGAAAAAAATCTTATAACATCTGCCCCTATTTAATAATAATAATAATAATAATAATAATAATAGTAATGATGATAATAATAATAATATCAATTTCAAAAATGGTAATAATCAAATAACATCAAATAAAACAAAAACGAAAATTCAACTCCTCAAACAGTAACTCCTACAATACAAATTATACAAATTCATAGTTTTTTAACAAATGAACTTTTATCATTCTCTTAAATGAATTAATTGAACCAGCATTTTTATAATCATAATCCAGACCATTCCATAATCTTACTCCTCTGACTGAAGTGCATTTATCCTTCAAGTTTGTTCTAATTTTAGGTTTTATGAATATTTCTAGTCCCTTGAGATTATAATTACTTATTCTCTTAACGAAATTTAATTGAATGTTCATAGGTAATATATTTTTATGAGCCTTATACATAATCTGCAAAACATAATAATCAACCAACTCATAAAATTTTAACAATCCCAATTCCTGAAATAATATATTTGATGGGTGATAGTAATGCTTTCTTGTGATAATTCTTACAGCTCTTTTCTGCAAAATAAAAATAGGATCAGTAATAGTTTTACATGCATTCCCCCAGACTTCTATACAATAAATCAAGTGTGGAACAATTATTGCATTATATAATATAAATAGTGCTTTATCATTAAATATGTCCTTTACTTTATGTAGTACTGCAATAGATCTTGATATTTTTGTTCTTAAATAATCTATATGAGCTCTCCATGTTAACTTTTCATCAATGATGACACCCAGAAACTTCACCTCACTGACTCTACAGATTTCAACTTTAAACGTACCATTGACAGTTCTCTTTTTATTACTGAATATCATATAATTAGTTTTATCTATATTTAACGATAATTTATTAACTTTAAACCAAGTTTGTATTTTTACAAATTCCGTCTGCATCATCTCCAACATCTGTTCTATGTCTTCACCCAAACAAATAAATGTAGTGTCATCAGCAAATAAAACACATTTAAGCAACCCCGACACATTCACCAAGTCATTCACATATAAAATAAATAACTTTGGTCCAAGAACAGAACCCTGAGGAACCCCACATGTGATACCACAGAGTTCAGATCTTATATCATTTATTTGGACAAACTGTTTCCTGTTTGATAAATAACTTGATACCCACTGTAGTACTGGGCCTCTTATGCCATATTTATTCAATTTTTCAAGGAGAATATTGTGATCAATGGTGTCGAATGCCTTCTTTAAATCCACATAAATACTGACACAGCACTGTTTTTGATCAACAGCAGTTGTTATTTGTTCTATTAAGTCCATTAGAGCCATTGATGTAGATTTATTTGCTCTAAAACCATATTGATTGTTATTTAAAATATTTTGTTTATCAATGAACTGGTCTAATCTGGTCACAAACAGTTTTTCCAAAATTTTTGAAAACTGTGGTAACAGGGATATTGGTCTGTAGTTTGTAAACATACATTTTTCACCACTCTTGTAGAGAGGAATTACTTTAGCTGTCTTCATATTATCTGGAAATATTCCAGTTGAAAATGATAAATTACATATATATGTAAACGGCTCAATAACACAACCCATTATTTCCTTCACAAACATCATGTCCATGTCAACCCAGTCTTTAGATCTTTTGTTTGCAAAATTTTTTACAATATTCATAATTTCTTCTTTGTCAGTTCCATCAAGAAAAATACTTTCTGTACAACCCATCACTGTATGACTTACAGTCTTGACTATTGGTATTTTAGCTGCAAGACTTGGGCCAACATTCACAAAATAATTATTAAATTCATTTACAATTTCATGCTGATCATATATTTCATTATCATCTTTAACAAAATATTGTGAAATACCTGATTTTGCTTTATTTTTCAAAACACTATTCATTATTTGCCATGTTGCCTTCATATCACTTTTACTTTTGTCTAATAAATCACTGTAATATTCTTTCTTATGCTTTCTTATAATCCATACTAGCTTGTTTTTATATTTCTTGTATTTATCTTCCGATTCTTTTGTTCTTAATTTCAGGAAGCATGAATACAAGTTATTCTTTTTTTTGCAAGCATTTCTCAACCCTTTTGTCATCCATGGTTTGTCAACGTCTCTCTTTGTGTAATTGTTTTGTACACAATTCTTTTCATATAAAGCACCCAAGATATTCATGAAAATATCATATGCTTTGTTTACATCATTAACATATACATCCTTCCAGTTTTGTTTTCCCAAATCATTCTTTAATTTATCCAAAGCCTTTTTTGATGTATTTATTATTTTTTTCTTGATTGTCACTGCTTTTGTATTATATTGATCATTTTTATAAATCATGAAAACGGGTAAATGATCACTTACATCAGTTGTTAAAATACCACCAATCACTTCTCCATTTGTTATGTTTGTAAAAATGTTGTCAATTATTGTTGCACTATGAGTTGTGATTCTGGTAGGTTTTAATATCAGGGGATAAAGATTTAAACTGTGCATTGAATTTATAAATGTACCAATATTATTTGAGTCTGTTTTATTCCCAAGGTCAATATTAAAGTCACCACACAAAATAACTGTTTTGTTACAACTCCCCACAAAGATGTTCATAATTTTATCTGTGAATAGCTCTATGTTTGATTCTGGTGATCGATATACACAACTAATTATTATGTTTTTAGAATTCTTATTTATTATTTCAATTGTTACTATTTCCATTATATTATCCATAATCAATGACATTTTATTAATTATTTTACATTTGATTTCCTTATTAACAAGTAGAGCGACTCCACCACCCCTTTTATTGCTTCTGTTCTTGTAATATAATTCATACCCCTCAATGTGAATATTATTTATATATGAATCATTAAGCCATGTCTCTGAAAGTGCTATTATTGAAAAAGTTCTGTTTAACTGTTTTAAATAATCTGTTATTTTTGATAAATTTGCGTTTATACTTCTACTATTGAAGTGGATAATAGAAAGACCTCCGTTTGTTGTAATGATATTCTTAAATTGCTCTTCATTATAATATTCAGAGTCGTTAACTACAGGAAAGAATTCTGGATCAACCACATCATCTAAACTATAAACCTTTGACTCCAAGTTTTCATATGTTGTCATATTTTTGGATATATTGCATTTTCCGTTTTATTGTTAATTCATTTTTACCAAGTTATTTCAGCTATTTAAATTTGTGGTTTGTCTCCTCTTTAACTCATTTAAATACTTCCAAATCTTTAAGTTCTTTAACCATTCTGGCCTGTGTTCCTTCCTTTATTTTGATCCAGATGTTTCCGTTCCGTGTCCAAGTAGCAGCTAATTTTTTTTGTTTTTTCAGCAACCTTGCCTCTCTTGCAATGGTTCCATTTTTTTTAGTTAAATGTTCATTTATGTAGACATTTGTTCCCTTCAGTTTTCTTGCTTGTATAATTAAATTATTTCTTGATTTCCTGCTGATGAATCTGATAACTATAGATGGTTTGATTTTATCAGATTTGTTAGGCAAGGTGTGACAGATGGAGATGTCATCATGTTTGATGTCAATGTGTTTGTTTTGTAAAAAAGTCACAACCTGTTGCTCCAGGGTGAGCAGTTCTTCCTGTGGAGAATCTTCTGTAGTGTTTATGTTAGCAGCCGCTCTTGCATAGGTCCTGTGTTTGATATCCAGTCCAGTAATGACCAAATCATCACGTCTAGTATAGACGTTTTGCTTTGTAAAACACTGCCTGTCAGTTAAAATTGCGATTTAATAGCTAATTGAATAAATGTAAAAAGCATGTCAAAACATATAATTAATCTATGTTTAACAGGTAGATATTGTAAATTGATGTAAACTTCAGTGTCCTGACAGGTAATGAACAGGCGGTGTGGGTGGCTTTTATTTTGAAATCCAACCGGATGCGGAGTGTTTATTCCGTCACTCTTGATAAAGGTCCGAGCTGGAGGAGGCTGCACAGTCAGTCAGTCTCTGCGCTTCGCTCGCATCATACCAGGCAGTGAGCTATGTGACAGAGTGACTGCAGCTTTATCCCGAACCCGGTCCCCCAACTCAGGATGGACCAGAGGCGAGCTGAGTCCGAGCTAATAACCGACCCCGGTCCGGTCACCTTGTACGGGGAATTCACGCTGAACAATAGCCGAAAAGTCAGGTGTTCCGTAAACCTGACCGAGAGGGACCTGGTCGTCCAGAGGCTAACGTCGGCACCTGTCGGACGGAACAAGGTGGTTCTGAGTCTGAAGGACTGCGTCGGCTGCCGGGCTTACAGGGGAGACGACAACAAGGCGGACCGGTCGGCGTACTTCGCAGCCTACTTCTACCCGCTGAAACGCCGCTGGATGTACTCCGGAGTGTCGCGGCAGAGAGTGGAGCAGTGCTTCCGGCTCTCCGCGCTGCAGGACCCGCTCGCTAACCTGGAGGAGGCAGAGAAGTGGGCTCGCGCCGTTCGAGAACGCTCTGCCCGGCAACAAGCCCTCAGAGACGGTGAGTGTTGGTTAGCAACCAGGGGGGAACCCTCACGGTGGCTCCTCGGGTTTAAGTTCAGCTGAGAGGGACCGTCATTCAGCGGGAGCTCTACGAAGCACCCCGAGAAGAATTAAATGACTTTCCTGTCCCATTATAATGTCAACAAAAACTAGAAAACTTCTGAAGAGATTTCTAATCTCAAGCTGACAGAATTCTGATTTGAATGGAGGGTGTAAAGAGAACAAAAATCAAATGAAAGGTGCTGCCAATGGCTCATTAGGGTCACCATGGTAACCACACACCTGTCTGTCACTCCCTGACAATAAACCTAAGAAACGGACTGAAAAGGTAAACTCAAATGGCTGTGCAAAAACTATAAGTTGTACCTCCAAAATATTTTTAAACTTCGAGCAGCAAAGAACTTTTATTGTCACAAGGGATTTTTTTATTTTATTTATATTTTTATGTTTCTGCAGTGTTTTATGTTGGAGGCGTTGAAGTTAAATACATCCTTCATTTCTAGTTTTAAAGAGGATATTTAGAAAAAAAAAAAAACTAGTTTGTGGAAGACTGGGTGTGTACTCTAAGGGAAGTTGAAGGAAAAACTGAGTGACACACTGAGCGTAAGAAGACAAAAATATCTACGTTTGAAAGTGTATATACTAAAAAAAGTTGTGGGGGTAAGAGTATAAGAGTTTGTTGGCAGAAGATTGAACTGTCAGTTAAAACATTTTGCTGAAAAATCTTCAAAAATCATAAAATCCCTGAATTTGTGTAAACAACGCCCCCCCAAAAAACTAAAATATATCAAAATGACAGTTCAGTCATGTATAGTCCAACGTTCTGTAACATGTTCAAACTTTGGTGTTTGGTGTATGAAGTAAGTCGGAGCTATTTTCCACCTTTCTGGAAAATCTCATTGTTGTCTATCAGTAAATTTATCCTTTTTTTTTTTTTTTTTTTTTTTTTTTTTTTTTTTTTGTGAATTTTGTCTACATTGTATGACGTTTAGCAACCAAAAGTCATGGCACACTAATCCTGATCGATTTGCTTTTATTTTTTCTTTTGCCAAAGCTTTGGGGTGTGGAAATGGACCGAAGTTGTGATGAAAAGCCAACAGAATAGAAAAGGGGGTGCTTCAGTGCTTTGATATTAGATCCTTAATAATTATAAAGGTGTACTGTAAGCACAGTTCAAGGCTAAACATGTTGCTTATCATGTATCCCAAGAACCACTGTACTGACTTTAAACTTTTTATCATATTGTACAAAAAGCAACTTTTATTCACACTTGGAGTTATTTATGACTTTCTCAATCCATTTATGGGTCATTGTGTCTGAGTTGTTAAAAAGACACAAAATGGCACAAAGCTCAAAAGACTTGGAGACTCTGGACCTAGTATCAGTGTGTCCTGCAGGTGTGTTTTTACCTGCGTAACAAAATGAAATTTAAGACGTTATGATTTGGCACTGAAATAAAAAATAAATTAAACCTTATATGTTTAGGGAATAATTTGCCGCTCTTTCTTACACGACTAAATAACCGATTGTTTGTATCTTGTGGCATTTCCTTTCAGACATTATCTTGTTGATGTAATTATTTCTTTGACTGAACTGGTTCCTCACCGCTTATGAGCTGAGCTTTTGTTACCTTCTCATTAAATAAATTAAACACCATGGCAGGCCCGAGGCAGAACCAAACCTGAAAAGTCGAGCTCTTTTTATTGTAAAGAAGCAATAAAACGATGACAGTAATATAGAGATGCTGACTTTATGTCAAGAGTTCGAGTATCGTCTTAGATTGTGGTTTATCTGATTTGTCTTTACCTTTCAACCCACTTCTCACATGAATAAAACAAAGCCACCGATGTGGTGTGGAGTCATGTTTCCATCTACAGTGAACCTGGATAAACCTGGAGAAACATCCTGTACCTTGACTTCAGGTAATGGACTCAGACCTGATAGCTTCAGTAGAAAACCCTTTAGAAGATAAACGATGAGAAAACGTCTCATAGAAATGTCAAATTATAAACTAACCATTGTTGACACACATAAAATGACAACAAAAAAAAAACCCAAACCACTTCTTTCCCCCACAAACGCTCTCTTTCACACAGCCACAGTGTTCGGTAGCACACTGTGACCCACTTACCCTTCTCCCATTTGTACAAATGTTTTCTTAACGAGACCAAACATGCTGCTGTTCTGCACCGCCTCCGATTGTCAGAAGAAGAAAGGGGGGGACTTTGAGTACCTCAAGAGATTATTGTTGGCTTTGATGCATTTTGTGATTTGATTGCTGGAAGTGTAACCTGACGCTGAGACTGAACGAGTTCACTGCCTTGGGACAGAGACGTGAACACGAATGTCTCCAGTATTTGCTCTCCCATCACCCGTTTTATTCAGACTGGAGCCTTGTTTTTGTGCTAAAACAGCTGGAGTGTTTGGAGCGTTTTTTAAGAACATTGGTTGCTATAAGACCTTTTATATATTTCTGCAAATGTTCCAAAATTGGTAAAGTAGAACCTAATCAGATAAACATAAAAAAAATAAAGTCAAACTTGGCAACTTAATGTGAAGGACAATCCAGTCTTGCCTAACTGTAAGTGACCATATTACAAAAACCTTTGGGATTAGAAACTAATTAGAAGGTAAAATTAGAGTCAGGTGTTTTCAATTAGTGGGACGACCATCAAGCCTGAGTGAGCCTCTTGTCATTTGAAGGACAAAAATCTGCTTTAGGTCATTTTAAACATCGCTTACTGCTCAAACCATGTCAGGTTTTTGATGCAGATTCTGATCAGCTGTGGCGACTCGGGCTGATTGAAAACTCTGCTCCATTCATTAGAGTTTCCACGGGTAGGGGTGGTTGTTTTGATAAAGTACTTTTCTTTATCTGGCTGGAGTTGCTGAAATGACACGTTCAACTCTAATCCAAGAGCACCTTGGCTAATGCACACAGACTGTCGGTCCTGAGTACGTCTTTGTGTCTGTTTATCACTGGACAGATTTTAATGAAATTCTCAGATAATTATCATTTGGAGTACATCTACAACTGATTTACTTTTGGAGTCAACCAATTTCAAAAGGACTGCCACAGCTAATGTGCTATAATTCAGTCAGTTTTACAGATATTGAGCAACAATTTGACATGGCAGTGGCTGAGAGTCATTCACAACACATACTCTGGAAATCTTTAAATAATGCTATATACAATATTGTGAGATGTTGCTCCCAAAGTGGCTATAACTCCATCACTTCAACAGACGATGATGATAATTTAAACCCTTTCCAGGACAGGCAGTGGGGGATCTGCATTCCTTCAGGCTGCTTTTTTTTTTCTTTCTTTTCTTTTTTTTGTCAGATTAACTTGTTGCAGTATAGGGCTACGGTCTTGTAATCCTGAGGCTGTGGGTTTGAGCCCAGGTTGTGTCAGGAAGGGCGTCCAACGTAAAACAATTGCCAAGTCTTTTGTGCGAGTTTGCTCGCTGTGGTGACCCCTGCAGAAGAGGACGTCTAAAAAAAAAAAAACGTGTTGCAGTCTATTATGCTGACATTTTAAACGTTTGTCATCTTGACTATGGAAATCCTTACGGTACTGTTTTGTGTTTAGATATGCATTTTGGCACGTTTTGAACATTTCTTTTTGCCTGGGTCAAAACAGGAAGAAATAGTATTTTGTAAAAAGTAAAGTCTTATGCAATGTACACAACAATACATATGATTGTGTGTCTTAAATGTCACATGTATTGGGCTGGAAGATGGTAAGGTTACACCGGTCTACAGCGTAAAAATGCTACATTATAATCTATTCCATGTCGATGTGATGTAACCGTTGTGTTTTTGTTGTAGCATTCACCAACAACCTGTCTGTTCTTTAATGAGTCCGTAGTAATGTCCAAGTGTTCATCTTTTTAGCATTGAGCCATGGCCTCACACACCCATCTTATTCTTGCTAGTTGTGGAATGAATGACATCTAGAAAATGTTGGTGTTAACTCATTAGGCATCGTGGGACCGAACACAGCGCACAACTGGTACAGAAAAAACACTGTGTCGACGTTGCAGGTGCTCAAAAATGTACTCCAACAGCACAATATGTACGGAGCAGCAATCGTGAAAGAATGTCTTATTTATGCAGCACATTGGCCAAGAGCACAAAGGAATACACCACTGATACGCAGCTCCAATGACACAGATAAGAAAGACAAACAATAATAACAACTATTGTACAAAAAAATAATAATAATAAAGCACCCGCAGTGCCCACAGAGCATTTGCATGAGGTGGTGTAATGTTTCTGTTAGGTCACTGCTATGAAACTTTCATTTTCCTGCCGTTTATGTGACCTTTTTATAGTTGCTACGTTATGACTAATAAACCTGTGACAACCTGCTGGACAGCACACTATATAAGGTGTGCAAACAGGCAATGTTGTAATGCTATGCTGTAGAAATGTAAGGCAGATTTGCCAAATAAAATGAGGATTAAAGTTTAAAATGTTTCCCTATTATGTTATTACTCTACAATATTAATTAAGACAATGAGAATCATTACTTATAGGCTTGTAAAAAAGTTTGTGAATTGTATTAGGAGTTGACTTTTTTTTAAATATTATAGATTTTGTTTTTTAGTGGTTGTGAAAATGAAGCTGAATAGTCAAATTTAACCAAAACTTCAAAGCAGGAAAACGTAGCTATGAATCTAAGGCTATGTGATGAAGGGTCGCATTTCTGAGCACTTTCATGGTCACTGATGTTAATATGAAACCTGTTTCAAGCCGCAGGGTTTTTTAGGCATCTTTGGAATGTGGCAGTTTCATTTGGAGCAGTGTGCACTCAGTCAGTCATTACACCAGCACTAAAAAATTTCCTAATTGTGTTCAGGAGCGCTGCAGACAAGCCATTAGTCCAAATGAGGTCCGACCTCTTCATCGGGGCTCTCATTGACCTCCGGCCTACTCAGAATTATTCAGAAAGCATCCATTTCCTGCAGATCCATTGTCCCCTGACAGGTGAATGGATGCTGAAAACGTAACATGCAACCCCACATGCGGGTTTACAAACCACCTGATGGAGAGTGCACTCTTCGTTTCTTTCTGTGGTGTGATACAAAAAGCTTGTTATCTAAGGCTGACCAACCGTGTCTTTCCGATCTATTCATCAGTATTTGGTCTTCTTCAGTATAATGGAGCAAAACAAACAGCAGGTTTGTGTTTTTTTACCTGTTCAGAGAGACCAGTGTTGTTGTTCTCTCTCTTGGTGCTAACTTTGCTTTCTGCTGAGAGCATCTGCCTCCCAAGAGCGGAAGTGCAGAATATGGCTGCATGTCACTGTCAGCTTGTGGTTGATTTCTTTGTCTGAATACTGTTTTTTTTTTTTGTTTGTTTGTTTTGTTCTTTTAATACAATATGTGAGGTAACGCACGTACGTACAAGCCACTTCCTCTTTTACAGCTGGTTAGTAAAACGTGTCAGAACTTTACCTCCTGTAAATTCATTCCTGTTCTCATTTTTAAGTGACTCTTCAGGTAATTTTTATCTCTTTTTTTTTTTTTTTCCCTAAAGTGCGTTGATCCAGAGGCTGCCAGTGTAAAGATAAAATGTATTTGGGATTGTGACATTACCATAACTCAGGCTATGACAGCAGGCACAGAAGATAGAAGTATTGACCGAAGTAGCCACATATGGTTGTCAAATGGATTATTCTCTTGGCGGCTGCTCTCAAAATAATTTCAACTCATTATCAAGACAATAGATATTTTGAGGTTTAGGATTAGGGATGCACCAAATCTTGTTTTGTTGGCCGATGTCTTGATTACTAATTCTTGTACGGCTCCAACCTGCAGATAAAGATTTTAGCCAATTTAGTTTTCTGTCAGAGAACTGAAATTTACAAACATTTTTTCTATTTTCTGATAAAATGAAAAATTAATAATCTGTTGTATCAATTGGTGTAATCACTGGGATTTAGTTTGTTTCAAGTGTCTAATATCAAAGATTTCTGGGTAAATTGGAAATGTTCCTGCCTGTTCAGTAAAAAAAAAATAAAAAATAGAAAATCTTTTTTTATTTAAAAGCATCACCAAGTTACTGAACTTTCTGTCACTGGAAAGTTTAGAAATAATATCTTCCAGGTTATTATACCTGAGATATTTAAACAACAAAAAAATATATCTGCTCTATAAACTTCAATGTGGCACCTCAAATCTATTTAAAATAGGCTTCAGCTGTTGTTTTAAGTAATTAAGAACAAAACAAACTCTGGCTTAATGTTAGATATTAAGTCATTCCTTCTTTTTTTAAAGCTTTAGGGTAATTCAACAAGCTTCCTGCTCTTAATTATTATTAATTCTACATATTAAGAGCAAGTGTTTGAGTTGCTGTGCTGCATGCAGGTCTACAGTTTATAAAAAGGGTCAAATCTAAAGTGCTGTGACATTTTAAACTCTCTAACATCTTCTATTAGCGTTGAGCAGTTAGTGTGGTAATTGTCACAGATGTTTCTGTTTTTCTAGATGAAACACAGCCTACCTTGGCTGAAAGTCTCCAAGGCTGTGAGCATTTCCAAATCCACCGATCTCCCTGACAGATGGAAGTTAAAAAGCAAAAAGGGATCAAATGGAGCAACTTTTCTGTGATCCATTCTTTCTTCTGTCTGAAGTCTCCCTGTTCTCAGAGTACTTAAATGGAAACTCTCAGCAGACATACCTCTGAAGAAAACTGTTGTTTTTAGTCGTTTCTCCTCCTTTGGGGCTGCCTCTAACTTTGTTTTTAATCACCTTACAGATTTCACATACAGCTAAAGTCGAGCCTTAATCACTCAGTTGAAGCTTCCACAGAAACACGTGTTGTTGCTCGTGCAACATAGTGGCTTCGCTATTATGCGTTAATTGACTGGGAAAAATAGTTCAAAAATATTTTGTTTTAGACCAACTAGTTACTAGTTAAAGAATGGTGAGTTGGAAACTACTTAGTTCCTGTCACCATTACAACCCTAGTTGGAATATATTTGATCACATAAAAAATAAAAAATCAATAAGTAGGATTAATGTTTTTTGGTAGCACTGTCAACCCCTATCAGAGCTGGAGTATTATTTTGCTGAGTCATGCTGTGACATGCTGAGTAAGCCCTGGCAGTCTAACAGATTACTGAGTACAGTGTAAGTACAGTCAACATTCACATGCTATAAAAATCACAGCTCTTATGTTAATCTTCAAAATCAACAGAGGTAAATAAAAACTGTCTGTTTTAACCATTTAAATGAAGTTTCCTTTCGTTTTTAGACCAACAACATTGGATGAGTTTAATGCTCTAAGATCTATAAAGCTAAAGTAACCCAGTTTTTATATATAGCTATTTTTTAATTACCAGCACAGTTTGCACAATAATATATTTGGTTTTTAATTGTTGGTTGATTAAAACAAATGAAAATGTTTGCTTCTGCTATTTTTTTTTCAACATCTTTAACCATGTAACCACCAACAAATTAAAGTTAAATTAAAAGCACTTCACCCTTGAGAACATAAGTATTTTTTTCTTGCATTTAATAGAAATGCCTTCAACAAAAGATGATTTGCTTGTAATTAAAGCTACACAATATCAGAAAAACATGTGATTGTATCATTAAATTTTACAATGATGATGGCATCAGTTGTAGTACACACCCATTTTCCTCACATCTCCTCTCTGTGCAGTCATCCTGGTCATGTGATCGGCCAAATATATTACTGACATGCATAACAATAGCCTATGATTTATTGCAGTCCTTTGATAAAGTGCACATTGATGTTGCAATGATGATAAATTTTTATTGTATTGTGTAGCTTTATTGTAAATCCTCATGGGATGTAAAGGGGTTATTTGACACAATGAATCTGACAGACTTAATAAAACATTTATTATGCAGGCTGTTTGATTCAAACTGTGAAACCTGAGAGGCGTTTCTACCTCCTTACATTTTTTTTTTTGTGCCTGAATGATCACTAAACTCCTGATTCCTCCTCTCAGCCAGAGTTGTAAGCTTCCCTTTTTCTTTCTTTCTTTTTAGTTTTTCTAGCCAAAATTGTTTTTTTTCTTAGCTAAGGAACTCCCAAACCCCATGATTGCCAGTTTCTCCTGGACAGATGGTTGCTCTCCTGCTGTTCTCTTGACTCTCTGTCAGTATCATTCTTTCTGATTGGCCTTGGTTCTTGACATCGTCAATTAACTTAACAGGACTCCTGGGTTGCTATCACAGGATTATATCAGGTAGCAGTGTGTTGGTGCTGATGTCAGCAGAGTCTGATAACCAGCTCAGTTCACCACTATCAATGAACAGTCACTTCCTCTGGTCAAGACCGATAACCTGAGCTGAGTTGGACAGATCTATGTCCACAGATGTTCAGCTCTTATCAGCAGCACTGTGTCCATCCAGTGTCATTAGACCTGGGTATATATTCACCTGTATTAACCAGGACGGTGTGTGCAGCAGTGGTAGAAAACATACAGACCGTGGCAGTTTCACACAGGCTGCAAATAATTTGTGTCAGATTGTTTCTCCTAACTCGGCTTACTTAACTAATTGAACATTTGGAGACTTTTAGAGCAAAGATGGGCTCCATAAAGACCAAAAAATTGCTAATTTTAAGATATTTTAGGAAGCACAGTAAACGACCAACATCAACAGTCTTAATGACTTTTTTTCTTTTTGTTTTGAGTTGTTTGCTAATGTTCAAAATTACAGTTCAATAATTTAGTAAATAAATAAGGAGAGTGGAAAAAGAATTGAATATAAACAGAATATTAATTGATATGCTTGCAAGTTTATTGTATGGCAAGTGTTTATTTTTATATATATATATATATATATATATATATATATATATATATATATATTTTTTTTTTTTTTTTTTTTTTAATTTATTTTTTTTTAAAAACAGTTCAGCCACAGTAGGAGAACAAAGGTGACCTTAATCTTTCAATTTATTTAAAACTGATACTTCATTACAAAAAATACAAATTTATAAATCTATTCAAGTTTGTGATAATGATAATAAGAATAGATTACTATTAGGTTAAAAACAACTTTACTAAGTGCCGTTTCAGGGGACAACTTCAGTTCTTATGACCATTGGAGGTAATTTGCCTTATTTTTGTTCTCACTGATGCTACTGTGGCCATTTGTAGTCCTTTATAGCTGTATCTGTCTCATCTTTTTAAGCTTCTGCTTCAGAAAAGGGGATTTCTGGACTTAATAGACACTCCTTAGTGGTTTAAGGGGATGCGATTGGTCCATATGTAAACATACAATGATTGACTGAGCAAACTGAATGCTCTTCCAGCACCTGCACTATTAAAACTGAAGTCAAGTAGTTTAAGTAGTTTCTACTTCTCAGTCTGTCTGCGATGACATGCTTTTCTTTGAATGTGATGTTGCTGTTGCTTAGTGTCGACTAATTGTTGCACAGTTGCATCGTCCCTCTGGTGATATGAAAGCAAATGCATTGTCCTTTTATATTTGGCTTTATAGTGGAAATAATAGTCCCTTATATTCCTCTTAGAGTTGTTTGCTAAAGCACCTATTGTCTATATTAGGGAAGGATTTGGAGCATGTTGAAAAGCTGCCAAAGCTGTGAGATCATAGTATCATCTCTACAGCGCACTCTATCCATCAATGTTCTGATCTTAGGAATATCAGTTTAATCCTTTCAACCTTTCACACCATTTTCTTAATTTGGCAAAGCAATACAAACTGATTAAAATGTGCTCAGTAAAGTTATTTGGCCTAAATGTGCTGCTGCTTTTTTTTGTTTGTTTGTTTTTTTTCCAGTGCTACGTTTTTACATTGAGAAAGTTTGGTTGCACTCATCAGTAACTTGCAAAATTTGTTAAAAATAAATGTAAAAACAAATGTTATAAACTTGTGATTTTAGTGTAAAACTCTTACATCGGGTGAAACCATCAGACAAGGTAATACACGGATCACGGTTGGTTAGGCTACATTTATTGAGTCTATCGCTATTGTCACTCTTTAACTTATCTGCACAGGGAACTGTAAACCTTTCAGTTTGTTTCATCCTACTGTATACAATTGGTGATTTTCTTCGAGGTTTCCTGCTGTCTTGATCGCTTGCATAGTTTTGAACTTTATCAACTTCATTATTATGTAGGGGGGAAAAGCACTGTTTGTATAAATATCCTTATATATCCATGCTGTGGAGAGGCACTTTCAAACATTTACGCATTCAGTGATTCAAAAAGTCATAAAAGTATTATAAATTGATATTTGACATTCTCAGGAGGACCATTGATTCTTTTGAGTAGAAAACTCCAGGCCTCTTGAAGCCAGACAAGGTTATTAATTCATTACTACTGACTGAGACAGACATGCAGCTGAAGAATTATTATATAAAATGTTCTATTTTAATGCATTTTGAAGATGTCTCTATTTATATATTTTAAGAAAAAAGGTTTTCAGAAGTGGAGGCCTAAAAACACTAATTTGAGAACCATTGTTCCTAAAATCTGAAATAAGAGGGAAATGTGACAACTTCTTCCTCTGATATTGGATATAAACATTTTCTTTAGGTTTTATATTGGCTCTGATTCCTAAAAGATATAGGGGGCTGTCTGCAGGCAAGCAGCTTCATAACATTTGAGGCAGTCGTGGTTGACTTCTAACACTAGTCCTTTATTGTAACAACACAGGATGTTTTTCGAAGCTGGAACCTGCAGGAAAAATGTCTTTAAACAACTTATACTGCTGACTAACTTATGCTGTGAGGAGAAACGCTCTGTGCCCCAGAAATACTTTATTTTATGCAGTTCTTACAAAAATTCTGGTCTCTTTTCTTATATTTGGCTGTTGTCTGTAAAATGTATTAAAAAATACACGAAAAAGGACACCTTAACCACAGGGCAAAACAGTTCTTTTTAATAATTATTATAAATATCTTTGCTCTTAAACTTTGTCTTGGTCAATCTTAAAATGACGTGAGACCATATGTCAAATTTAGAGCCATCAAGAAGTTGTTTTAATCAATAAACCGACAGCAGTGTCCTACAGAGGCTCAGCTGGTGTCAGGTGTTGGACCAACTCCTGACAGAAGGTCGCTGCTGGAAATTTTTGAAGTGGGATGCACACAGGGTGTATTACAGCATGTTCAGGTTTAAATATGAATTGTTCAGTCATTTACAGATCAAAACTCTTGAGAGGGAAAGTTAAACTAGCTAAAAAAAAGCAGAAAATATCCTTTTAAAAAGAATAAATCTATTTCCTGATGGGCAGAATACTTGTAGAAATCTAATCCTAGCTCAGGATGGGGATATGTTGTTTTTACCTGTGTGTTTGTGGAGTTCAGGACGTAAGAGGAGCTGACACACAACTATAACATAATCTTGAGAAAACAAAATCTGATTTGAGATTAGACCCAGTGGAGAACAATAAGAGAAATATTCACAGTGACATGTTGCAGAGAAACTCTGCGCCTCCTCCAGCGGCTCTGCGACATCCTCCTGAGGTGATAGTGCTCCATTTTGGGGCGTGTGTGCGTTTATGTGTGTGTTTGAACATGATAAGTGTGAGTTATCTGCTAAAGCCTGCACCAAAAATAAATTGCTCGTCATGACGTTTCTTTCGAAAAAGAGTATCGCACCCTCCTGACTAGGTAAAAATGGAACTCGTTAGCTCCCAGTAAAACCACATTTTTTACTCTCGGGATTGGTCTTCTTGATTGTCTCAGTTAAAGAACAACTAGCAGGTTGCAGTTTGTAGGATCAGAGGCATGCATGTGTTCAGTCAGAGGGCAGTGAAAGCAGCAGTTCCCTCCCCGAGGTCTTCTCATCAGACATTTGCTGCGATGGGTCTTGATGTGTTGTTCAGAGCGCTGAATCAGTTTATCGTCCTTTCTGAAGCTCTGGGGCCTCACGCTGCGGCAGCGTTGTCTGAAATGACAGCGTTCTGCTTTACCATGACTTACAAAACACATTGAAACATCTAAATTACTGCAGGACATGATGGGTTGTTTTTTTTCTCTCACAAACTTATTGGTAAGAAACTTCAGCTGTATAACTCCAATCTAAATACAAGGTAACCCAGTGGCATACTGTTTTTCTGTCCTTTTGATGAACTACTGTAACAGTTCCCTTTTTTTTTTGTCACAGTCCACTGATTGTGCAACAATAGGCCAACAGTCATCAGCCATGCCATTTATGCACATGACATTCACCAATATGAACAATTTAAGAACCCATATCTGGAGCTGATGCAGTTTGAATAGTGAGGAAGTGTTGAGTTTGCTCAGCCAGTTTTGCTCATAAGTTTACGTATGGACCACTCTCATTCCCTTACATCGCTCAGGAGTCTCTACTGAGCCAAGGGAAGCAGGAGCCAATAAGGAGTATGAATGGCCACAGTATCACCAGTGAGAAAACTAAAAACAGGATTGTGAAATGGTCCCCTGTAATACTAACACAACTTGTGTGACAGGCTGCCTAAAACTTTGACTCAACACTGATTCACCTCTATAGATTAGGAGTCTGAATGACTCATACATAAGGCTTATAAAAGTTCTGGGCTGATGATCAGAGAAGAAGCAGTCCATCTCTCCCATAAAACACTTTCTTGCAGACTCTAAGAAATAGACGAGGTTTTGGTGTGTTATCCTTAATTCTTAAATCGACGTAAACGATGGTCACTATGGAAGCAGCAAGCTCACTCATGCTCCTGCTTGCTCCCTGGTACAAACAAGTGTCAGAGTATTTCTACATATCCACAAACAAGAAGAGGTTGCAAACTGCTTGTACATGAGAAGTGTATGTTTCTGGAGTGTTAACACTGGGTGAACACAGGCAGCCATTCCCACTGGACCACCTGGATGTGACTGCTTTCAGTAATTTCATTTTGTTGTCAAAGCACAATATAAAGCAATTTGAGATTTTGAGAAGCTTTTTTAACGTTATAAGCTTAAACTGTGAGTTCGTTTTCAAAAACACCAATATTAGAGTATAACTTTCACCAATAAATTAGTGTGTTCACCTTCTTACCGAAGCCTCTCCATTAACACCGAGGCCAAAAATACCCAAACATGATGAAAATAATTCAGCAGAGTAGTTTCATCCTCTCTCAGGGTTTCCCCCAGTGTGTTACAAGCCTGGTGGGCCGCCAGGCTTTGGTGACCCTGCCGCCAGGTTAAGCTCTGCTTGTTCATTATAAATACATAATTTTTTATACACGTTTCTTTTTTTTTTTTTTTTCCACCCGCTCCCCCAAAACCACTGCCTTATCTTCCTCACCGCGTGAGGGTGCGCGCACTAACAGTGACACAATCACGCTGTCACGTCATGCACCTTTTATAACTTGGCGCGGGTCGCACGTGTCGCACTCCATTCATAATGGCCGATTTTGGTGCTCTAACGGAGCTGGTTCACCTTTGTTTGCACTTTTTCATTAATGCTAATTTAATTTATTTGTAAATGTGACTTAAATTAGGATTCAAATTAGGTGCAAACAATTAGTATTTATTTTAATTGTATTTTTGTTTAAAAAAGTATTTCAAAAGTGCCTTTTTGTAAAACTGTACTTTTACAGTATATCACATAATAATTCGCCATATTTTCAACTTTAGTCTTTTTTTTTTTTNATTAGGATTCAAATTAGGTGCAAACAATTAGTATTTATTTTAATTGTATTTTTGTTTAAAAAAGTATTTCAAAAGGGTCTCTTCTCATGATTGCTTTCTGGATTTTCATCTGTCTGTTAAAAATGAATTCTGCACCAGCTTTATTTTTTTTTTTTTTTAACAAAATCATGGTCGGCCAAACAATTGGCCACCTACCACCGGGCTTAGCCTTTTTTCTGGGGGAAACTCTGCTCTCTGCTCGTCTGCCTTTTAATTTTAGCTTCACACCCATTCATCTCTTTATAACAAACATTAAGATTCTTTACAGACAGCTCTGGATTCACGATGCAGCGTGATTTCATTTCAAACCTCAGTGCCGTAAACTTTCTTTCTTCCTTCCTTAATTTAGATCTACAGAGGGCTAACCACCACCACCTCTTCCTCCTCCTCAGCCTTCCACACCCTTTGTGGTTCTGGCTCAGCAAAAATCTGCCTGTGTTTAAGCAGCTTCCACTTCTTGATTTACAAAAAAGCATCAGGAATTAGACTGACTTAATTTAAAATGTTGCTGCTGTCAAATTGTGTGAAATCATAAAAATAGCTGGAAGTTGAAATAAACAAACTCTGGTCTGCCATCAAACATGGAAATGGATCATTGCAGAAAGTCTGGTCTTAAACACAAGTTTTAATGGTTCCTAATATCTGAAAAGTTTAGTAACAGTTATATTTGTAAACACAAGTTATGATAAGATGTGAGAAAAAACAAAAAATCCACATTTTTAATCTATTTGAATAAATCTGTTCAACTTGTTAATTTTAACCTCACAATTTAATGAAAAATGTTAGAAAAATATAAAATATACAACATTTGTATTCATTTTCTTTATGCTAAAGTTTATAAAATATACTTTTTAGCTTTGAGTCAATTTGTGATTCTGTATCCTAATCTGTTTTATTAATAATTGTAGCTGTCAAAGAGCCTATCTTTAAGAAATAAAGAATAAGATTTCAGCCTTAATTAAAAAAAAAAATCAAGAACTAATGACAGATTTTTTTTGAATGAGTACATAAAATGTTTGATGCTGATTTTAAATAGTGATTGTCAACACATTGTTCTTACTCTCCTTATGTATGTTCAACAAAATTAAAAACTAAGTAACTATTACAATATAGAATATAAATATTCTTACAATATGTTAACTTGAACATCTGTAGTAATACTCGTTACATTTCTGTTTCTAAATAGAAGCAAATAAACCATGTGATTTGATTTTTTGTTTGTTTGTTTTAACACTAAATGTGTAAAACTGATTTTTTTTTTTGCTCGTACTTTCAGAATCTCATACCAGCCTATGCCTCATGGTAATGTTAAATTATATTTACCTGTCAGTAGTAGTTCAGGTGTTTACATGTCAGATTAACAGTTCTTGCCGAGTATCGTGGCAAACGGCTTCTTTTCCTACGTGGTGACCAAAGCTGCAAAAGTACAACTTGTTTTGACTATGTTGAAGTTTATAGTCTAAACAGACTGAACACCTACACATGGGGTTAAACGTGTCCGAGTTCTTCTTTACATTTCCATCCTCAGTCAAGTTATGCGGAGTGTGTCTGCACAAACTGAACTGTAGGACCGTTCTTGCTGACTGAGCCGCTCATCTTAGATTAATGACATTTTTTGCAACGTTCACAGCTTTTGAAAAGTTTGCAGCATCGTTTGGTAACAACAGGCGGGTAATGTTTTGTCCTTTCTTACTGCTGACGTGAAGGACGGACACAACACATAGATGTTTGAGCAAGTCATCACAGTGAGTCACATTTCTGAGAGTATCCTTGCAGAGTAATAAACTTTTATTCAAATAATCAATATGCAACATGATTTTAATTTTTTTAACCTAATATATTTCCACATCCTGAGCATTAGTAAAACATGTATACAGTGTAATGCAGGTCTCTCCAATTAAAAATATAAAACATTGAAATTCAGAAACCTATCTTTTCTTTTAATAGAATCAAGAACAAAAGACAAATAAAATCGGTACTTTTCTGTTTACAGTCAAATGCTCTAAGTGCCAGAAATCTCCTCAGAGTAAATGCACTCAAGAAACCCAAATGTGTTTTTCCCAGTTTTGGAGTTTTCCTTTTCATGCAGGCTGTTATTTCCTGTTGCAAATACTTCAGCAGTGATTTTACCATTAAGATCTGGGACAGTTCCCATGCCGTTGGCTTAAAGGGAGCAGAGGAGACATCTGTAATCATAGATCAAGTAAACACAGGCGGGATGCAGAGCTTTGTTGGGCGTTCGCTGTTATTTTTTCCATCTTCTTCATCTCTGCTTCTGTTCACGAGGATGGTGGTCGACTTGGATTGTTTTTTTTAGTACTGTCATCTGCTTTGTCACCTCATTCAGGATGAAAACAACAACTTTTTATTCCAACAAATAATTAAAAAAACATGGTAATTCTGCTGATGCATTTAAAATGTTAGTTTATCCAAACATTAAACTAGTGCATTTACATGGATGAATCACTTGGCAATCTTGTTCACATTGTCACACACACAAGACCATGACAACCAGTTCACCAATATATAACATATATTTGTTTAAAACTCCAGATTGGGCGAGTTTCTAAATGGATTTCCTGTGTGGTCCGTTGGACCCTTAATTAGACACGTCATACTTTGGCTCTCTGCCCCAAAACCTGGGCAGGACATGATGATGATGATTGAGGAGAAGGAAACCCAGAGTGGAAAGAGATGAGTCCAGTGATAATTTCCCCTGGAATGTCTTTTAAAAAAGGGAGGAGAGGCATGTAGGAAGTGGCATGACAATTTAGCCAGCAAGAGCTGTTGGATGTTTCTAGGAGCGATGGTGCGGGCACACACACACACACACACCCTTACAAAAGTTAGTGTTTTCTCCCAGTTAATTTGTGAGGGCAGCTTTGTGTGTTTCTATCAGGAGTTCAGATGGCTATCTTTGATAAATTGCATTTCTAGATCTCCCATATCATCATCACTTTTTAATTGTATTAAATTAAGTAATTGCACTGTAAATGGTATCAGTGAGTCAACACTAGTTCAGATGTAATTAGAACATTTATTATCCTAATGACAGTATATTTAACTACAATGTATTTGGTGTTTGTTGAGCTGAGCAGCAGCTGTGTGTGGCATTAAACTGTTTATTTTAGATGGATGTAGTTGACACATTGAGTCTGAACTGTCGGCACTTTCACAAAACACTTCAAGCTAGGACTTGGATGCATTCTGGCTGCTCCGGTGTGATTTCAGAATGGACTGAGGCAGCATCAGGGGCTTGAAGCCAACCCATCGCTGATACTCCTTTGGGCCGTCAAGCAAGGTACTAACAGCTGACATGTGGAAAGGTAAGCTGGCTTTGCAGCTCAAGGGTGTGATGACACAGTCTTTGCCACCACCTACACAAGGGATTTTAAAGCTTAAACAACAATAAAAAACAGATTTATCACAGAAGAGAAGATCAGTGATGTTGCACAGCAACTTTGCATTTAGTAAAGAAATTGGTTAACCACAAAAAGGATTATTAAGCTGAGTTTATCTGCTATGTTTTTAAAAATGTGGGAAACTCCCTTCTTACATTTAACGCATAGTGCTCCACATTACCGCAGCAGAGTTATGCTCTACACCCTTTTTGGTTCAACGACATTCATTTCTAAAAGCTAACATCTATGTGTGAAGTGGCCGAGATGATTAGTAATTTTATGAACAGTCAGAGACAACTTAAAGATGGACTGATTTAGTTTTCTGAGAGAAATGGGCCTGAAGGCACCTTGATGTGGGAACATTCTTCTCACCTGTGTCTCCGCATTCCTGAAGTATAAGTGCATCTCAGTCGTCATTAAAAATAACTGGTTTTAAACCAGAGCAATTGCGCTACAGTTGTTACTCAGACTTAAGTATTTGGTCACACCTGACCACCGGCAGCTACAACAGCTTCCACTCTTCTTGGAAAGCTTTCCATAAGGTTTTGGAGTTCTTTGTGAGAATATGTTGCCCATTCATTCTGTAGAGCACCTATGAGGTCAGGCACTAATGTTGGGCCAAATCAAATTTATTGACATGGCACATTAAATAGTGAGAAAATAACAGCAAACCACACAAGAACATACAAAGAAAGAAAAACTATATAAAAGAAAGTGGTCATACACATAAATTGTAAAAAGAAAAACAATTAAAATGATGAAAAGGGAGTCATGTGGGACCGCCAAGGAAGATGGCAGCACGCTAGCAGAGCTCCGGAAACCGACAATTTTTTTTTGCATTTATTTTGAATGTACATCTCTCAGCTCACCCGGACATTAATACGCTCGACACGCCAAATCCTATAGTCTTCATAAGAGACCAGATCTTGATAATTTACCGACGGAATGTCAAGCAACAACAAAGCTAACTTTTTCAAAGGAGCGGCAACGAGAAGTAAGCTAGCAACGAGGACCAGCCCCACGCCTGAAAGCGCTGCTGCTAACCCGCTGACAAACCCAAGCTGCACCGAAGAGAAACGTATAGACCCCAACTTCATGGAAGAAATACGGAAAATGAGCGCAACACTACAAGTTGTGGCGACAGATGTTGTCTCGATTAAAGAAACAACTAAAGAGCTTAAAGACTCCGTAGAAAATATTCTAACTAGGCTGGGCGAAGTTGAACAGCGAGTGTCCGACATGGAAGATGCAAGCGCTCGGGTGGAGAAATGTGTGGAGATATGTGACAAGAAACTGGCAACTCTCTGGGAACGAGTCGAGGACTTGGAAAACCGGAGTCGGAGGAACAATGTGAGAATGGTGGGACTGAAAGAAGACAAAGAAGAGAGAGGGAAGGTGCGTGAGTATGTGGAAAGGATCATTGCTCAGGGGTTCGGCTTCACGGGCAGCGAGTTCGAAGTGGAGCGGGCCCATCGCTCACTTGCGCCCAAGCCAGATGTCAATAAACCACCCCGGACCATCCTGATTCGGTTTCTGCGCTCATCGGCTCGGGATAAGGTGCTGCAGATGGCCAAAGAAAAGCGTGGGCTGGAGTGGGAAGGCTGCAAATTATCTTTCTTTGAGGACCTGTCGAAGAAGCTGGTGGAGAAACGGAGAGCTTTCAACACTGTAAAGAAACGCCTCCGGGAAATGGAGGTGAAACACCGACTGCTGTTTCCAGCAACGCTCACCTTCACCTGGAAGGGAGAACGGAAGACATTCCAAGACAATGCAGAGGCTGAAAGGTTCCTGCAACAAGCTAAGTGAAAAACAGGTGTTACTGTTTGAGGTGTATAATTATCAAAAACATTATGTAAAGTTTACGTCGGTTGTGCGTCGGAGTTCGGATGGCTGTGTTGCCTAAGAACGATTTTCAGCGTGTCTCACGGACCAAGTTTAATTAGAGGGTTAAGGACAGGACTAAAAGCAGCAACATGTTCTTTGTTGCTTTGCTGAGTTCTATGTTGTATTTATTTTCTTTCTTCTGCACCAGGTCAGTTTATTTAAGTTTGAGAATGCTGTTAATATTAGTTATTATTCTGATGTATATGTACCTCGTTAAGTGGCAGATCAAATCACGCAAAGTATACCAGATAGCAAAGGATGCCTAAGGGATATATCAACATAATATCGTGGAATATTAATGGATGTGGGCATCCAATTAAAAGACAAAAAGTTTTGACTTATCTAAAATCCAAAGGGGCTGATATTGCATTCATTCAAGAATCGCATATAATTGGGGATGAAGAAGCTGCTAAGTTCAAAAGAGGTTGGGTGGGTAAAGTGTACCACAGCTCATATTCAAGTAAACGAAATGGTGTAATGATTCTTGTTAATAAGAACATAAGTTTTGTTATGCTTAAACAACACAATGATAAGGAAGGACGCTTCATATGTGTTGAAGCCTTGCTGAATGGAACTAGGACTGTCCTCTGCAACATTTATGCACCTAATCTGGAAGAACCCGACTTTTTTCATGAAATTAATAGTATATTAGGAAACACTGAGGGCCATATTGTTATGGGGGGCGATTTCAACCAGGTGATGGATGGATTTATTGACAAAAGTATGCTAAGGGGGAAACTGTCACCTAAGGATAGGGCTGCAATCCAAATGCTAGCCCAGGACTGGAATCTGGTTGATATATGGAGACTGGTAAACCCACGTGAGAGAGAATATACTTTCTACTCTCACAGCCATAAAATATATTCTAGAATTGACTTCTTCTTAATATCTAATAAACTAGTGGAGTCAGTAATGGGCTGTGAAATAGGACCAATTATTATAAGTGACCATGGTATAGTGGAAATACATATAGACTTCAATGTGGAAAAAGAAAGGAAGGGACGTTGGAGACTTAATACTATGCTACTCCAGAATGAGGCATTTAGTAACTCTATTTTGGAGGATCTTAATTTTTTTCTCCAAGTAAATATTGGCTCCACGGATAATATGGCCTCTGTGTGGGAAGCGTCGAAAGCATATATGCGGGGAAAATTCATTGCGTATACATCAAAAATTAAAAAAGAAAACACTGGGAAAGAAAAAACGTTGGAAAAAGAAATATGTTTGCTAGAGAAAAAAATAGCACGGAATTACTCAAATGATCTATATCAAACACTTTGCAATCTTAAATATCAGTTACATGAACTATATAACAAAAAAGCTGAATATGCCTTGTTTAGACTTAAAATTAAATATTACGAAGGTGGAGAAAAAAGTGGCAAATTACTAGCGAGACAACTTAAACAACAAGATAACTCCAACAACATTCCGCTAATTAAGAAAGATGGTAAAACATTCACCGCAACCAAAGACATAAATAGGATCTTTGAAGAGTTTTATAAGAACCTTTACACATCTATTGATAAACCTGACACGGAAGAAATGAATGCTTTTTTCTCATCATTGAAATTGCCTAATATCTCCAATGAACAAAGAGAAGAATTAGATTCTCCTATCACTTTAGAAGAAATTAAAGCTACGATTTTGTCTATGAAACCTGGGAAATCACCGGGCCTGGACGGCTTTCCAGTTGAATATTATAGAAAATATATTGACACCATAGCCCCAGTGTTGCATGATGTATATAGAGAAGCCTTTGAATCAGGCTTTTTACCCGACACTTTCAATGAGGCTCTGATATCACTTATTCCAAAAAAAGACAGAGATGTTTCAGATCCATCTAACTTCAGACCTATTAGTCTCATAGGAGTAGATTGCAAAATATTAACAAAAACACTAGCATCACGGTTAGAAAAAGTACTTCCGCATATCATAAATGAAGACCAGGTAGGCTTTATCAAGAACAGGTCCTCAATCGACAATATGAGAAGGCTTACTCATCTAATACATCTGAATCGCTCTAATCCAGTCCCCGTTGCGGCGTTCTCTTTAGATGCTGAGAAAGCCTTTGACCGTGTGGAATGGGGGTTTCTTAAAACGACACTTCTGAAATTTGGATTTGGGTCTAGGTTCTGCAAATGGGTTGAAATATTATATTCTAAACCAAAAGCAGTAATTATGACGAATGGTCAGTTGTCCAAATATTTTCATCTTTCCAGAGGGACAAGACAGGGCTGTGCATTATCCCCATTGCTTTTCACGCTGGCTGTGGAACCATTAGCAGTGGCGATAAGAGTCAACCCAAGAATTAAAGGAATTCATGCAGGAGGAAAAGAGCACAAGTTGCTTATGTATGCGGATGACATCTTAGCTATTATAGCAGATCCAATTGTCTCTATTCCAGCCCTATTACAGTGTGTTGAATCATATTCAAAGCTTTCAGGATACAAGATTAACTGGAACAAATCTGAGTGTATGCCCATATCCCAAACATGTCACTCAAATGATATTACACCATTTAACTTTAGATGGATCCCCTCGGGTATGAAATATCTGGGTATACGACTCCACTCGAATCTAGAGGAAATAATGCTACTGAATATGGAACCACTTCTTCAGAAGATAAAAACTAATCTTGATAAATGGGCAAAATTGAAACTTTCTTTATGGGGAAAGGTGAATGTAATAAAAATGGTGATAGCCCCACTATTCAATTATGTGTCCATGATGGTACCAGTTGACATCCCCTCTCAGGTCTACAAACAGTATGAGGCTTATGTGAAGGACTTCCTTTGGGACAAGAAGAAACCCAGAATTAGCATTAAGAAAATGTGGTGTACAAAGGATGCAGGGGGCATGGCCCTCCCTAACGTAAGACTATATAATCTCGCATTTGAAATGGCTAGGTTGTCCAAGTATTTTGAAAAGGGAGAAACAAAGCTGAGCTGGATGAATATTGAAGAAGAATTAGTTAACCCCTTCAGACCAATGGATATCCTTTCCCATGGTAAAACGGATAATAGAAAACCTCTGCCCACAAATCCGATATTAGCACATTCTAAATTAGTATGGAAGGAGATGCATAAAATATGTAGAATATCACATTCGAAACAGTTGTACTCCTCACTGTGGTTGAATCCATCCATCTGTATTGGAAGGAAAACTGTTTACTGGGAACAATGGCTTATGAAGGGAATACGTACTGTGAATGATTTGTATGCAGACGGGGTTTTTATGTCTTTTTCAGATGTCATGCTGAAATACAATATAAAAAAGGATAGTTTCTGGAAATATTTACAAATTAGAGACTGTATTATTAGAGACGAATTCATACATAAGGATAATCCAGTACAGGAATTTATGGACTCATGTAGAATTAAATATAAGGCGTCCACATTTTACAAGCTGTTTAATAGTATGCAAAAGGATGTATGTAAAAGTCTGGGGATTGTCTGGCAGAGGGACCTTGGCTGTATTTTTAGTGATGAAGAATGGCTGAAAGTGCTGTCAAATAATGGGAAATATATTAAAGAATCAAGAGGGAAATTTACGCACTATAAGATGGTACATAGATTTTATTTCACCCCATCCAGACTCCATAGAATGGGTCTGCTTACCAACAACCTATGTTGGAAATGCAAAACTGAACCAGGAACCTTTATACATGCGATCTGGGAATGTAAATTAATTTCCCCATTTTGGAAGACAGTATTGCAACACATTGGAAAATGGATAGGTGTGGGGATACCGATGTCACCAAGACTCTGCTTATTGGGGGATCAAACAGTGATACCTAATATGTCGAAACACCAAAACACTGTGGTGCAGGTGGGGACGGTCACGGCTGCCAGAATAATCCTCAGACTGTGGAAATCTCCAATCGCTCCGAATGTTAGGAGCTGGTTGGAATTAATGCTGGAAATAGTGTCATATGAACAAATGCTGGCCAAACTAAATGATGACATGGAGAACTTCAAGAAATCCTGGAACTGTTTCCTCTCCTGCAACATTGGGACAAGTAAACTTCTATGATGACCGGTTGTTTTAGAAAATACTGTTGAGTGACTACATCTGTTTACTATATTTGTTTCTGCCAACATCGAGGATATTTAATCTTTTGTGAAACTTTTATTGATTTGATATGCACTGACCTGGGTTTTTTTTTTTTTTTTTTGTTTTTTTCCTTTCTGCTTTGTTTTATTTGTAATTTTTTTTTTGTTTGTTTTATCAGGGTGTGTGGAGGGTTGGGAAAGGTTGTAAACATGTTCTGAAACAACAATAAAAACTTTAATAATAAAATGATGAAAATATGTCAACCATGCCAGTGAGTATTTGTGTTTTAGGATGGGACTTTAAAACATTGAAAGAAAGTCTGGCTTGTAGTCTCTGTTCCAGTCCCTCCCAAAGGTGCTCAATGGTGTCGAGGTCAGGGTTCTTTAGCAGAACGAAGATCATTAAAGTACCAGTGTAAGATAATTTCTTACACACTTTTTGGTTTGGTTTAGAGTAATGATTATGCTTCAGAAATGAGGGGAATACAATCCAATGTCCTAATAAGGATAGAAATACAAACTTGGACAATCAATGTCATAGGCAAGAGCTTTTTGGATCATATCTTAATATACAAGCTCTTGCCTGTCATTTTCCCAACAAGTTTGTATTTTTATCGACATTGTTTTGTCTTCCACTTGTTTCTGTAGCATAATCATTACTTGTCAGACCACAAGGTTTACATCGTGACTGTTCAGTAATACACAAACAATTACTCTTTAAATATTACAACAAAGTCAATTTCATTGATTTCGTCTTCTCTGTGTGATGGTTGGTTGTTGTGAGATTTTACTAAGTAAATTGTAAAACATTTGAAACTCAATCATCTGTCTATTTCATTCCTCCTCTTTAAGAACTATCAGCACATATCATGATTTTGTTTCGGTTTAGTTCCACAGTCCCACCCAAGATGCTGAAGGATAATTTACTTTGCATTCATATCTTTGCAGTGCTTAGACATCCTAAAGAAGTTTTTCCTGTTTGTTAGCTCCATGCTGCGCTCCGGAGAGACCGTCGTTCTCAGAGTTCTTTAAAATCACAACATATCTGCGTTGGTTAGACCTCTGAGATCTGTTTGATTTCCTCCTCATTTTTTTTTTTTTTTTTGAATACTAATGTGCAATGCTTCATTTACAAATATAACCGAGAGACAGCTGCTGTACTCATTCATGATGAGATTCAGGCTGTGCAGCAGAATCCATGTGTGTGTTTGGAACATTTGTTTCTGCTTCCATCCACAAATCTCTTTCTCTCCGATATATGTTGAATGTAATGATTTAAGTTTTGATGGCACATTTTTGAAAACATTTCACATCACAGCAAATAAAACGGTTTTAGAAACATCTTTATGAGATGAAGGGATTTTCTAACCAGCTGGTGCAGAGTAAACGCATCATAATACACAAACGTCAGCTGACAGTCTGTTCAGATTATCACCACGATGTGCTGAACATCCAGAGCAACAGTCTGTTCTGTTCAGCAAGCAACAGAGCTAAGGTTTTTATGACTGAGGACATTCAGCGTCACAACCTCTTGTTCCCACAGGAGCAGACAGAACAGTCATTCTTTGCTGCAGTTATGTCGCCTCGTTCAAAAATAATGTTCAGTTCAACACCAATGATCTTTTTGCACCTCAGTCTTCTTCTACACACAGACTCCACAAAGCTGCTTAGGAGAGATTAACGGTCCAATTAATGGGTAAATCTCAAAATATTTCTACTTCCTGGCCCCCACCTCTGAAGGAACATTTCAGAAAATTCACTGCTTGAGTTTAAGCTGCTGGTTTGAGATGATAAATGGATACTTGAGCCATTTTGAAGCAGGGTTCTGTGGAAAAGTTGAGAACATCTTACCTGTCAGTACATGTCATACTAAACCTAACAGTCAGGCTGCCACTGACAACTAAGCGACTAATTTTTCAGCTATAATAGATTAAGACCCACCCTAACTGTTTATGCTCATTGTTTTTGTTTTGTTTTTTTGCAGGAGTGTTGCTGCACGGCTTGTCTCGTCCGTTTCGAATACTGCTGCTGGTGAACCCAGAGAGCGGGAAGGGACAGGCACGGACCCTGTACAAGAATCACATCCAGCGAATGCTCAATGAAGCGGGTGTCATACACACTCTGATCCCCACTGGTGAGTTTTGAGGTCAAGTGCGCAACAAAGGGTTTAAGTATAGAAGATCTGGTGGCATATCTTCACGAGGTGCAGCTGATTTGTGATCTCATTCTGATGCCAGGTCGATCTGCCGCACTGATCCAGCTCTGACAGAGGCTGGCGTTCGTGTGCTCCTGATAATTTGTCTGCTATAAAAAGCTTGCTCTCATTATCCTAGGGCAGACATATTCGGCCGCTTGGAATTGTCTCATTTATTTGAATTTTCCGCTTGACATTTCTTTTTTTTTTTTTTTTAAATTTACAAAATACAAGAAGCTATCTTTCCCATTTCTTATATTATTTTGGCCATGACATCCATTACTGTAGACCATAACTAAAAATCAAACCAAAAACACCCATCTTGCATTTGGTAAATAATCCAAACTTTTGTTTTGTGCTTGGTTTATTCAGAGCCCCTGTAAAATATCAGATTATAATTGTTTTTTTTGTTTTTTCCCCTCCATTCCATGTCCCACTTTATGTTGGTTCATGTAGCTCAATAACAAGACCTACCTTTGCTAACTCAACTACTTTTTATTTTTTCATTAGTCCTGATTGGTTTTAAGAGGCACCTGGCAAGATGTTGAATTTTTGACACTGAAGAAGATTTTGTCCTGGGCCATCCTTTGTCATAAAATCCTTACAAAGCATGGACGTGTAATAAAACACTGGATCTTATTTCCCTGCCTTGTAGGACCAATGAAGATTGGAGTCCAATGTCACTCCTTCCTGTCACTTTTAGCCCTACCGCTATGTTTTGGGAGCTCATGCCGGCAGGAAGGATGCTGGTGGGAAGGGTGTCCTGATCTATGTTATGTAAAGTGAAGGAACAGGGCTCTCTAGCTCTTAAAATCTGAGATTTTGTTTTTGGTACACACCTTGAACAAACAAGGTATAAGTAGAGTTTGTAAAGGGGAAAAAAACTCAAATGTAAGTCCTGTATTTTCTTCAGTAAAAATATTTTTATTGCAACAAAGTTTGTTATAGAAGATTTTATTGGAGGTATTTGGACTCCTAGCTAAAATAGCCTCACTTTGAGACAAGAAACTCTTAACTTTAGAGATATTTTGAAGATGAGGAAAAAAAGGGCAACATGCTGTGCAACCACTATTCTGAAGCTGAAATAAAAGATGTGAGATTTTTCTTCATGTTGGTTGTTTATCATAAGCAGTTTAAAACATACCAATCTTTAACTTTGTGGATTGCACAGTGAACTAATGTTCACTAGTGTTAACTAGTAGCTGTAATACAGCCGTGTTTGGAGCTCTTTGAGTCTTGGCTCAGTGTCAGCTGAGATACGCTCTGGTCCAAAGCAGTGATGAACAGGAAAACACAGGAAGACAGTGGATGGAGTGAAAGAAAAGCTCTGCTTTTATTCTGCATCAACCGTAAAGTCAGGGACGTGACAGAATGAGGTCATAACCATGTCAGATCGCTCTGCACACTTAAAATGCGTTTCAGGCATAATGCATTATTTTTTAGATGTGTAAATTTAGTGCAGAGCTGTTGAACTTTGAACGTAAATTCCCTTGGCTTTAATTTGGACAAATTAAACTTTAAAGTAGTACAGTCAAAGTTGGTTGCTTTTGTGATGCCTAATAATGAATCTAGGAGCTGTGTGGGATGTTTAAGTTTTGGGATATTTTTTTAACCCAACCTTGAGCCATATTTTTCCACAACTTTGTCTCTGACCTGTGTGGAGAGTTCCTTGGTCTCCTTGTATCTTCTTTGGTGGTAGCCCTTACTGCTGGTGTTGAACTAGAAAAAGTTTGGGATTTTAAAGCAAATGGGGTGAATACATATTCTCACATGCCTTCAGTCTTATCATTTTTAGTCATTTAAAAAAAATCCCCCTCCATCCCATTAAACTAGAGTATTTTATGTAGGTCTATTACTTATAATCAAATTGAAAAACCATTTAAAAAAAAAAATATATATATATATATATATATATATATAATATAAAATTTTCCATAAAATGATTTCTTCAGGTACAATGAAAGTGACATCCAGAGTTTCATCTGAGCCATTTTGAAGAATAAAAAGATTACTTTGAAAAGACTAAACATGTAATTCTGCTGAGGGGAGATTGGTTCTGGTGAGGTTTAGTCAATGTCCGAGAGGGAAGTTAATTCTGTTCGACCAAACCATTAGTCAGAGCCATTTGGGAGAGATTAAGCAAAAGGGATTTATTCCAGAAGATTTTCAATTACTGCAACATCAGAATCTCTCTGTCAGTGGTCATTCTGTCACGCTGATGGTAATTTAGTGAATAATACTGTGTTGTTTGGGATTTACTGGTCATAAAGAACATTTATTAGATTTTTCTCTTTCCCTGATTTTTTTTTTTTCTTAAGTGCAAGACTATTAAGAGGATGGGGTACGCAAGATGATTATGTGTAAAAGTATATGGTTAAAGGGGATTTTGTGAGAGTGTGTCCTTACATATTTGTGTTTTGCAGTGTGTACACATTTATTACATAACAGCTCTGCCTTCATATGGGTCAGAGGCAGTTGATCAGGATAATGATGGCGACAGCATGAAAACAAAACAAGAGGAGGGTTTTATCTGGAGGAGGGGGGCAGATGCAGAGAGAAGCTCAGAGAGAAAAGCTGTGAACTGATTGGAGGTGTTGTTGGTGTTACTGTGGACTGTGTGTTTGGTAATGTGATCATCTGCTCTCCTTTAACCACTTTTAGTCTGTGACTGACTGCTGAGAGCTTCTTTGCTTTGCGGTTAAGTAGGTTTTTCCTTTCGGAGGTGGGTGATGATGTTTTTTCCCAAAGTCTGTGCATGTGTGTGGGCATGTGTTCATTAGTCTAATTGTTAGAACTAAAGGTTAGTGTAGTTGTAGCTGACAGTCATCACCAACACATTAGGTGCTACGCATAGCGCAAGATCTCTGCTTAAAATTCAGCATCTTCTGACTATGCTTTAAACTAATTTATACGACCAACAGATGGTTAACTTAGGTTTTTATTGCTTCACTTAAACATATCCTGTACTTGCAGGAGCTAGCGCTTTTTGTTATGGTGCGTTCACTGACCGGTTATATTGGATTTCAACTGGATTTCAAGCTGAAAAGCAACCAATTCTGGCCACCGGCTGAACAATCTATCTGTATTTTTATTCTAGTATAATAACATGAGGCAAAATATACAGTTCGTTTACCCTATAAAATACCATATTTAAAACAACTAATTTCATACTTTTAAATGTTTTGTTTTTTATGATGGTTTATAAAGAGTCTAAATATAACGTTCTCTGCAAACAAACCATTTTGTACTTTTTTCCTTTTTTTTGGTCCATAATTTTTGAATTAGTAATACAGAAGGCAGCCTCTTACATCTTCTTCTTACGTCTGTGAATGACAACTCTGATGTTTAAAAAAATAAAAAATCAACCAGAACTTTGATGGTTTTTGCCTGGTCTTGGTGAGGTCTCAGGCCTGTATTAGGAATGCGGTAGGCTTACCGTTATGTGTGATGGAGCATGTCAGGTTGTGCAAAGTTTTGAACATACACAAAACTTCTGTAGTGAGGCCATGGTGGTTTATCATCCTGGTAGCAGTGTATCAGGGTCCTTGCTGGAGCGTGGTGGCAGTGTGTTCACACCTCACTTCACTCTCCCCTTACCTGGATGGGGTGTGATCAGGATATCTGACTGCATCACATGACCTCTGTAGAGTCTTGCTTAGTGTCGTGAAATTTGGTAGCTGCAACCGGACACTGTCTGAGACAGTTGGGTACCTACAAAAACAGAAGGAAAAACCTATTTGGAAAGTATTAAGAGCACAGCAACATCTTGATTGTCTACACAATCTACAAACTGAAGGAAGTTTTTCAAATTTGCTGCAATTCAGCCATATTGTATGAGATCATTAAGGTCATAGGGAGGGTAGAGGGGTCATCATCCTGTGTGAAGTATGTGATTTAAAAAAAATTTTTTTTTGCAGCAACTTGAAGTGTATTGTTGCCGTGTTCAATATGGACCATAAGGAAATAATGCATAGTTTAGGGAAATGGGAAGAGTTGCACTTTTCCGGTTAAAATGGTCTCTTTAATGTGTTTGGCAGTGACACAGAAGCTGCATGTTTTGCTGTTTTTATGCGTCTCTGGCATTTGCCCACAGAATACAGCTGCAAGTCTTGTGAATGTAAATGCTAACAAGAGAGGACGGACTCATTATTGGACTCTTGGCTGGGTGGCAGCTGTGGGAGCTGCGCAGTGGTTGGAAGATGGATGATGACTGCACTGCTGGGGGTGTTGGTGAATGTGTGCGTTTTTGTGCGTGTATGAGTTTGTAAAGATGGAACACTGATGTGACTCCTGGGCAAACCATCCCACTGCTCAGGCATCCTAAGATGTCTGTCGGACAGAAATAACTAAATAGCGTTATGCTTTCCTGCCCAGACTTCATGTCCCTGATACAGATTTAAAATATTTATCAGAAGAGACATAAATCCCCTGAAACAACCTCTGTGCTGCTCTTTTGTCTGTCCTTTTTCTGTCTTTCAGATTTTTCAGATAAAGAAGTGTCTTGACTCATTCTAACAGGGTTCATATGTTTTGTATTGGAGGTTTTTGTTTGTTCTTTTAAATACAATGGCACATGTAGAGATATTAAAATGATGATTGTATAAAGGTAAGAAAGGAGGCCAATAATAGGACAGCGCTGTTGGAAATGTCCTAGATCCTATGAATTTTTGCACGGAAGTCATTAAAAAATTTATAAAGCCAATTGTGAAAACCTCACTGGAGCTGTGTACACGCTGCATAATGCTGACAGTTTGACTTTTTTTTATTTTTTATGTTTTTATAAAGACAATTTTACTACTCGGAATCATTGATCCAAAACTATAAATCCTGTGAGGAGAACTTTGACACAAAAATGTCAGGTCAGCAGCCACTGTTAAAGCGACTCGCTGTTTATTTCCTGTGTAAAATTAATTCTCTTATTTCAAGGCTGTCATGATGAACAACTCAGGGTTGTAAAAGTTGAAAGACTTATCAGGTAGAAAGGATGCTGGTCAGGTTCCAACATGGAAAAGATTAGGGTGCAGCTTTTTGTTGCTTGTTTTTTAAGCTCAAATTAGATGAGGGATAGAAGCCCATGTGGGAGGGTTTTCTAAATCTGCTTCTATTTATGGTTTCCAATCGTTGCCACCTGCTCCCACCCTGCATTATTTCTCCCTGTCTGCCCCCACCAACAATTTACTGCTCAAAGAATAGTTTCATTGATTTCAGGTTCTCTCATCTCCTGTTGTAACAAACATTTTCAGACAGATATTTTTCTTAAAGGGACATTATGGCATGTATTTCAGTAGCCTCACAATTTTGTTTGGTTATGATTCCCGTGTTAAAGATGTGATGCATTTATAAATAAGCCTATTTAAGACTACAGATCTGTATCAAGTTTTTTTTACTCAAAGTGCTTTAAAAATCAAACGAATGTCTTACCTGTTGTTGAATGAGCCAAGTGCATTCCACTCTCAGATCAGGTAAGACAAATGTCTTTGAGTTGTACGGTGCTACTGTATTGTTTACTTGAAGCCCAAGTGTCCTCACCTGAAACATGAAACTGTACTGTAATGTAAGTAAAGGCTTAAGGAGGGTGTTACTGGAAATGTTCCAGATGCATCTTTCTTTTTTTTCCTAAAGTTATGTAGGTATGAAAAACACGTTTGACTTTGCTATTAATATTTAGTTTCTTATTTCACCCTTCATCATTAGGCAGAAAAAATAAATCTCTTTTCTGTGCCTGAACTATGTTGTAGCTACAATAATCTAGTGACCTTGTTGTCTTTTTCCACCAAACAGGTTTCAGTGCTAAACCAGAGTCTGAGCCAACTCGGCACCAGTTCTTTGAAACCACCAACATTTTGCTGGTTCAGAGCAAAGACCTATGTTTGCTTGGAGTTGGAGAATGAAAATGTGAGCTTTAGCTATTTATGACCTGGACTGGTGATATTAGGAAATATTAGGAATAACAAGATAAACCCTGTGACTTGAGTAGATGAATTGTGTGTCGGCTCTGTGATTCTCTATAAAAACTTCAATTTGCAACAAAGAGAGGATGACAAATTTTGTGGAAAATAGTTTTCTGTGGTATAATGACGTGGCTCTGAGTTTGCTTTCTGGATGTGGAAAACCAAACTGTTTTAAAGAACCGGTTAAGAACCGGCTCTATCACCAGCCCTGGTCTAGCACTGGTCCCACATTTTGGTAAAAAAAACATTTTGGAAAAAACCCCATGAGTGATGCATTTCACTTTAAACCTCCCTCAAAAAGTTGCTTTAAAAAGCCAAGTGCCATTTATTTGGTGTAGCGTTCAGTGTTTGTGAGGCAGGACATCATTTAGCCATAATTACAGCTTCTAGTTGTAATCACAACCTCTGAGCTGAGCTGCACCGTGACTGTCACTCAGTTTAGATACTTTTTCTAGAGGCTCACCACCAAAAAGAAAACAAAAAGTGCCCGTGTTTGAAGCAGATCTCTTGGTTCGGCCTGAACAGGACGCAGCATCAGAGCAGGAAACTTCTGTCATCATGTAGGCTTCAGTCAGACCAGATAGTCTCAGCAGTTCTGTGCCAAGGCAGGTTTCTGCTCTTTGGACACAAGTGTCAGCTCAAAGGTAAAGTCGAGCTGAGTTTGTGGTGATATGAAGAACCAGTGATTCAAGATCTCCATATCTGCACATAAATATTAGTGTGTGAAACACTAAAACTGATCAAAAGAAGACATTCAAAGTTTGTAGTGATGTGCATATAGCCTATAAACTATGAATAAATATCTGTAGAAAACTTCCGGTTATGGCGACCACGTAAGAAGACGTGCAGAACTTCGCTCCGCTGCTTGCTGCGCTCAATAGGGGAAAATAGCAGCTGTACACGAAAAATTTATGTAAGGAAAAGGATATAATGCCTAACTCGACTAAACAGCTCAAAGGGAAAAGAGAGGCAACCAAGCAAACGAAGCTTTTCGACCACAACCTCCGTGGTGAAGTTCGCAAAACCAACAAAAACATGGCCGAGCAAGAAGAAAGAAGCGACTCAGAAAATAGTAAGTCTGACCAAATTTTGGGCGCACTCGATTCATTGAAAAGCGAGTTCTCCTCGAAACTCGATGGTCTGCTGGTGACACTGCAAGATATGAAACAGGAGATGAAAGACTATAATGAACGTATGTCGCGAGCAGAGGACCGTATTTCCACCGCGGAAGACGGAGTGGCTAACCTACATGCTAGCGTGAGCGCCCTACAGGCTAAAAATAAGTCGATGGAAGATAAACTCATTGACTTGGAAACAAGGTCTCGCTTGAATAACTTAAGGCTAGTAAACTTGCCAGAAGGGGCCGAGGGTTCAGATTTATGTGCTTTTTTGGAAAAGTGGATACCCGAAGCACTGGGGAGTGAGAAGCTGCAGACCTCTCTGAGCTTGGAAAGAGCGCACAGATTAGGCCCGAGAAAGGACGGCGCCTCCCGACCCAGAGCCTTGATAATGAAGTTTCTTAACTTCCGAGAGAAACAAGCCGTCATCCGTGTCGCACGGGAAAAAAAGGATATCTTCTATAAAGATCAACGGATCCGCTTCTACCCCGACCTGGCCACCGAGCTCCACCAAC
>NC_051432.1:4190886-4242809 GCF_001649575.2 Kryptolebias marmoratus
TTTTTTTTTTTTTTTTTTTTGCCTTTTCTTTTTTTGTTAAATGTTCAAGCGGTTTGTCTTAACTGTTAAAATTCTAGACATTTTGGGAAAAAAAAATATCTGTAGAAATAATAAATGATTTCAGTCAGACTTTAAGGTAGAACCTGTTGCTTTAAGCAAAGGTGTAGATGTCTTTTAGGGCAGGAAGGTGGATGTTTTCTAGGCAGAATGTTTGCTTCTCTATGAAGCTGTTTCTGTGGCACTTCAGAAAGCAAAAAGCTTGCAGTTTGTATGACCTGTAAGGCAACCAGGAGCAGCGGAGGAACCATCATTAAAAACATTTGATGTATCACAAATACTCTGACAGTTAAAACGGCATCAAACAGCTGAACATCCTCAGTTTAAGTTAAGCCCACACTGTGGATGTTCAAACATTGTAAAAGGCTTGTACATGTCTCACTGTATGAGCTTGAATTAAAGAAAAAAAAAATCTTAATAGCAGTACGATGTATATTTAATCGACGCAAGACAGTTTAATTTTCTGCCACTGTAGAATTATGCCACAAACATCCAACAGATACAAGTCCAGCAATACTTAAAAATAATGCTGGCTATAATTTTTCCAGTTTCTGACACTGTTTTATAATTGTCGTAGGTTGACTTTGGTTGTGAAAATATTAGAACAGCTGTTTGTAATCCTGTCTCACTGAACCACCACGGACCACTGATTCAAGCTCACAAGAAAAAAATTTCTTTAAATATTTTGCCATGAAAAAATTCTGTCAGTGAAGGTCAATAATACCACAGTGTGAATTAGGTACAAGCATTTTTAGCAAAAGCACTCTTGGAATTTGTCAGTAATTATTTGATTTTTCTTTGAATATTTGACAAATGCCCATGTCAATACAGTTGGAACTTGCTGTGAATTAAACTTTACTCAAAGTCCTGCAGCTGAAAACCCCTCAAATGAAGCCAAAGGCTTCAGGTGCCGAGACGTGCTGCTGCTAATCTTGCTAGCTGGGGATCTTTTTATTCCTTCATTTTTGTCAAAATAAATCGACGTGGAGAAGGATGTACATATAGTGGCTCACCCGTGACCATAGTTTCTATTTCGTAATCTTTTAAAAATAAACTATGATGGCAGAAACATATCCTGGAAGGCATTGAGTTTTTAGTTTTTTTGTTTTTTTCTCTTTGGAGAAGACTCTTGACTAGAGTTTGCCAGACAGCATGTAGAAGACTCCATGGTCAAGTGCTTCTCGGCAGCCGGCTCTTACTGAGATTTTATTTAACAGTGGTTTTCTCTTCACCACTCTCTCATAAAGCTCAGACTTGTGAAGAACCAGGACAACATTGGTTATATGTAAAGTCTCTCCCATCTCACCTGCTGAAGCTTTAACTCCTTCAGAGAGCTCCCTGGGGTCTTGGTGGTCTCTCTCACTGTTCTCCTTCTTCAGGGTCACTCAGTTTGTGAGGACGGTCTGCTCTTGGTAGATTTACACATTTCCCATATTTATCCATTTCTTGATGATAGATTTAACAGAACTCCTGGGGAGGTATTCCTTGGTTTGTTCTGAGACTACCAAATATTTTGAAGCCCCTGACAGTTCACGGCGTGTGTGTGTTTGTTTTTTAGGACCTTTTCTGGTATAATCACCAATGTTGTGAGCACTAGTAGTCCTCACAGGGACAAAAACACAGTCCTAATACAATGGAGCTTTTGGGGTTAGTGGTTGGTTTTAGAACCAAGGTGTGAGTTGAGTTCTGCTTAGGTTTAGGTATATACTAGTAATGGTTTGGGTTGGGCTCTAGAAATGAATGGAAGTCAATACGGTGTCCTAATAAGGTAAAGTAAAAAGGTAAATACAAATCTGTCTGATGTGTCAGAGGAGCAGTGTTTGATATTGAATCTATTTCTGTCATTGTGTGTGCTGTACAAATGAGTGCTTCTATGACTACACCCTCACCCAACTTCCTAGCAGCTGAGTAAGCTGCCTACATTCTGTTTCCTGCTCCATCAACACGCACACACACATACACACACACACAAACATCCAACTGCACCAGTTGTGGCGCAGGTGGAGGAACCGTCTTTATTCAGGATGTGTGTGACAGCGAGGTGGAGGCTCCTTGTAAGGTGAGACAAGTTTAATGTGACAATGATGCTTCCTGTCACCTTACATGCTCTTAAAGCACAAAGATAACAGTCAGTCCTGATGTTTCTGGTACCAAAAGTACAACGGATACCATAAAGACAAGAGATAAAGCATGGAGTGGAATCTTATCTTTTCATACTTTGCTATTATCTTGTTTTTGTTTCATTTTCTTATATGTACTTATAACAAAGGGTCAACAAAATAAAAAATAGTCAACATATTACGTGTTATAGAGGATAATAGATCCACAATGGTTTTCATGACAAGGTTGTGGTGGTTTATCATCAGTGACAGCATAGCCATGACATCGGGAACACGCACTCTAGTGTCCTTTGGTACACCTCTAATTTAATTTAAAGTGATAGAAAAGTTAATCTGGCATTTTTACCTGAACCATTGATTAATTTTTCCATTATTCAGCAATCAGCTCAGTTTTTATTCATCTTGTCCACGAGATCATGTCCTCATCACTGCTGGATTAACAAACCATTACCTCTGTAGACAAATGTCTCTCATCTGCTGTCCTCTGCAGAAATAACAATTATCAAGATCATGAGCACATTGAGAATTGTTTCTGCTCCCTCGTCTCTCTCTCATTGAATACAAAAATCCCACCATGATGCAGCATCACTGCATTGCAGTCCTTTTGGCAATTAGGGCCCTTCAATCTGTCTCGGTGTTTGGTCTGTGGACAGATGAGTAACCGGGATGTGATTGGACTCATAAGAAGGTATTAGTATCTATTTTTCTGTGGGTTTTAGACAAGATGGGGGTTGGGACAAGATCCCTCTCCGGAGGACTCTGTGTGTTTCAGGTCAGAAAATAGTTTGCTTTTTAGATCCCTGCTGCTCTCAGGTTTATTGGCTCTGATAAGCTCCTCAGACAAATGTAAAAATGTTGTTTTTGTTTTAAGATAAACAGAAATAAAATACTTAGGTTTTCTTTTTCGAAAAATTCACATTCCTATCATTGGTTTTACTATCATTTTGTAGGTAACATAACAGGTGTCAAATACAACATGGAGTTTGAAGTATTTGATGGTTTACTGAAACTTTCAATATAGATCTAGGGCAGCTGATGGCTAATATAAAACAAATGTATTTTAAACTTAACAAATTATAACGTATTGCTTAACTTAAATAAACATATATTTAAGAGGAACTTGTACACTTGCAAACAATATGTAGAAGAGCATTCTTGCCTAAAATGAAAAAACTACATTGTGGGCTACAGTGAGTTGGTTGTAGCAGCTGCTGCTGCATCTTCATTTACGTACTTTGTAATTGATTATATATGTACAGACATGGCCAGCTGCTGTCAGATAGACAACACAGTCATAAGTGGCTACTTAGGTTTAAAATAAACACAGCAAATTGTGACCAGGAGCTTGAGAAAATGACAAATGTAAAAGATGTCTAAATAAACTAAACACAAGCTACAAGTCAGTGATGCAGGAACTAGAATAGAGAAGTCAGCGCTGTGGTTAACCTACTGTTTGATGATGGCCTTAATTAACACGTCCATCTTCTGGCTCCTTATCGATTTTTGTTGTTGTTGTCGTTTATGGACTTGAGATAAACTTTTAACAGCCATTTTCTTTTTTTTTTGCCAAAACTTATCCATGTGAAAAAGCGGCCAGTCCGAAAAATTAGGTTGCTTTTGTTTAAACTCTTCCTTGAACACTAGCTAATGTCTGTAGAGCTGTTTCTCCTCACTTCCAAGACACAACCACAGAGCCTGAAGAACGGTGTAGATAAACAGAGGAGGTTGTGGTGAGGTGTGGTGAGGTCTGCCAGCATGAGAACGGGGGGGAGCTGTGATGCATTCGAAGTGCCTGGGAAAAGTTCAACTTCAATTGAATTGGATGCAGACACTATAACAGCAGTCATTAAAGTTTATTCCTGATGTTGGTGATATAGTCCTTTTTGATATTACACAAGGAAAAACTCACCATATATCAAATATGTTCAATATGTTGCCCACCACTACTGTGTTGTTTTATAGTTTAGTTATTGGTGTAAAGAACAAGATTGAATTATCTGGATGGAGAAAGATTGTTGTAGCTAAAGAGCAGAAGAGTCTGTCCTGCCTTCGCTGTATTATTATTATATTTTTGTTTCTTTTCCTTTTTTCATGAACTTCCAATTTTCTCTAGTCTATTTTGATGGTTTTTTGTGGCTCCTTTGGTCACATACAGCAATGGCAACAAAGAACCTGTAGTGACTCGGTTACTTGTCTGCCCTCAGATTACTTGGTTTCTGAGCAATTTGACAAAGTGCTCGTGGATAATTAAGTAGTCCTGATTAAATTGGCTTTGTGCTAAACGCTTCATTAAAGACCATATATCAGCTTTCTTTTTCACTGCAGTTCTTTAATCTGGGAACTGGTGAGGAAAAGAAAATATTCAAGTTCTGGAGAGCCAGGAATCTACTCTTACTCCTTCATTTCCATCTGACTTGATGTTTTTGGGTAATGGAGTAAAGGGGACCCCCCACCCCCCCACCCCCCACCCCCCTACACACACACACACACACACAAGCGAACAGGCTTTAATCCAACTAAAACATAAACTGCCGGATCTGCATGACTACTAACCTTGACCTTTTTTCTGGAAAAAGTTGGAAGTTGACAGAACAACTTTTTCCAGGTGTCCGTTGGTGACAGAGGAAAGACACACCTGCACAGAAAGAAACTTGACATATTTATGCGTGTTTGCTTTACAGAGAGGCAGGATCACGCCCGGGAGCTTGTGAAAGAAGCGGACCTTTCACTGTGGGATGCTATCGTCATCATGTCAGGAGACGGACTTCTGTATGAGGTGCACATGATATCAATGATCATTAAAGCTGGATTTATACTCTGCGAGAAGTGAAGGAATCTGCTCTCTCTGACACACTTATGAGACCAAATTGATGTCATTTTGTTCTCCTTGTTCTCAACACAAGGTCTGGGCAGAACATTTTTCTCCTGGGGGTTTGCGTCAGCTATTGTGTGATTGGTCAGAAGTGTAAAGGGGGGTGGTTAATGCTGCCAGGCAGTTCTGCGAGCTGCTCAGTGTGTCCGCAGTCACTCTGGGAGTATTAGCTGCTGGGAGCTAACATTAGCTTCTGGGGTCCAATATTCACAGTGGGACCACTGATCTCCCCTGTGCTGAGGCCAACATGCTGTGTGGCTGCTGCTGAAGGGTTGGTGGGACTCGACGGTCGGCAAAATGACTGCTACCGTCCTGGAATAAAATGTTGTTCTCCTCCTCCATCATCTGAAAAACTTCCGTCTCTGTGATTGTCACATAAAACTGATTTCCACGTTGTGCGGCCGCTGTGTTCCTGTCGGCGTGCTGCGGAGAGGCGTGGCTTCCTGGAGATCAGTATAAAATGTTTCTGAGGCAAAGACTGTCTCTCTGCTATGTCAGTGAGAGCAGATTTCTTCACTTCTCACAGAGTCTAAATCCATCTTAAGCCTTAATCTATAAAGAAACCCATCAGAGATCAGTTATTCTTATCAAATCAACTTTATTTACAGTAATGTAAAATAGGTTGGCTTCATCACTTTACAATGCTGCGGTCTTTTTTAATTTCAACCAAGTTTGACAAATGTAAACAAAGATTTAATGTTTTTGCTATGATTATCAAGGTGCAATTTGTCATTTATATAGTTGCAATTAAATAAATTAGGGATTCATCAACCTAACGCTTCTTCCAGTAAATCCGAATTTTCAAACATTAATTTTCAAATATTTTCTACATGACCTTTGCCCAGTTTAAATATGGAAATGATACAGTATAAAATGTAAAAATCTGGTTTGGAAATAAATGATTCAATGCTCTGTGCACTTGTTTCTCTTAATTTAGAACAGGTATGAGCTAAAAAGTTGTAGTTGGTGAATATGTTTCTCTGTGTTTACCTAACCTGAGCTGTGTATTCTGTGTGTGTCAGGTGATAAATGGTCTGCTGGAGCGCTCAGACTGTGAGGAGGCCATCCAGACACCACTGGGTATCCTTCCTAGTGGATCGGGCAACGCCTTAGCTGCATCCATACATTACTACTCTGGGTGAGGAGCACGAATACAACCAACTTTATGTTCATTTACCATATTTATCCTCACATTTGAGGACTTGAGGGTCCCTAAATCAAGTTGTTTTGTTTTATTTTCAATTAATTTACTTAGATTTACTGCTTGACTACATGGAAAATCTGCAAAACTTTAGTGCTTCAGCTGGTGTTCAGAGAAGAATGAGAAGAGTTAGAATAAAAAAATGAATTGGGTGCATATTAGAACTTTACTCTGTCATTTTATTCACCAGTAAAATAAGAATAAAAGTGTAGAGTCTTTTAGCCGTTGTTGGTAAAAACATGAAGTGTATTTCTAGCTGGCATGGAGCCCAGCAGCCAACCCAGAAACCAGTCAAGCCAGTCGGGCAGCGATGCAGCGTGGCCACATAGTTTCAGTAGTAGGATTCATTTGTTGCTCACTGTTCTGTGGGCTGAAACATCTGAATGATGACAGATCAGGCCGTGGCTAAATTCAACCCAAGTTTGGTCAAATGTGTAATTTCAAATGACGAGTCTCCGTCAACAGATCATCCCGTCTGACTGAGGAGGCTAATGTAGGAGTTCTGTTTGTTTCCTTCTTCATACAAGATGTGTTGAAAAAATCCAAAATTCTTCCGTCTGGTTTTTCATAGATGGTGAATGAGAAGTACAGTGAATGTTTGTCACTGTAGGGGAGTAGTTGGTGACCAACATTTGCGAGGGAGTCTCCAGAAGAGAATGCAGTGTAACAAATTTTCCCTTAAAATAGTTAGAGTTGTCAGAGGCGACTTGAACACGTCGCAATTTAGTTGACAGAATTATTAGAGAACCGGAGCTGTATTTAGACACTTGTATGTGAGCTTTATTCTGACAGAAAACGTCCAAAGCTGCAAACATTCAGATTTAAAAACCAAGCCAGTGAAAAATAATTATTTAAAAACCGTCCAGAAGAGACAGCTGCCAAGGTGGATACAAGACGGGCTGAGGTGGATACGATGTGGGCGTCAAAATAACGTGCAAGGCCAAGATTACAGTTTGGTACACACAAAAAAAAGCTTTGTTTTTTTTAAACTGGCTGCTTAAAACGTGGCTGGTCACTTGATCGCAAACAGTCATATTTTAATGAGATTGTGACAAAAAAACGATAAATTTTCTTGCAGTTATCTCAGTTTTGCATCCAGTATTTGCAGCCCAGTGAGCTGCTGCCTAAAGGCTTGAGTTTCAGGGTAAATCAGACAAATGAACTCGGCTGACGTGTCACTTCTCAGCACTGCGCTGCTGAAGTGTCGCAGCTTGTCAGGCGGGAGCTTAAAACCAATAAAACCAGCGAGTTTATTACAGGCCCTATATCCTCTACAGCTCATGAATTAACTTCCAGTCGTACAAGTAAGGCGGCTCGTTATTGTTTTGTGAACTTGGGTAAACTTGTCGACTGTGCGGCTTCAACCCGATGTCGAGGCAGAAGAGCAGCAGCTGCAGAGAAAACTGGCAAAAACTTCACTTTCCAAAACACAAAAAAATTCATTCTATGTTTAAGAAATGTGTAACTGTGACAAAGTTTGAATTCATAAAGCTGCTGCAACAAAGAACACACCCTCTCACCACGCACCCACACACACACTTCAGTGGCAGCATGCCTTTGTTCTCTCATACCTCTGTTAATGATGCACATTCTTACAAGATTATGTCTGTTTTTATTTGTGTGTCAGAATGTAAACAATGTTTTGTCATTGCCAGTTTTAAACCCTTAAGAAAAATGCTTTTTGTTTTTCTCTCTCTGCAGCCTCAGAGGCTGGAAGAGGAAGTGTGTGTCGGTGCGTTTCATGTAAAAAAATCTGTTCTGGTTAAACATTTCTATGTGAGTGACCGGAGTGTTCGAAACCAGTCATTATGAGCTGCAGTAGAAATTAGACTGAGATGACTGAGACAGAGAGGGGGGGGACATAAAATGCTCAGCCAATCAGAAATGGTTAGTGTGTCCCCCCCCCTCATCACCACAAAACCCCACCCTGAGGGTTCAGGAGAGTCTCTAAAGGACCTCCCTGCTAGGGCGGCTTTCTTCAGTGAATTTTCTCTGATCTGTTTTGGTCCTGGCTCCAGTCCAAACAGAGAAGGGGGGGGTTAAAAGGTCCCACAAAAAGACTGTGGTTCCTGGAAAAAAGGTTCCTGTAGTCAAAAGGAAGCTTCAGATGAAATGAAATCTTGATTTTTTGTTGTGTCGTTGGGAGTAAAGCTTTGTTCAAACAGCTGAACCCCAGCCACGCGCTCCCGACACGCTTCAGAGTAAAATGCTCTCATGTGGATTAAATTTTAATGGTTTGCACATCTGAGGAAGTTGATTTAACCAGAACACGAAGAAAGGAAGTTTAATGACACAGAAAGAAGAAAAAAAACAAATTCACTCCCTTTACTCTCTGCTCATATGGTTTAGAAATAGTTTAGTCTGCATTAAAGGGTAGATGGTTGTTTGTGCTCCTAAACTGTGGAGCATTCTAATGATAGAGTAACGTACCACTTTAACCAATTTAACTGTACGCACAATTAGACTGAAAACGTGAAGTTCAAAGCTTGCTTCTAAAGAGCAGACTATCTCACTGCAGCAAAGTGTAAAAAGGGTTAAAGGTGTCAGAATGCCTGATCAGTCACTTTAAGTCCAACTTTCTGTGACCCGTTTAAACTTAAAACGATGTTTCTGCTGCGAAGTCTGAGACACGGAGCTCTAAAGAGGGCTGCGTTTTCAGATTGGTTTGACCAAAATCTCATTGCTGTCTATGGGAAATTGTATTGCAGCTTCTCGCAGATCTTGTCTACGCCATAAAATGTGCTGCAGCCGACAGTCATGGCTCAATGTTTCTGATCAAGCTGCTTGTTTTTATGGGATGGGGGAGGGAGGGGGTTATAGATTTACTTTTTTGAGCTATGAGAGGAGTGGAGAGTTGCAAATTGTGATGGAAACAGAAGAATAGCATGGAAATAATAAGAGTCACAGACACCTGCTCAATGGAGCAGTTGGAGCAAGTGCTCCCCCATTTTCTGATGTGGGGGTGCAGCCTTCTGTTTTTGTTTTTAAATTAAAAACATGCCATCACTCCAGCAATAATAAATCCAGCATTTAGTGTTTATTGGTTCTATTTTACTTTCTTAGCTACAGACTAAAATATTACCATTGAAAATAATCACCACATTCTGCACCCACCCCTCCCTCGGGTCTGAGTTGGTTCAGTCCGACTCAGCAGAATGCCGCTGATCGCTCGGGTTCACTAGTCAACAGCATTCAGCCGTGGAGGTGAGAAACGAGGCCAAAGTCATTTTATTCAAACTTTTAAACCATGCTGCATCTTTGTCTGACCGTGAATGAGATAAAATGGAAAGAAACTTTGAGGCTTCATATCTAAATAAATCCATTTTTTTTTTGCTACGGTTTAATTAAAGAAGTCAGCCTTAACAGGAATTGATTGTAGGTTGTAATTTCCATCCCACCAATCAGGCACATTGTGGCTTTTCTCCCCTGTTGTAGAACATAATCACGCACTCATTGTAAGGGTGCTACAAGGTGTTTTTTTATTACTATTAAGGATTTATGATTCGGCTCCTTCATTAAGTAATAAATAAATAAAATAACTTGGTTTCTTTTCCCTTACTTGCTCCTCTCGTCTTGTAGCTCTCTGTTCATATATTTATATTCTGTCATCTTGAGTTTGATCTCAGTTTGGTTGTTTTTTCTGGTTGTCTGCCAGCTTTTATATAAACCTCAGTCTCTTCTTTATTCCAACCTGATTCATAAAAGCTGAATGAAGCGACAGAGTAGAAATGCACCTAACTGATGGTGCTGTCTTACCCAAAGAGTCACATTCATTCATTCATTCATTGATCGCCTCATCAAGCGCAGCTCTTCATCCAGAGTGGCAGCAACAATGGGAGGAAGGGACCAGACTCTGCATTGTTTCCCCTCCTCTCACTCTCGGGGCGTCCAGAAAAGCTCTCTGTGGTCGCTGCTGGCCGTCCCACGTTGGCGCGGGACAGGTTCTGTTTGGTGTTATTCCAGACGAATGCCGGGTTCATCGAGGCGACGAGAACCAAAGGACTGACAGCTCAGATGTATCTGGTGTTATGTAATGCACTGAATGTGTCTGTGAACAAACGGGAGATCTTACAGCTTCTTCAGGTTTTAGGTAAAGAACCCGTTGAGGGCATCTGAGGCTGAGGTTGAGTCGGACTCCCCTGCTGGTTCAGAGAAATGCCTCACAGAAAGCTTCGAACTGTCAGCTGTCTGTGTGAAAAATAACAACACTGTGACAGACGCCTAGTTGTGTAAAAATAAAGTCATGGCAGTGCATAAAATGTTTATATAAAACAGGCATTTGGATATTTAAGTTCTATGTATAAAGGACTTCACTGATAAACACTGAAAATGGTCAACAAAAGCTGAAACGGAACAATATTTACAATTTTCACTTTGCAGACTTTATTTCATGCCATCTTTAAATTTTCTTGCAGCAGTTTGTTAGTTTGAACTGGGATGTGTTACTGCTGGGTTACATCACCTGTTCTGCTGGAGTTTGGGTCTGAAGACGCCTACGACAGTCTTGGTTAGACTGAGTTGAACTGGCTTTTTTATTTTTATCTTGTGTCAGTGTTGTCAGGTAAATGACAGGTCAGGGCTGCAGACAGAGTTCTGACTGAACCTGGCTCTTTAATACACAGACAGACCTGAATACACAAGGAAATAAAGGTCTTAGTTCTTCTCAAAGCTACAGTTCTCTTCAGATAATTATTTTGGACTTTTGTCTTACTCTGAAGGTATAAAATGATCTCTGACAACTAAAGTTAAAAGATGTGTACATTTAATGCAAGTGTTTAGGTCTGTAGATGCAGAACAGCTTTGCTGTTGGCTCTGTTGCCTCACGGCAGCTGGAAAAAATCTTGACCTAAAAACGTTCTTAACCTGTTTTTTTGGCAGAGTTTGCATGTTTCCCCCAGGTTGCTTTGTTTTTCTTTGCATACTTGATCTTCCTCCCACAGTGCAGAAACGTCCACGCTGAGTGAAGTGATTATTCTGAAATAACTTTGTGTTTGTACCAGGACATGCAGTCATGGTACCACTTGTCAAAAGGAGTAAAAATATCATCTTTCACGTGTTCAGATAAAGCTTCTTAGGACTGACAGCATGTTCTGATGTTCCTCCTGAGCTGAAAATGTTTTCTCGTTTGTCTTCAGTAAACATGTCTGTATCCATCAGTGTTAGATATTGTTCCTGGTAGTCCTTGTGTCAGACTGAACCGTCTTCTTTCATGAAGCAATATGACCCAAACTCTGTCCTAGTTCACTGTAATATTTTGTAGTGTTTTTAAACTGAAATAGGTTTTTAATAATGAAGAAATTCTTTTAGCACAAACACAGTAACTTCAGTCTGGAGCTGTACACAACCTCCTATTTAGCTTTTTCTAAACTCAGTGGTTTAGGGTGCACTAGGAGCTTTACCGGAATAATAATCTATGGTAATTTCTATAAACTTCAGATTATTTGAGACTTTTATTGTGAAGCACAGAACTGAAGGAAGTTCTGAGTTCCAGCTGATTGATATGGTTGAGGGAGTGATGAAGACCTTACCTTGGACTGGTTTAAGAAAAATATTTATCATGTAGTTTACCCAGTAAAAGTGCAGCCATGCCCTCAACAAATACAGCTGAGTACAGGAGCACAACTGGGTTTGTTTCCACAGGCTTAGGCTTGAAAAATGTTTTCATTTTATTGTGGAAACACTTTTTCAATTTAATTTAATTCCAAAATTACAACTAAAATCAAATGTATTTTTCTTTGACGGTTCCCTAATGTTTTTTTTTTAAAATTGTGTATAAAATTTAGGAGTGGTGGACTTAGTCAGCTTTACAACTTGTAAATCTTTGTTTCTTTACCTTTTCACCAAAGCATGGATTAAAAAGAGCAGCTATGGATCTGTGGTTGAAGCTGTTTAATGAGTCAAAGGGAACCGACCCGGAGAATAAATTCAGGATGATGAATATGCAGACATCTGAACTCGGCTGGGACGTTCTGCCATCAGTTATTGGCTTTGGAGGTGAACAGCAGGCAGATCTTTGTGAACTTTGACCTTTCACCTCTGTCAAAGCTCTTCCAGATGAGCCCATCTTTGTCTGCCTGTCCTGTCACCTCTGAAGGCCCCTCTCCACTCAACCCTACGCCCCCACCACGCCCCACTACCCTCCTATCTCTGTGGAGCTCTGCCGTCTCTCCTCACCCATAATGATATAAGGGAGACGTCCGTCGCTGAGTTCTGCTCCACATCTCTTTGTTCTCCAAAGCTGACTTCACGTCTCTGCGAGACACGACTCCATTAGTGATTTATGAACGTTCAGAGGCGGTTTAAAGACAAACTGGTCTTTGCGGTCTTTGTGGAAATGTCTCAGAATTCTCAGAAACCTCGACCCACTTCTTAAAAATATAAAAAGGTCTTTGTTTGGCCTCTAACTTTGCAGACAGATTTAAACCGTCTTCCCTCAGGAAGATAAGGAACATCAGCTGGATTTATTTTTCCTGAAAGTTTTTTTTTGTGTATGTTTATGGCACCTATTTTTACTAAATGTTGAATTAAATGCGGAGTTCAGTTTTTTGGGAAGTTCTGTGGAGTGGTCATGAATGGTCATTATCTTACCAAACTTTCTCTCCAATCTGAGAACGTTCAAAGAGCTAAGTTTTAAAAATCTTCACTTTGGAAAACAAAAGTATCCATTTTTCTTACTAAAAAACCTGTTTGTGGATGAGAGGTGCAAACAAAGCAGATTTTTTTTTTTTTTAATCTCCAGAGTAGTGTGGACAGGGCATCATGTTCTGTATTAATTATTGGATATTTATAAATGAAACATCTATATTATATGAATCATAGATAAAAAGTATTCTATGACAGTTCAGTCTAGGATTCATGAATTTATTGTTCATTTAGTTCTTGTTTTTTGTTAATTGCTTCATAGTTTACACATCAACATGTCAAGTATTACCCATGAGGGTTTTTAGAAGAGGGGGGGTTTCTTTTTCCCCAGATCAACTGACTGATGATCTAAACCAGATAGTTTTAGCTTCTCAGACTTTAAAAACAGAGCAATCTCCACTGAGCAGCTGAAACATGACAGGGAACCTTTTTAATTGTTCTTTGTCCTCCTTCAGAGCCCCCCAGATGTGCAGCGAGGACCTCCTGGTGAGCTGTGGTTTCCTGCTCTGTAAAGGACTGGTGTCCCGCATGGACCTGGTCTCCATCCACCTGTCCTCCGGCCCTTGTCTCTTCTCCTTCCTGTCTATGGCGTGGGGCTTTGTGGCGGATGTTGACATAGAGAGTGAGAAGTACCGTCACCTCGGAGCGGCTCGCTTCACCATCGGCACACTGGTGAGGCTGGCTTCTCTCCGAGTCTATAAAGGTAAGCTGGCTTACCTGCCCGCCACCAGGGACTCCTCTGACCTGCAGCTGCCACCTCTGGACCAGCCAGTCCCAGAAGACTGGGTGGTGGTCCCAGAGGAAGACTTCGTCCTCATGTTGGCCATGTATCAGTCCCACCTGGCGGAGGACCTTCTGGCAGCGCCGGACGCCCAGTTGGACGACGGCGTCATACATCTCTTCTACGTCAAAGCTGGAATATCTCGCTCCGCGCTGCTCAGGCTGTTCCTAGCCATGGAGAAGGGCGCACATCTGGACACAAACTGCCAACATCTGGTGCACGCCAAGGTGCGAGCGCTCAGGCTGGAGCCTAAATCCCCTGAAGGAATAATCACCGTGGACGGAGAGGTGGTGGAGTACGGCCCGGTGCAGGCGGTGGTGCAGAGGGGCCGGTCGAGGATGATCAGTGGATGAGATGAAGCGACGCCACTGCTGTTAGAAGCTGTCCAAGGAACTCGCTCTCACATTTTACTTCTGAAATATGCAGGTACACGAGTAAAACACTGGATGTTGGACTCTTTCATCTCTCATCTGCCCAAAGAAAACCATGTTTCATCCATGTTTAATCTGAAGAAGCTGTCAGGAATGATGCGGCAGGAGCGTTCAACATTAGATAAACTGATAGAATAATGACTATATATATATATTTTAAGAAGGATTAAACCAACATATGCCTGATCAAAGGAATAGGTAGGGTCACTGTCACAGCTACTGTGTTCTCCAAACTGGAGTTTATTTATTCAAACTAATCCTGATGTGTGAAGAAACCTTGAGAATCTGCTCAAAAACCAACCTGAGCAAAAGCTCCTGGTGGACATCAGAGTTTCAGTTTCAGTCCAATGTTGACAGGTTCAGCTGGACTCCTGTGACCCCCGTGGTTCAGTCTGAGTTGAGAAGAATATTTAATATTGAACAATCTGTAGCTGCCTGAGCAAACTACTTTAGACAAAACACAAACATGTTTAATGATCTTATGATGATTCAAACCTTCGATATGATCTTAACCAGCAGCAGAGGATCAATTTTGAAGCTTTTCAGCTGCTCTGCAGAAGTGTGTGTGTGTAACGTAAGGAGCCCACAAAGCCAGATGTCTCAGTGGATCAGGACGACAGGTCGACCTCCCTCTTTGTGCCGCAGCAACAAGACATCGTTAAAAATGTCATTTAATATTTATAGTTGCTCGCGGCGTCCCTCAGTGTGTGCGGAGCGTCTGATCCGAGGTTTTGTTGTTGTGCAGATTCACTTTGAGATCCAACTGTTCTGTTAGACAGTGATGACCAAGTTCGTAAGAGGATGATTTTTGTCTGAGTACAGATGTGCTCGGAGCTTCAGCAGCTCTCTTTAAAGCCAGCATCACTGAGCTGTCGCTGTTGGAGACTAGCTGCCGCGCGGCGTTCTGGAAGGAGTCTCCAGAACGCGGTGGTTCTCACTTTCCTTGCATGAATCGCAGCGGCTCGTCACCAGCTCGTCTCCAACAGTCACAGGCAAGTGAAACCCTGGCTTCATCCTCAGTCATGGACCACAGACTGTGTTTATTTGTAGAAGCTCTTCAGATCACACAACATCAGCTCATGTTGGAAGTTGCAGTTTGCACACGAATATTATAGCCTCGTGGTTTAGCTGATTTTTCTCTGCTGTAGCTTGTACAGATGAGGCACGTGTAACACCAAAAAAGTGTGTGATGCAGATGAAATCCTCTCTGAACACCTTAACAGAGCTGAGGGACTGTTAAACCAACAGCTGCTGTACTGAATCATGACAGTGATGGAAGTGAAGTTTGAGTTTTTCCAATCATTGCTCATCTCTCTGTTAGTTTAGCTTGGTTTTGTCAGACTGAAGCCCTGTTCCGTGTATGAAGGCCTTGCTACGCTTTCCTTCACATCCTGTTAGAACATGACTGGATCGGGATCGAGACAGATTTGGAAAACCTCCTTCAGTGTAAGGCAGTCATGACCTTTATTAGAACTCACGAAAAATATTTTTCCTTTTTTTTTTTTTCCCTGTGTTATCAAGATGCTCTCCTGTGCCCTCGCTATACTCTATCAGCAGCATGTTGCCATGACGATATTACCACATAAACTCCTGATCACACTAATCCTCGGGCCTTTTCTTGGCACGACTCTTATTGTATCAGGACGCGCTGACATGACACTACCAACCACAGACGGCATGTATGTGCTAGGTCGTTACCATGACGATCACGGTTGTAGCCGCAGCTTGAGGCCAGCGTGGTCAGTCCTGCTTTAAGCTCCTGATAACAGAACCACGCCGGTGTGCACGGGCCCTACATCATGAATACACTTCCACCGTGCTCCACATTGAACCCTGATCCTCCTCACTGACAGTGCTAAACTGCAACGACCTCACTGAGATATAGTGTGTACCCAAAACCTTTCATGACTGTCACCTTTATTACTGAGCCCACTGTTCCTGAAGAGCCCACAAAGAAGCTGCTGCTCCAACATAAAACTGAATGAACAGAACAAACTGAGAACAGAGTATTAGTGTTCAGAGGTGGGGTTTCCTCCTGAAACACCTCTTTTTATTTTTTTGTTGTTTTTGGCTGCTGCATCCTCACTTCATCCCTCAGTGCATCCCAGCATCTCCTGCTTCCAATACACACACACACGCACACTGACCTTCATCACCGACGTGCCCTTAATACGGAGCTTTAGAAGAAGAAAAAGATGACTGCTTGTATCAGTGAGATGCGTTTTAGAGGCTGAAATGGTTTCTTTGGGAAAATGAGCTCAGAGGAGCTTTAAACGGGGGAGGGGGGGATATTGATGTGTTAAATGCTGCATGAGGTGATGGAGTTGTGTTCCTGCCCTCCTCCACATGAGTGAAGGACAACACTACCACCTGACGAGGAAGGCCGACAGGGGACATGATTTAAAGAAGAAACTGAGGTGCCTCGACTCCCAACAAACACGCAGATGATTGTTTTGTTTTATTCAAGTAATGCAACGACTACTCGACTGTTTGCTTTTGAGAGACCAAATTGAATTATTTATTTTTTTTAATCAAAAAACAAAACAAAACCTGATTTGATGTTTTTGCGCAGCTTGTTGCCAACAATGTTCTGAAGGTTTCAGGATCTCTGGATGCTTATTTTCAGTCATTTATCTGAGAAACAGCCGCTTGTTTAGATTAAACAACATTAACTCCTGAAGGGGAGGCTGCTGCAGAACCTGAGACCGGTCTCTGCAGGACTGACTCACTGTCCAAAGAGGAAACACACACACACAAACAAGTTTCTCACAGCTTTGATCAGCCAAATAAAACCTTTTTCTCACTAATATTTAAAAATCCCCTTTTTCTGCATGTGACCTCCTGGTTTATAAATATAAAACAGAGCAGCACATGTTTCTACAGGCTGCTTGTTTTGTTTTTCTGGATGCAGACTCAGATGTGTGTGTGTGTGTGCGCAGGATGGTCCATCTGTGCCTTGAATCTGCTGCCATCTGCTGGTTAAAATATGCCACTGCACCCACTCAGTTCTGCTGCCTGCTGATTTTTATTTATACAAATGTTTATATTAGCGTTGTTTAGTAAGAAATAATACAATTAGGTCAGTTTTGAGTTTACTTTGAAAGTACATAAAACGATCAGGCTGTTATGGCACATTTGTAGCAGTACTGCATCCCAACATTCAAACTTTTAGAAGTGTTAGTTTACCAATGACTGGTTGAAGGAGGGAAACCAAACATCTAGTGTCTGTCTGTAAATCAGAAGAGTGAAAATGATTTTAAAAAGGTGCAGGAGTGAGGAAACAAACTCACTACATCTGTATTTCTGTGTTTTAATGTTTACGCTGAAGGGAAATTAGTTTTTCGTCTTTTATCTGCAACACTGACCATTGAATGAATATTTCTATCCTAAGAGAGATCTATTTTTTTTATTTAGAGAAATATCTGTAGGTTTTTTTATGATTGAATCAAACATTCTGCTTGAGCGTGTTTGAAACTAATAAATGATGAGAAATAACCTGCCTGTGGGCCACGTCTTTTGTTTTGTTCTGATCTCTGTGGGTTTTGGTTCGCAGATCTGTTTGTCTGCTCGTCCATATAAACCAGGTTGGGTAACAAATTTAACTAATTAGATTTTTTTTTTTTAACCAAAATAGAAAAGATGTGGAACAAGACCCAGTTTAGAGTCTTGACTCTCAGGTAAGTAGTTTAGAGGGAACCTGATGCTGCAGATTTTGATTAAGAAAAAAAAAAAGCTAGATATATTTGAGTTAGACTGGGATGTTTTTGCACACATACAGCTGATTAACTTTTCAAGTTATATCAATTCAAGATGGCCATCACAGCTAATTAACTTTGCAAAACACAAAAGTGGTTGTAACCTAGTTTTACAGATATTGAGCTAAAATGTGATGTGGTTGTAGCAGAAAATCATCCACCACACATATTGTGCATAAGTGTTTTTCATGGTTTGACCAAAACTTTTTATTTGTTTATAAGATGATCTCTGGCATGAAAGGCAGCATTCATAAGGACCACTAAGCCTTTAATACTAAAGCTGTTTTTATTACAATGAGCAACAAAAACATTGTGGTCAAATGTTCATGTTTAAAGGGTCAGGTCTGAGGGGTTTATGGATGCACGATATACCACAAACTTATCGTCATCTCAGTTTCAGTAAGCACAATATCAGTATCCCAAAGAACTGCAATGAAGCCTAGACTATTATATTTCAAGTGCCGTGCATTCATGTTCTGCTGCTATAATATATCTGGTCAATCTGATGGACTCTGACTGGCCTTGATGCCCACACCTGGTTTAGATGATGGGGCTGACTGAAGAGAACAAGAGTGAGGAAAATGTGGGTTTATCACATTATTAAACACGATGTGACGTCCTGTATCCTGACTCCTCTATTAGACCACATTTATTGAATATCTACCTGCTCCTTCTAGCTCCGATTATAAAAACAGTGTGCTGATGACACACAAGTCTACATTTCTGTGTGACCACAGTCCTGCACGTCACCGAGTGTCAATATGATCAATGAGTAGATTGGGCCACAAGTTCATCAGGTTTCTTGTAGACAATCCTGGTATTGGTCAACCAGAACCTGAGTAGTTTTGGGCATAATTAGTTCTTACAGTTACTTTTCAAGTCTAAATCTGATCTAGACTGGATCCAGATCTGACTTTTAAGTAGTGTTAGATTCCCCCCTACTCCTCTCTGTATGAGTGCTTTGTTTTGATTTTTCCTGAAAGAAAACAAGCCACAAACCAGCTGAACGTTGCCCCAACAGGAGAACTCTGACAGCAGATGTGTATGAAAATAGTTTCCAGCAGATCCTCTGAGTTTTCAGCTCCAGTTTTTATTTGCGTCGCTGTAACCAATAAAGTTTGGGGGGGTAGGGGGTCTTCGCATACTCCCTCCGTGCTGCCACAGCTTATTTTAATAAAAAGGACACGGCGTTGTTCTGGTACTGCTTGCAAACTTTAATACATCACTATACAGCTGTGTCAAAGCAACAGAGGTAAACCATTAAAAACTGAAATGTGTAACACTTCACACCCCAGGCATCCAGGTTTGTGTTAAATATATACTGTATGTTTTATATAATCATGATGTCTGTACAGAGGGAATCAGGCTACAAATTATAACTTTATTTTTAAATATATCAACAACAGGCCACTGTGGAAATGTAGACATCGTACAGTCAAGTCTTCAGTGTAGCCCAGTCGAGGCTTAAAGCAACATGTTTACATGCTTTGGCTGGAAAACAAAAGTCTTGCAATAATAATAAGAATGGTTTCAATCTGAAAAATATACACACAGCAAATTGTACACGATCTCGACATCCTGCTTGCTCCGAGCTCCACGGGTCGAGCAGGAAGTGGTGCGGCGCTCCAGCCGAGAGGTGGGCGGGGCTTGCGCGTGAGTGGCAGCGATGAGGAGAGAAAGCAAACAAGCCTACAGCTACACCTCTGCCCTCCTCTGGGAGCATTAAAGGCAGCCAAGTATTAAAGGGAGAGTTCAGACATTTCCAAACGCGTTTCTGGAGAAAGGTTAGAAGCTCTGGTGTCTTACCTGTTGTAGATCGCTCTTTGAACAACCTTAGTTTGAACTCAGTTTAATTTTAGAAAAATATTTCTTTTTCCATTTTAATTATTTTAATTAAACTAAATTTCTCTAAACTGAGATTATTCAAAGAGTGATCTACAGCAGGTGAGATATTAATTGTTCATAACTTTACCACAGAACCTCACTTTAAAATGCTGACCTATCCCTTTAAAGTCAAATCTAAGGAAAGAACAGGACAGCATGAACACACCTGGGGGGGGGGATGCAAACAACAAACACTCATTCATTTTGTTTTTTCTTTTTTCCTGTAAGTCCCTGGCTCGTGCTTCCCTCCGAGGTTCACAGTGCTCTCTGTCCAACGCTCGTTCTTAGTTCCAGTAAAACGGCAGACGCTCTCTGCTCCAGTTCAGATCGGAGCGAGCACACGGGCTTCATTTTTAACCAGTGAGTAAAGGAGGGGGGGGCTTACACGTTTGACAGGATGAAAAATGTGAGACATGATTTCAAAGAGATGTAAACAAAGACTGGTGATCTCCCCTGGAAGCACCCGACAATCCGCAGCGAAGCAACAGTTTACATGAATCAACGTCGGTGAATAAACCCCTGATTTGTTTCCGTTTTCATCCACAGCGTGAAGCAAACAAAAAACGCCAACAGCAGGTTCGCCTTTGTGCTGTGATTCCCATTAGCTCCTAAAGTCGCTTTTAGGCGAAAGCACTCAGCTCAGGGAAAGCCTGAAACAGCTGGAAATAATAAAGATGCCACCAAGATAATGTTGACACAGTTTCTGTTCCGATGTTGGACTTTAATCAGGAGAAGAAAGATGGTCAGAGGAGGGGACGCACTGAAGCAGGACGAGTGAAGGATGTCTGAGATCAGCGAGAAGAATTCAAGTAAGGCAACATGTTGACATGAGATGATGGAATGGATACTAAAAAGGGTTTGATCTTTAAATTTATCTTTAATCTGTGTCATATGCAGCGATGTGTGTTTACCTCCTTCACACAGGAGTGGGGCATTGTGGGTACAGCTTCACTCTGAAACCTTTAAATCTGCCTCCGCACACAAAGATCCAGCTCTGACAGATTTCACAGGAAGTGGATGTTTGTGTGGAGGTGACGGCTGAAACTCACCGAGCAGCCGGCTGGCCTCTGAACTCCAAACAGAGGTCATACAGGGGTCATACAGGGGTCAAACAGAGGCCATGAGGATGTAAACTTTGTCACTCTGTGTGCGCTGCGTGCTCCTCTGCGAGTGATTGGCTGAGGAAAACAGCAGGAAGTGTCATGGAGGAAGTGGTGAAGCAGTTGTGGTTGGCAGTTTTCTCCACATTCAGCCGGTTCTGCTGTGTGTGTGTGTGTGTGTGTGTGTGTGTGTGTACAGAAGGATTTTGGCAGAAAGGGTAAGAATCCTAAACCTCCTCGTGCTCAGTGTTTTTACTCGCCACCTTTAGTTGGTGTAGTGCAGGATGTTCCAGCGATGACTCAGCAGTGCTACAGAGAAGCTGCAGGTGACTCAGCAGTCTGAAGGAGCTGGACTCTGCAGTTTGTTCACAGGGTTGAATCGGCAGCGTGGTTAAGCCCCGCCCGTAAAGTTGGGGGGAGGGGGGGTTCTTAAGGTCAGTTCGATGACGAGGGAGCAGAGGGGGAGAGGGGGGAGGGAGCGGAGGGGTCATGGCACTGGGTTCTCCTTCAGTCCTTTTGTTGCTGAAGAAGCCACTGAAGTCAAACTTCTCCTGAAACTCTGAGCTGCTCCTGCAGGAGCCCAGAGTTCTGATCTGCTGCTGTAGAAAGACTGGGGCCTCCACTGTGTGTGCATGTGGCTCCACCCCACCTTTATCCATCCCAATTGTCTGAGGGGTCACTGAAGAAGAGAAAGAACACATTAACATCCGAACCAGCTGCTCTCCAGCTGTCGCTTTCATGGCGAGACAAAGATCAGAGCATTATCGAGCTGAGGGCAGCAGGAGCGGGAGAGGCTGAGAAGAGGAGGTGAGGGCTAAATATGTGGGCAGTGCAGGGACACAGTGCGGCTCTGGGTGGGGTACAGGTTGCAGACTCCCCACACTGATTAGTAGTAATGGATCCTCCTCCAGGATGTGAGGTGAGTGAAACAGGTAGAAGAGGAGGAGGAGGAGGAGGAGAGAGCAGGGAGCAGTGCAGGAGTGTGTCGGAGGCACTTACTTGTCCTCTGTGTGTTCGGGGACGGCGGCAGCAGCCAGCGCGGCTCGGTACTGCAGCAGAACGCCGCGAACGCTCTTCACGAACCCCTTTGAGAGCGGGAAGAGGGGGAAGCCGATGTCTGGGTATCCGCTGCCCTCAGGGAGGAAACTCCGGTAACTCTTTCTCCTTTTCTTTGGTCGCACAACGGGCTGGCTCCCTGAAGAGCCCGCCCCTCCCGCACCAGGACCTGAATCCGATGGCGCACTGCGTCCTGCAGAGCCAAGAGCCATGGAGCCAGCTTTGCTCTCGCCCCCCTGGGTGCTGTCGCAGTCTGAGTTCTGGCTCAGCTCCTGCTGAGGGGGAGCAGTAGTCGAAGGACTCAGTCCTGAATCCTCCAGCTCCTCCTCCAGAATACTGCTAACTCCTGACGCCGCCTCTTCGCCGGGCTTACTGGGGCTGCTGTGGGCCACCGCCACCAGCCCCGAGCCCACGGGCAGCTGCTCGTCTTTCAGATGGTGGCTCCTAGAGTACGGGTGTGCCGCGTGGCCCCGCTCCGAGGCCTCGTTGAGCTCCAGCCACACCTCCAGACGGTGCACGAGCCGCCAGCCACTGGAGGCGAAGTGCTCGTGGATCTCCTGCCTGAAGACCTCCACGGGGTGCTGGAGGAGCTGCGTCATGGACTGCACCATCTTGATGAGAGCCATCTCGTTGTAGCAGCGGCTGTTCTCGTAGCCCTCCTGCAGGCCTCGGTCGCTGTCGAAGCCGGCCTCGTTGTAGTACGGCTCGTTGACGAGGATGAGGCCTGCAGGCAGAAGGTCAGAGAGACTCAGAAACAACCAAAAACTCTTCCAGACCAGACTGCAGTGAAGGTTTAAAGAAGGGCTGTCCAGTCTGAGTGTGATAACTGCGATGCTGCACTTCTGAGCAAATGAACACATGAATCAAACATTTTCAGCAGCAGAGATGAAAGAGGAATAAAGTGTGTGTGTGTGTGTGTGTGTGTGTGTGTGTGTGCGACTAACCTTGTATGGAGATGAGGACCTGCAGCAGGCTCGACTTGCTGGTCCATCTCTCAGTGCCCTGTGAGTCACAGCACCAGAACAGAAAGGGTCAGACTTCAACTCTGTGTCTGTGTGAATGGACCCGCTCTCTGACGGCCCAGCACGACTCACCTTCCCGATCCAGGTGCCCAGCAGGCTGACGCAGACCTTGCCGTTGTCGTACAGGTTGGGATTGAGGCGGCCGCTGCACTGGGACAGGTAGCGGAAGAGCGGCGGGACGGCTGGGTAAATGTTGGGCAGCTGGATGTCGAAGAGGAACAGCCCGTCCTCGTACGGAGTCCGAGTGGGTCCTTTGATCAGAGCTGAGAACAGGTCCTGAAACACAGGAAGAAGAAACGTCTTCAAGGAGAAGGTACTGCAGAGTCTTAGTGCTTGTAAAACACCAAAAGATTAAAGAAAATAGTCGTTTATTATTCTGAAATTGTTCCATTATTTTCAGATTATTTTTCACAGACTGTTGAACTTTACTTCTGACAGATTCAGCCTCTCTGAAATGCTCCTTTATACCCGGTCCTCTTACTGACCTGCTGCAGATTAACCTAGGTCAGGGGTCGGCAACACGCGACTCTTTTTCCCTGGAGCTTTTTCAAAAATGTTTGAAAATGGAAAAGATGGGGGTGGGAAATATATTTTTAATTTTAATATGGTTTCTGTAGGAGGACAAACATTCGTAACGTTTTCCAATGCTGTAAAAATGTGTAGAATCAAAGCTGTGTCCAAATTCAGGGTCTGCATCCTTCGAAGGACGGATTTGTCAGCTGATTATGTCATAGCGTAGCCACAAGGTCTGTCCGAATTCGAAGTCTCCTTCAAAAGTATCCTTCTTTTCCCCAGATTTGAAGGATGGGTCCAGTGTATCCCTCACAGCTCACCATATCCCATAATTCATTGCAGGTCCAAACCGGGCCTTCAAGCAAAGCGGCAATGATGGTGAAGAGCGGCAAATTATTTTGCTATATTACACTTTAAGTGACACAACATGATTTTTTTACAATGTTTTTAGGCGTGAATGTGGCTTTGAAAGTCTCAAATATCTGCTCGGTTCATCAATACATCACCTAATTGCAATATTGTTCTGACACTTTCGGACATGCCTGCTCCCCCCGCCAGCTGTCAGCTGGCCGAGCGTTTCACATTCGGTACACCGGGAGAGAACGCCTGACTCCCGGCACATTGTTATAAAAACTCCAGCTAGCTTTCCCAATGAGTGGAAGATAAACAACGATATTACGTAATATCTAACTGTAAAATGTTGATGAATGATGATTTACTAAAGTATTGCATTTATTCCTGAGCAAATCGGTTTGATTGATTCAAGTAAAGCCTTCAAACATAATATGTTTATTTAACTGTAATGGCTTATCTGAGATCTGGAGAGTATTACATTTGAAAATGAATAATTTTAAATTTTAAAAATTAATAAATCACGAATGCTCATTATGTATGCACTTAGTCATTTTGATAAGAGGCTAATATAGAAACTTAAAGCCTTTGTTGCCTTCATTAAAAGTCTTATATAAGGCTTTTAATTGTTTTGAGGCTCCAGACAAATTTGTTTTTTGTTTTTTTGGTCCAAAATGGCTCTTTCAACATTTTGGGCTGCCGATCCCTGACCTAGGTAATTCACTGTAAAGTTTCTTCTCCAGCTGTTTTTTTATTCATACCACTTCATTGTACAGCCTCTTGTTGCTCCTGTCCCAATATTTCTGAGATCTGTTGCTGCCATAAATTCAAAGTTGCCTTATTTTTTTCTTAAGTATTGTACAATTTTGTTTTAGCTTAAACATTGGATGTTTTCGATGTTCCATAATGAATAAAATACAATATTTTTTGCAGGGAAAAACGTACTGATGAGTGAATATCACCCCTTATCATTTCCCCTGTGTTCAGCAGGAAAATCAGACGACAGCCGAGTCGTTACCTCACGATGTCAATCCAATATGCTGAGTTTTACTCTTCTGTGACAAAGTTTGTATATGTTGGCAGGAGGAACAAACCGTGATGGCTGGAAATTTACAACACCTATTACAGGTGGGGGGACTGATCTCTGTCCAACAGAGACATTCACCCACTTTGACTGCATGACTGATGTTGTTTCAATGCCGAGGTCCAAATGTAATGAATAAAGTCAGTGAATCTACTGAATGGGATGAAGTACAGGCTCTGTGTGAACTAGCAGGAGATTTCTGTCTCTGGTGTCAGCTGGTAATGACATAATAAACTGAGATCGCTCTGACAGACTGTCCCTGATTTAAAGTGACACCAAACGCTTTTCACTCCATTTAGGAGGAAAACTCCTCCTTTGCCACTTCATCACTTCTAGCTATGGGCTGGCTGAAAAAGAAAAGATAAACGGAGACTGGAAACAAGTTTCATACAATCACACAAATAAGTTTACCTGTTTTACCTCAAAGCTTTTGTGACAACATTTATGCAGTAAAGTCTGGGAGGAAAACTAAATATATTAGATTCCATGAACCATGGAGGTCGTGTGTGTGTGTGTGTGTGTGTGTGTGTGTGTGTGTGTGTGTGTGTGTGCCTTCGCCTGTCAGGAACCCTGGGATGAAGAAAGGGAACTCACCATGCGGTCCTCGAAGGTTTTCACCATGATGCCATCGGGCAGAGACGTTGCCAGCAGAGCCATCTCCTTCCTCACTGTGCTGAAAAACTTCTTGGCCTCTGCTGGCTGAAACTCCATTTTCTTAAACGAGTGAGTCTCTGGTGGAGGAAAGAACAAATGCAGACAGACAAAAACTACATTTTATTTAAATCCCAGCATTCCTTAAAGGGATGCATATCACCTACTGAAATTTGATAAAAGAGTTAAAAAAAAAAAAGAAAGAAAAAGATGATTTTATGTTGAGAAATATTGGAGCTATGGACGTTATGGTTAAATCTCAATATAGCAAATTTTAACTATCTGTAAAACTGACTGAGGCTACGTTCACACTGCAGGTCTTAATCTGATTTGTTCACATTACATTTTAAATGTGACCTCCAGTGTGAACAGTCCAAGTTCCTGAAATGCTGTTTACAGAGGTAAATATAGACGCTGTGAGTGTTAGCATGTGTGTATTAATTTTGAAGTTGCTATCCAATCGTACATCCAAATGGGAAAAGATAAAAGAAGACAGCACAAATATTAACGATGACCTTTTTTGGAGCTGTGCAGAGGCAGGTGTGGATGGACAATCAGAGCCAAGAGTGGAGGGACTTTAACATGAGGGACCTCATTTACACATTTCATCCGGCTTTTATGAACATTTATGCTGAAGTCGCTTTGAAAAACATCAGATATGTATCCGTTTCAGTGCCACATACTGACAAGACCTGGATCTATGTAAAAAAAATAGGATTTGTCACGTTCACACTGCCGTGAGAAAAATCTGATGTGTGTCGCACCGGGGCAATAAAAACAAAATTGGGTCCAATTTGCCCGCAGTGCGAACGTAGCCTGAGTTACAGACATTTTTGTGTTTTTTGAGGTCGATTAGCTGTAAAAACCATCTTAATTTGAATTGACTCTGAAAGTTAATGGTTACTGTGGAAGAAAAGGGGAACAAACTAATCCATTGTTACTGAACATGTCCTTGTCTCACCTGGGGCCCACTCGAGCACCGAGAACACCTCGCCCTTGGCGCTGGTAAAGGTGACTCCAGGTTTTCCTCCACTCTGCTGGCACAGTACCGGTGTTTCACTGAGAATCTCACTGGGCCACTCCTGCCCCCCCACCGGCGTCTGCGGCTCCTGCTGAGGCTTCTCCTCTCCGCCTCGCTCTGCCTGAGAAGCAGAATCAGCAGGTTGAACGCCACCCTACTGACAGGAAGCACCGTCACTGCAGCCACGACTCCTACCTCTGTCCCCGCGCCTCCGCTGCCAACCGCCTCCACCACGGCCTCCATCTTCTCCTCTTCCACAATGGCCACAGTGTCCAGCGTCTTCCTCAGGTTCTCCTGCAGCTTTTTGATGTCGTCAAGGAAGCGTTTCTCCTTGGTGGGCTTCTCGGAGGCTGCTGGCATCACAGAACTCGCTACGTTGGCTGTGGAAGCAGGTTCGGCAGAGGTCGGGGAGGTCGGTGAGCCGCCGGTCCAAAGCTGCTCCACTGTCATGTTCTTCAGGCTCTCCAGGATCTTCAGAGCCTCCTTCAGCTCCCTGAAGCCTCGAGTGGCACCATCCTTGCTGGGCTTCTCTGTTCCGTTTACGGCTCCTCCTGGAGTTGTTCCTACAACGGCAGGAAGACGAGCATTTTACCGGATTACTGATAGAAGGAATACCAACGCAACAAAGACGATGACACATTAAGCCAACCAATGTTTGATTTCTCACTGGAAGATTGTATTAACTTGAGTTCTACCTTCTGTTTTTTGTTAATTGAAGCCTCCCTACCTCCAGATGCAGGACTGGCTACAGATGCTTCTCCTTCCTGCGTGGGGGCTCCTTTAGTGGGACAGGGGCTGCTGTCCTGTGGAGGAATGATGAAAGTCGTGGACCCGGTGGGGGTGGGGGTGGGGGTGGCCGTGTCCGTGGCGTCTGCGTTGTTGTGGCTGTCGTCCTCAGTGGTCAGGCCGTTGTCCGTCTCCCAGCTGTCGCTGTCGTCCTCCCACTCCTCGGTGGACAGGACGCTGCTCGTCTCCTCCACGGAGTCATAGTCCGTCTCCTCGATCTCAGACTCCACGTTGTAAAGATGCTGCGTCGGGGTTTTTAGACTCTCAGCAAAGCTTGCATTCCCTATGCAAACATTACATCGTGTTTCAGAAAGGGTCGACACTCACCTGCGGCAGGACGATGGTTTTAGAGTTGTCGGCCCACACGACCTCCACTTTACTGCTCACATCCACTCTGGACACTTGACCCACAGACGTCTGAGGGGAGAACGACACGCAGAGACAACCATCAACGATCCACCACTCTGCAGCAATACTGATCATATAAGACCTGCATTATTGAGGCTACTCCCCAGAAGCCCCAGGCAGAATTCCTGTTTCCGATTTCAACATTCGAGACATGTCCAGACTCAAAGCTACAGATTTCTATGTCATTTTTGATCATTTAGTACAGGCCTTTGCAGTAAACAAACAGCACAGACTGCACACAAAATGTGGTCGGCAGGGATCAACAACAGAACAACAACTGGTCTGTAAAAAGTTACCCGTTTATGTTCTTAATGATAGAGTTGAGTCTTTTATAAAACAGCAGGAGGAACTCAGTTGCAGATGCTGCTGCTCTATAAACTTGCAAATAATCAGAAAAATCTGTATAAATAATCATGTAATGAGAAACGGATGGTGATGTAAATGTCTAAAACAGTGTTTGCATGGAATTGGAGCCGTTTTAAGACAAACAGGCTCCCCGAACAGCCTCGGTGTTGTTTAACTCTGGGAGGACGGACAGGCTAATAGTTAACCCGTGTGGATTGCTGCAGTCTTAAAACAAAATGTCTGAACTATTCCTTTAAAGCCAGTATCTCACTGGGCTGGGACTGTTGAAGACTAGATGGTGAATCAAAAAGTGTGAGAAAATCTTCAGTAGCGGTCTCACTGACCCAAACCACCAGTAAGCTGTGCAGCTGTGTTTCATGCAGACACATTTAAAAGCCACGCTCTGTTTCTGTGTATTCTGCCCACTTCCGTTAGCACAGTACCTGCCTTGTCCTTCAGCATTCACATCAATACAGCGGGCTTGAGACTCTGTGGCTCGTGTGTGTTAGTTGGTAAAAATAGAATAAATAAAATGCAGCCAGTAGTTGGTGAGGTGAGGGTGCCCCCCCGGCTGGTACTGCTCAATGGGCCGTGGTAAAAGGCCACTACTCTTGTCATAATTTTTACTTATCCGGTGAGACAGGGTTGTGAGCCCTAAGTGGTGTGAAGCGCTCAGCGTTTGCAGGTGTGACCCTCTCCGGAGACAGCGGCAGGTGGGGAGTTTGGCCGGGGGCAGGACACCTGCCAAACGGTAACACAGGTGGAGCTCCGAGAGGAAACTGAAGGGAAGCTCTGCACCGCAGCTGAGACACTGCAGGGTTGTTTCCCCACAAACACTTCGATGCACATTTGGTTTTTCAAGTACAAACACAGAATACAACGTCAAAATACAAATACCGGTACATTACATACAGTAGCAAAAATAAAAAGGTGGCAGCTCAAACACCTTAGAATTACAAAAGCTATATTGAAAATGTTTCAAGATGTGTGATGCCTGTGATAACTCTGCCTGACTGTTTTTGAACATGCTCTATGTGACATAGATGTGGAAGCCCTGAGACTTCCCACACGCCATTCCCAACTTGGCACATCACAGTGACATACTGGCTTAAACACAACATAAACTAAAACAAGAACCGTGTCCATCTTTTATTTATAATAAATATAAAAAGCTCTCAACCAGCAACCAGTTTGAGCAAATTTGTTTAGAAACTGAAAATCGAAAAGGGGAATAAAGTTTTCTTTCCACTGTATGTATTTAAATCAGACCTGGAAAATACTAAAAGCAAATTCTGTACTTTTCCAAACTGCTGAAGACTACATAAACACCCTGTGTATCAGACACAAAGTCAACCTGACAAAACTTCAGACAAGTCAACAAACCTTGATTTACCTCCACAACATATTAAGATTATTACAAAGTTACCAACAGTAGTAGTAAGTTAGGTGTAATATAATGCACATAGCGTTCTCTCCTGTGCATGTTTTAAGCCTTAAGGATTTAGTCTTTCTTGTAGAAAGCTGCTAAAACAGATCCAGGGTTTCTGTCATTTGTTTGTTTCTGAACTAACCAGCATGTCGTCATTTTTGCAGGTCGCATAAAAAAGAAAACGCTAACGTCCTGCTGAGTCTGAACCTCTTTTTACCTCATTCTCGCAGTCGTTCTGTCCGTTCTCAGAGTTCCATATTCTGATGACGATATCAGTGGTGCGAAAGTGGAAATCTGGATGATCGGCGATGTCGTACACGCTGACATCCTCCTCCAAACCACTAACCTGTGTGAACACAAAACAGCGAGTTTCACTCTCTCGTCATGCTTCTGTTTTAAAACTTCTCTGGTGATGTTGTCCCTGACTGACCTCGACGTCGTCACCCGTGGAGTTGAGTTTGATCCACTTCACAACACACGTTCTGGCCTTGTGATCGCCCGACTGGATCACACCGTACACTCCTGGGTCCTGCAGGCCTTCAGCTGCGGGGAGCACAGTTCAGAAAGCAGGAGAAAGAGTCCACAAGGACCTAACACAAATAATTATTAAAAGACGGAGCTGTGAAAACAGGTCACTCACGTCGTTTGTCTACTACGAAGTCCCCGGGGCAGAACTCGTGGCTGTCCAGGTGCTGGATGGGGATGAGGTCGTTGGATCTGATCCCCTTCTCCACCCGCCCGTCCTTCCACATCACGTCAGCTGTGGTTTTTGTAGAAACAACCTCCACCGCCACCCTGAGACAGCGCAAATACAACATTTACATATAGATGGAGTTAAAACAGAGGGGTGTGCTATGAAAGAGGTTCAACAAAGCTGGGCTTTGTTTCTATATAGCCTGACTTGACAAAACCTAAAACTCTGCTAAGAGACAAAAAGGCACCAGCTGATTAGACCAAGTACACTCTGGAGTAAAAACAAAAAAATCCCGACGCCAAAATGACCAGATTTTTCTGCCATACTGTTAAATGCCCTTTTTTTTAAAAGATACCCAAGACAAAGAGTTTGCTTGTGCGTTTGTTTTGACTCCCCTCCGGTCCCACAGAGCGCCGAGCAGCACTCCCTCTCGCCTCCTTGTTGCTCCTTCAGTCAGTCAGTTGTGTTTGATAGCCGAGGGGAGAAGCCCTCTTAAAGAACATTATAAATAAAATGTTGGGAATAAAAAAGGGGTTTAAAATCTGTCCTGTGCAGGAACAAGCTGACAATGTCAACATGTTCACTTGTGTTCTCAGTCTCTTTTTATTTAGGCATTAAAATATGTATTTCCTTCAGCATTATTATTAGTATTAGTACTATACCTATAAAATAATCATTAGGTAATATCTGATATCATTAGTTGGATTTTTGTTTTTTAAATAAAAGCAAATAAATCTTGTGGTGCATTGTATAATTTTTTGTTTTGATACCATGAAACCGTAGTATTTTAGCTCGAGGTTATTATGCTGTCCGTGCCTAGTACAGTGCTGGTTCTGATGCTACTTTTCTTCTTTAGTCCCTGTGAGTGCTCACATAAAAAGGGGTGTTTCATCTGTCTGAAGCCTTTTCTGCTCAAAAAACAAAAACTTCTGCTCACCCCAAGACCTTCATTCATAAAAAACGGCAGGTTTTATTTATGGAAAGACAAGACTATAAAATCCTGACAATAAAAACACAATCAGTACAATCAGGACAGGAGAAAAACGCCACAGCAAACTTGGTTTGAGAAATCAGGAAGTTCTTATTAAAAGTAAACTTTTAACTCTTCACTCAGAGCATTTACTGAACTCTGACTCTGTCCTGTAATCTGCAGATCACTTCTTTACCAAACCACACAAATATTGTGTTAATTAAATATTATCTGACATACAAAGATATAAACCAGTTTAATCTAACATTAACTTTTTAATAAACCTTTCAGCAAATCCAGACAAAATACAAAAACATATCTACATGAATGAAGTTAATTTAACCTCTTGATGAGATCTTATAACCCACATGTTTAGTTTCTGCTTAGTTTTTTCTGTTTTAGTCTGACTGTAGCTTGAAGAGCTCGAAGTGAGGGACTTATGAGCATATCTGAGTTAAAACCTGAGAAGATAGATGGATCTGATTCAGACATTCACCTCCCTATTTAAACATTTCAGCAGAAACACACAGAACTCTCCACAAGGTAAGACGGAAAAGTAACTCGAGGAAATCGTTTCACCTCTTCTTTAGTCTTACAACAAGTTGATAATTACTGTAGGAGACTCACCGACATGCCCTCTGATTTATTACAACATCCATCTGCATTAAAATCTTCTCTTTCCTTATATTTTAATGACCTCATCATTATTCATCTGGTTCTGTTGCATTAACTTTACCCCTTCATGAATAATTGGTTTGTTGTAACCTAACGGTGTGATGAGACATCGGTCGTTAATAAGAAGCTCTGAGGCTTTCCATCTACAGATCAGAGCTCAGAGCCAGGTGGAGAAGGTGGAGGAGTGGGTGAAGGCATTAAAAAGTGACTAATGTGCTCGTGGTAACCCACCGGTCTCCGGGCTTGAACTCGCGGGAGAACTTGGTCCTCTTCTTTTTGTGTTTCCTCTTCAGGTTGCGGATGGAGAGAGGGATGCTCTTCTTGCGGTTGGTTCCCAGGCCGCCGCTCTGAGAGGAGGCTGTGGAGCTCGCCGATGACGTCAGAGAGCTGCAGCCCGAATCAGACACTCCATTTACTTCATTATAAGTGATGTTGTTCAGAATATTACACAATGTCAGAAAGTTTTACATCCCAAGGCATCAACTTTTGATGGATTTTAATGTTTTGCACAACAAAGCACCTTGATTAAAGGGGTAGTTTGAAGGGATAGTTTGTGGAAAGATTATAGACAATATCTTACCTGTTGTGGATAGCTCATTGAATGGCCTCATCTGGAGAAATGGGTTTAAATCTGAGCAGATTGACTAACAGCTAGAACGAGTGGGGTCAATGCTCCCATCTTAAAACAACTCCAATACAAAATATTAATAAGTGATGTCTGAAATTAGTTTATAAACCTTTACAAAACTATAGTGCTTCATTACAGTTATTTCCAGAGGATGCTCTGGTTATGAAGCCCTTGTGCAGCCTGAAAGACTTCCTGCAGAAATTTCTGAATAATTTTGCTTAAAAATCCGTGTAATGCAAAACTGAAGGTGATGTAAAGGTTGTATACTAGCTAATGCTATACTAGCATTAGCTATATCACCATCAGTGTCATGTTAAATTGTTATTTAGGCTAAACTATAAATCAGGCTGATGTAAATCTTTATAAAAAAGTGTTGGCATGAACAACTATGAAAGTTTGAAACTCCAATGGGGTCTTGACCCCTCTTGGATTAGCTATTAGCTCATAAATCTGGTCAGACCCCAAACTGAAGTCGTTCAGAGCCATCTACAGCAGATATTATATTAGCAAGAACACCTGATTTTTATAACCTCATCAAACACAACATATATGGATACCATTAGAGTTTTTAAAGACAAATCAAACATAATTTGAATTTTTAAAATCAGTCTACTGGTTATCAATTTATTGTCAGAAACTGATCCTCAGAATGGGTCTAAATGAATCCAGCTTTTAAACATGCAGCAGTAGAAAGTCCTGTGTTTAACTTCCTGGAGCTCCTGTTCTCACAGCGGGCTGAAGCTGAGGAATCGCTCTGATTGGCTCGAAATCTTCACATTATTCCTTCTTGGATAACACATCAACAAAGCAGTCGAAGGTACCAGCTCTTGTTCGCAATTTTTTTTTAATCTAGGTTATAAAATGTTTGTTTTTTTCTTCATCAGAGTTGAGAAATGAATGAATGAATTAGCTCGATCACTGCCTGACCCAGTTAGCGATAGCGCTACAGTGCATTGTTTATTTAACGGATTAAGAACATGTGGAGGATGGATGGGTAGGGTGGGGACAGGTGGCCTTGTTAATTATAGTTCACATTCTTTCCAAAGAGCTTTGCTTCAAAATGTCCATAATATCTCTTTAGGTTCATATGACAGATTTAAAGTAGGCTCAACATTTAATTATCTTAAGTTTATACAAAAGCACAGAGATACCAAAGCTCAGGTCAGGTAACGTTAGGTGATTTTATGTGAGCTGCAGACCTGTGAGGTAAATCAGAATAATGAAGCTGCCGATCGGCTGCAGAGAAGTTAATCCGACTTCTTTCTTTCACACAGAAAAGAAAAACATCCATGCAACAGTTCCAACAGATCCAGATAAAACACTGATGCAGAGCGACTCAGGAGACTGAGTCAATAAAACTAACAAATCAAGGTTTTCTTTCAGCGATTCCAAATCCTTTTCTATTCAAGCCTTTAAAACGCCTCAAACTTAGCTCTGTTATTTTCATGCTTAACAACCCTCCCATCTGTAATTCTCAGAAGGAAACATTTTATTTTTTATCGTTGTATCATATCTTTTAAATTCACAGGAGGATCTCATTATCAGGCTAGGACACTACAGAAGAGGACAAGAGTGTTTATCTCACCGACATCTGGGAGGAAAGGACCATTAGAGAAGTTGTTAACAGACCTGGTGTCGTCTGTATCCTCTGCAGCCTCGTCATCGGCGTCCTGCTCCCCGTGTTCTGCTGTAGTATCACTGGTGTTCTGGGAGTCCAGTGGGTTCTGCGCGGGCATCACAGGGCCGTTGTTGTTGGGATGAGACTCCGTTTGTGTTTGTGTGTGTTTGTGCTCTCCTGGTAGGAAAACAAAAAGTGTTAGGATTTCAATTAAAAGAACATCAAACTGCACTTTACAGAACAAATCCTGAGTCCTCAGCTCAGCAGAAAACATGCGATGTGTCTTTAATTTGGCTGGAAAGGACAACAACCTCTGTAGTAAAGTTTATATTTCAGTAGCAGCAAATTAACTCAAAGCAGCTTTGTGTGGTTATTTTCACGTCTTTTCACACAATCATCCTCCATCTTCCTGGACAAACATTTTAGAGCTGAAGCATGCTGCACTCCGGCAACATTTCCAGTTAGTCTGTTTTCACCGTACTCAGCCTTACTGGTGGAAAAGACCGACTGATGTTTCACACAAACTGCTTTGGATGCAGCTCAGTTACTGTCGGAGCGACGAAAGCTTAAAACACAACAATTAAAACCCTTTCAGAACAGTTGTTGTTGTTACATATCTGTAAAGATCTATTTTTTTATTAAACCGAGAAAGAATTTAAATAAAAACTTCATATTCAGACCATCTTCACTTTGCAGTTTTGTTATATTGCAACCTAATGCTACAGTCATTTAATTTTTACATCTTTTTTCTCAACAATCTACACTTAGTACTCCACAATGAGAACAGAATTACATTCTGTAAGTTAAAAAACAAACAAACTACAAAACATTTCAATATGTATTCAGATCTTTTGCAACATCACTTGAAGTTTAGCTCAGGTGCCTCCCATTTCTCTTTAGCTCTACACATAAGATTGGAGACTACTTGGGGTAAATTAAATAAATGGACATGATCTGAAAAGACACCCACTTGTCTATAGAAGACCTCCTCATGAACAATCAGGAAAAAAACAAACCAGGAGGTCAAAGAAACAAACAGGATTGTTAAGGCACAGACAAGTGAAAGGCTACAAAAAAACAAAAGATTCAGTTGGACTGAAGGCTCCTCTGAGCTCAGTGGGCTCTTTAATTATCAAATGGAAGAAATTCGGCAAAACTGGGACTCTTCCAAGAGCTGGTGGCCCAGCTACACAGATCGATCTGAGGGAGAGGGGTGATCAAGAACCTGATGGTCCCTCTGAGCTTCAGAGGTCCTGTGTGGAGATGAACTCCACACAGCCACATGGAAACCTCAGGGTGAAACACCTGAAAGCCACTGGAAGGACTCAGATTTTCCCATCTGATGAAACCGAAACTGAAATGTCTGGTCTTGGTTCTGATCATTATATATCTGGAGGAAACCAGACACCGCTCATCAACAGTGAAGCATGGTGGTGGCAGTATCATGCTGTGGGGGTGTTTTTCTGCAGCAGGAAGTATTGAGAGAAAGCTTAATTCAGCAAAGTGCAGCGATATCTTCAATGAAAACCTGTTCCACCGAGCTCAGAATCTCAGACTGGACCAAAGGTTCAGCTTCCAACATGACAGTGACTTAAAACACTCAGAAGTGGCTTAGGTACAACTCTGTGAATGTCCAAGAGTGGCCCTGCCTGAACCCTGACCTGAACTTTATTGAACATCTCTGGAAAGACCTGAAAATGGCTCCACCAATGCTCCCCACCCATCCGGACTGAGCTTGAAAGGAGTTTTGCGTGAAACTGTAACAGCCGCCAACTCAGTCGTAAGTTAAGTAACCGTGATGTTTTATGGGGTACTGAGTGCAGAATGAAAAAAAAATATATATATATTTTCAGTATTAGGCTGCAAGATAACAAATTTGTAAAAGAATGAAGGAGGTCTGAATGGTTTCTGAAGCTGCTGTCATCTCTCTGGGTCTGTTTGGTACCTTGTGAGTCGAAATTTTCCATCTTCTTCCCAGAATCCTTCTTGAACATCCTTTTCAGCTGCAGAAAACATGCAGACGTTAAACGTTTGAAGTTATAATTTGCAAATAAATATGTGAAAAACCAAAAAAGCTTCCAAGCTTCCTTTTAATCGAAGGCACATTGACAAACCTCAAACCATGAACATTTTGCATACAACAGTGAAAATTTAAGAGCTTGTGAGCTTCTACTCCACACTGTAATACATAAAATAAAAAAAATAAATAAACAAACCCACACCTTTCGGGCAACAGGGTCCTCTGGCAGAACGGGGGCCCCCTCGGGTCCATCACAGATGATGCGTGTGGCGTCGCTTTTGGCAGGGAAGACGTAGAGGGCCCTTTCTCCCAGCTGCCTCTGGGTGTGGTCGTAGTAGCCCAGACGTCTCACTCTAAAGACAACCAGGGGAGGTCTTTCCTCAAACACCACAGGACTGATAGGTTTTATGTGTCTTTGTGTGAAACTATGATCTAATAGACTAAAATGTGTTATTTTGGAAAACCTTTACTCAAAATTTTCCTTTTTTTTCTAAATACCTACATATTGAAAATTAAATCCACCAGCACAAGATATAAATTTTGCTCAGTCTATAAGTTATAAGACAGGAGTCGTGACTGTACTGAGGTGAACACAGATGCTGCCTGATGAGGAGAATAACCGTACTGACCTGTGAAGGTTTTCCTGAGAGATGGTGGAGGGAGGTGGATAAACGCTGTCGGAGCCTTTCGGGGAGTAGCTCTTTGTGATCCACGTCACTTTCAACTCCACCACCTTCACCTGCGAGGGGCACAGGTCATCAAATGAGCATTTTAACCCTTTAAGATATCATCATTTATAAAAAAAAAAAAAAAGCTCACTGAAAAGTGTAAAAAAGAAGGAAATAATGGAAATCTTTTCATTTAATCACAAGGTGCATAAAATAAACCAGGAACCAAATGAACCTAAATAGTTTCCTTTCGGCCCCGTGTCTTACCTCTTCTACCACCACTCTGAACTTGCACTTCCTGCTCAGGACAGGTTTGACCCCCGACAGCCACTGTACGTTTGAAAAGACTTTGGCTGGACCGATGAGGACCTGGCCTGGGTAAAAGCCATATGCCTCGTCAAAGAACAAGCCCTGAGAAACAAAACAACAAAAACGTACACCGCAATGAGGATCACGTCAACTAACATGTAAGAAAATTATATGATGAAAAGGGAAAATGTGTAAAATACTGAATAACTGCAAACCTAATTCTGGCTGAATAAGATGAATAAGTTTAAACTCTTGTTATATTTGTTTATGAGGAATGAACTTCCTATAAACCCGTCTTCTTTTTCCTTAACCAAATAATCAGGAAAAACACAGTCTGGATAGTAAAGTTAAACATTTACCAGAAACGACTGGTTAACCCATTTTGAAGGATGTTAGTTTATGCTGTATGATAATGACTTTAATTAGTTAAAAACAGCAAAATAAAGCAGCTTAAATGACATTTGTCCAACCTGATGAACTTCAGTTCACATTTATTAAAGGTTTTCTATGTAATACTGACAAATGCTGATTGTCAGTGATTATAATTATTTGCTTGACAGGCCATAATGTTTAGGCACCTAAAAGCTTCAAAGGAATGCTGTAGTTTTATTTGAAGTGGTTTTATTAGCAAAAACATTAAGTGTTTCATTCCCTGCCAGTCAAAGACGAGGGATTGTTTAACCCAAGCGAAGACAGGAACACAGAGGCCAAGTCCCCGGATGTGTCGCTCTACTCTCATGTTAGACATCCACATCTTGTTCGACCAAGACTTAAACTACCAACAGATACTTTCTTTACAAAAATGACCCTCCTCTCAGCAGACTGTTTATATTATAGTCTTCATGACCACAGATCAGATTCCCTCCACTCGCTGTGCCTCCGATTGGCTCCTTGTGCTGAACTTTTACCCAGTCATCGTTCCTCGTGAGTCATTAGTCACCTGGTCTCCTATATCTGACCCAATCAGATGCAGTGTAGAGCGAATCACGACTTCCTGTTTTTAACCCATGTCCTGTTGGTAATATAGTTTAAATGAAGGGTCTGTAGCTTACACTTGGTGCCACTGACACTGAGTCCCGGCAGGTTTATGAGAAGTGGCGGCACTGAGAACGGGAAAATACCGACCCAATCAAGTGCTGTCCAGAACCGATAACTGTTCTGTGAGGTTGGAGGTCAGATCCTTGAGGCCAGCAGGAACAACTAAATCTCTGCAACTCCCCGTGGCTTTTCTTGTCTTTTAAACCAAAGCCGCTCTTAGTAGTAAAGACATTTTTGGTGAGGAAGGTTCTTTTTCTGAGCAAACCAACTTGGGATATATCAATATGCCAGTTAAAACAGGAGCTGGTTGAATGTGCTGAAATTTACAAAAAGGTTTTCTTTTCTGATCTTTATAAGCTCATAATGCAATGAAGAATGTGTTATCAAGGCAAAGAGATGATTACCTTCTGACAGGAATGTTCTAAGCAGCACTTAGTAGGCCTTATAAACATACTAACTGGGATTTTAGTCAGTTTTAGCCAAATTGACAGATAGGATGATGCTGGTTCATTTTTCAGGGCAGTCTACCAAATACCTCTTTATATTTCTATTACATCTAATATAAAGTACTGTATTTTCCGCACTATAGGGCGCACTGGATTATAAGGCGCACTGTCAATGAATGGTCCATTTTCGAACTTTTGTCATATATAAAAGGCACATTGTCTGCACCTCTTTGTAACTTCGCGTGGACTGTGCTCCATTCAAAATGGACGATTTTGGTGCTCTAGCAGAGCTGGTTCGCCTGTTTCAGCATTTATTTATATGATCCCTCTATGAGAGATCACAAAGATAATCAAACGGTTCAAAACTCACAGAAGAATACTGCACCGACATAAGCGTCAAGTATAAACTCCTTCACCGTGCACGGAGCCCTGAGCGACTATAACTGAGCCTCACTGCTGCAAGCGGTGCAGCTTTGTGGTTCACCAGAGTCATACTAAAACATTACGACTTCCTACATATATAAGTCGCTCCAGATTATAAGGCACACTGTCGTTGTTTGAGAAAACTTAAGGCTTTTAAATGCATCTTATAGTCCGGAAAATACGATGGTACGTTCCAGAGTTTTTCCTATTTATTTAAGGCTGCACAAGAAAACACTTAAAATGTACGAGACAAAGTTTTAACGATAAACTTCAGGAGTTCATCCTCAGACCACTGAAGTCTTAACTCACATCAACAACATCCACCATGGTGTCAGAGCACCTAGATTCTCCTCACTCTGCTGCTGGTTGCTCCAAAGATTTCCTGAATTCTTCATCATAGTCGTCCTAAACGTTTTAGGAAGTTTTTCATCAACCTCGGGCAGAAGCGTCTTATTAAATACACACATTGTAGCTTTGCAGACTATCTGAGCTAAAACTGACTCAAACAGGAGGAAAAAATAAATAAAACTCTCTAAATGAACCTGCTGTTCCATATTCTAATACTGACATTTGTAGAACAAGCAGGTGTTTGTGAGTCCTGTGTGTGGTGACATTCACACGCATCACCTGCATCTGCCTTTATAAATGCTGCTCGTTGTTCCAGCAGGCTTTTTAAATGTCCTCTGAGGCGGAAACAAACTTACTCCTCCAGCAGAAATTGAAAACAAACTGCAGGCAGCTTCAAACCAAACTTTAAAAAAATTACATTAAAAAAAAATACTTAATAGAGTGGTACCACTACATGGTCATTTGGTGGCTGTCAAATCTCTGCAAAGCCAAAACATTCATCAAAATAATCTCTACCAGAGTTTTTAGTTGCTACATGTTTGTCAAAAAGGGAATATAAAAATCCTGGATAATTATTCTCCCCAGATTAGAAAACAAAATTGAATGTAAAAAGCCACTGCACTTACTTTTAGAGCCATGTCATGGAGACACACACAGCTTTAAAAGCATTTTGCCAGAAAACGATCAATAACAAAAGTACCACCAGTGGTAAATAATACACTAGTCAGAAAATCATCAGAGTACTCAATCACAGCATGAACTCCCTCACACAACAATCCTAAATACATGTCTAGAGTTGGAGCACAGACAAGGTGACCTTGAAATCAATAGAGATCACCTTCGACCCGTGAGGTGCCCAGCTTGACATTTCCATGTTAAAGGGTTATCAGTTTAGAAGTCAGACAAGAAACTGTCCACAGACAGAAAGACGAACAGAAGGATGGTCCCATAAAATGTGCCATCTTAGGACGGGCGTATAAAAAAAAAAAATTGATGAAACTACATCCACACAAAGCATGAGCCGCCTTGGTTTCAGGTTCAAATTTGACTTCTTATTTCTCTATATTTTGTTTCCAGTTATCAGTTATTTTAAGAAAAAAAAGAAAACACTCACAAGTTATTAAAGTTAAAGTAACAGAGCAGAACTCCAGGCTACATACCGAATCACTGACATGTGGACAGACATCGTAAAGTTTGGCACCATCTTCCACACTCATGGAGCACCTGGAGGGGGCAGAGAGGAGGGCTGGCTGACATCTGGCAGACCACCACACGGGCTGTAGTACACACTGATTTCACACACAGGTTACCTGGCTCCATTGGACAGCTTCAGGATGATGTGATTGGTCAGGTCGTAGACTTTGCCCAGCCAGAAGTCATAGGCGATGTAGTCTCCATACATAAAAGACTGAAGAGAAAATAAATTCAGTCAGTTTCACATCTTATTTTCCACATCATGACTCTGAAACACTAACACTGCCAAGGTTTCTGATTTAGATCTATGTATGATAGTGAACTTTTATACTTTTTTATACTTTTATATTTTTGGTACCAATCAAAGTAAACTGATTGGTACCAAAAACAAACAATTTGGTTGAAAAACAAAATTACAAAGTAAATTTGAATGATAAAAAGTGTGCTCTTCATTTACTTAAACATAAAAGTCTTGTACAGAAAATACAATCAAACTGCAGGGTTCTTACACATTTCCCATTTCTAAATTCCAGACTTAAACTTTATTGGTAAAAAGACGTAATAAACTGATACATCTAGCTTTGACCCCAAAGCTGCATTAGTACATAAGAGTCCATAAAACGATATAAATGGGTTGATCTTCACATTCCTGGAACAAAGGGGATACAAAAGATGGACAGCAGGAAATAGCAAAATTTATTTTAAAAAAAAAACAAAAAAGAATTAGTAGTACTAGGATGACCTGCGGGGGACAGGATGCTAGTGTCATGATGGTGGTGGTGGATACTTGAATGGAAAAAAATCTTAGCTTACTGATGAATTCAAGGAGTGTTTTTGCTTAAAATGCCTGACCCAACTCTTTACACATTTGTAATATAAAAATGATAACAAAATTGTAAGTACACTGGCCTTTCAGCCATTTTCCGTCGTACCCAGATGTGCTGCAGGTCGTTGCTGTTGACTGGATACAGAACGCAGTTTGTTCCCACCAACTTCACTGCACACTCAATGTCAATGTTGGTCACAATACCACACTGGTTGTCCTGAAACACAACACAGACACACATTGTTTGTGTTATGTTATCATCTACATTATCCTGGAAACTAGCAGAACACTAACAGAACGCTTCCAAATATTGACACAGCTCTGCTCTGATTGCTCGTTATTTAGCATTAGGTCAGCTGAAATGAAAAATTCAAAGAAAGAACCTCACTGGATGCAACATTAGCAAAATAGGGCCTGAGGGCCGAAAGTGGCCCATAGACAGTCTCCATCAGGCCTTCAGTGTCCTTAAAGACAAACAAAACTTCAAATAAATTAATTAAATGCTGGTTTGCATGAAAGAATCATGAGATAAATAAAAACACAGACTAAACAACCTAACAAACATTTTGAGCTAAAATAGACCTAGAGTTTCGGTCCACTGATTAGTAAGGTCAAAGGTCAGACTGGCAGAATCATACTAAAGATCGATGCTGTAAAAAAAAAAAAAGTATTTTTCTCTAAATGGTGCATCCTTTAGCCGTAATTTGCCAGTCTACAGGCAGTCATTTTGAAATGCCAAGAAAAGTATTGGTGTATTCAAAAACAATTTTGCTAAAACTTTATCAGAAAAGGCAAAAAAAAAAATACTGGCTACATGCTGTTATTAACAGAGCAAGCCTGTTTTTTGACAAAGTTAGAAAGACAATAGTTTATTTAATATATACTTGAGTTAGGAACCATTCATTACCTGTTTTAACTCAATACATCTCTAATTAAACATGACCCTCTGATAACATCTGACAAAGTACAGAAGCCAAGAGAGAACATATTTATAAATTTATTTTCATGACATTACCAGCATTTAGGCTCTTTATTCTCAATATCTAAGGATAATGAAGCATTTTTCTTGAGTTCCTGGGGTAATTCATCTTTTAATTTCTATTTAGAAGAAACTAGAAACAGCTTCAAAATCCCAATTAAACAAGAGGAGGATTTCCTGATCAGAAATCAGAAAGGACAGACTGGGAACTGATTTAAGGAAAACTAATTTTGATGATTTTTAAACATTTTATTAAGGATGACCATTTGTTTTTTCTTAAACTAGGAGTAAGAAATGATTTTGAATCATTTCATGTATCATCTTGATAAGTGATTATCTCACAAATAGCCCCTATTATAATTAGCAAAAGATTCATTTTAAATGATCTAATATTTGCCCATAATTGTGGAATAGTTTGGGGTTTTTTTTACTAGAAATATCCATCCCCAATCATGACTGCATAGGACTGAACAGTGAATTTGATTTATTAGGTGCTAAAAGGGAAAACTAAGCTTTAGTACAGGGGTGTCAACCTGTGATAATGTTCCTGTCATGTGTGATGCAGCAAACATAACACAGCTCTGAACAGGGAGAACAACAAGGGCCAAAAAAAGACTAAATGGAAAAGACTCAGAGGTGAAAGAGTTAAATCGAGGACTTCACTTACACTGGAGTTGTTCCGTCGCACAATGTCTCGAATGACAATTGACCGATCTTCTAGTTTCAGCTGTAAAAGAAGAAACACACAAAAAAGCAAAGATGGTTGTTAACAAACCTGTGTGACTGCATCTTTAAGATGTGTTCCTGAAAAAGAAAATCTGCTGAGTGTCTGATCCTAAAACTGGATCATTATTTTCTGAGAAGCCTGCACATCTCTAATGAACCCTGGAGAAGAATCTAACTCCAGCGGCCACTGCACAAATCTTTTCACAATTAGCTGCTGATGACAGCAGAGCTGATTTGATTCGTCACGTCCTTCCTTGCAACATGCAGGCTCAGGCATTTATTGCCCCCTGACAGGGGAGAAACGGTTCTGTTGCTCAAAAACACATTTCACTGAGCCAAGCAGCAGGAGCTGAGGAGGTCAGCAAACATATTTACACATTTAATTATTAATCATCTCACTGAAATTTAAATGTGACTGAGCTTTACAGCAATGGCAGAGACAGTTTGATGGAGACGGAGGAGGAATGTGCCGCGTTGGGAGGACAGAAGTCTTCTTCCTGGAAACTCAATATTGCTGTCTCACTATAAGACTGGATGCCATTATTAACATTGAATGCAGCTCTGAATTACAGAAGAAAAACACAAATGTTTATGGTAAATATAAAGACATAAATATGGCATTTTACAGACTTACATTAATCCTAATGTCAACAATAATAATCCTACATTTATGTTTGCCTATGTGAGCTTATTTGCACGTGTCAGTGTCAAGCATGAAAGCAGCACTTTGGGGATTTAACTAGCATTAAATAGCACAATCCTTTAAATTGATGCTGCTTATTGCAACCTCCTGTTCCATCCACAAAACAGACAGTATTTTTTACATTATTATAAGATCTCAGGGTGTTGTAATTGACAGCATGAAAGCTTCAAACACAACTAAACAAGTCCTTCTGGTTTTCAATAGCTGCTGCTTTCTTTACATGAACTTTGACCTCAACATGGAGGGTTTTTTTTTACCTGACGAACTTGAACCAAAGACTAAATAAAGATGGTTGACAATCTTTCGTTGTACAAAGGTGAAGCCATGATGTCCCATTTACGGGCGCTGCCATATTGAATTTTTTTTAGAGCCAGACTCTGTGCTCTCCTGATGTGTGGCTGCCGACACACCCTCACACAATTATACAAAATACAAATACAAAAAAACATAAATGGAACAAAATGATGCCTTTGTGTGTCTGATAGTTCTTGTTACTGAGTTTCATGCATCTGGTTTGGGGCGTGATAGGTGCAATTGTGCTATTAGGAATAAAATTAAAGAAAAAACAAAGTTTTAGACAACCATGTGTTTGGTAGCATACACTATGTAGGGAATTAAAAAGTGATTAGTATAAGAAAACGTATCCACAGCAGCTGTTCAACAGATAGACTACCACCTGCAGCAACTTCAGGGACAGGGAAGTCCATTATAATGAAGATCACACCAACTGCCTGACAGTGAAACTCATTTTTATATTTTATATTTTTTTATTTTCTTCTGTTCATGATTGTATAACCATCCAAGTCGCTTTGAACTCAGACAGCCGAGAAACTCCACCTCAGTTCATTCAGGGGGCACAAGATTTACACTGCTGCACGTAAACTGGGTCACTATGATGAGGTGCAGCCGACAGTAAACATATGGAGAATAAAATGATGAAATGAAAAACAAAACAAAACAAAAAAAAAATGGGGGGGACGCCTATGTGTGAAGGGTCTGTTGTCAGTCTCCAGGCCTCGGGACAGGATGCCACTGAGTTTGGGCTCCGACAGACAGAAACAGAGAAGGATGTAATTAGGAGAAAAGAGAGCAGAGAACTAAAAACACACAGTTGAATTTTAAGTATTCCCTCAGAGGCTGAGGGTGCTTTTTGAGATTTTACCATGCTGGAGAAAAAAAAACCAAAACCAAAACACAGTGACAAGGGAAGGCTTGTGTTTCAACCACAGAGGCAGAGGTATAAATGAGAGCCGCTGAAGTTCATTAAACACACATCACAGCGTCAGAACATACAGAATTATATGCTTTTTTGTTTATAAGTAACAGGACATTGTTTCATTTAGAGCTACAATAATAAAATAACTTCATAAACCATTATTTGAAGATTTGAAAGCTTGGAGAAATCAGGCTGAAGGATTTAACAAAAACAAATGAAGTGAAGATCTGAATGGTTTCATCTGAAGACATTACAGCTTCACTAATAACTATTTGTTGACTTTTTTTTCTTTTAGCTCATATCTTAAAGGCATAGTTCAGACAGTTAGAAATGGGGTTTCTGTGGAAAAGTTACAAACAGTTATTTTACCTGTTGTAGATGGCTCTTTGAATGACCTCAGTTTGGAGAAAAGAGTTGAACTCTAAACTAATGAAGCTGGGACCAAAGTTATTGCTGTCTTTAGTGGTTCATGCTTAAGCTATGCTTCATGCTATTTTATAAACCTTTACTTCACTGTTAGTTTCACATGACATGGTTACTTCCAAGTGCACGTTGAAGAAGTGTCAACTAGCTGTAGCACTTCCTGTGCAGCCTGGGGCACATCCAGCAGGAAATTCACAACATTTCTGCCAAAATAACAGTGTACTATATAACTGACTGGGATGTTAAGGTTTAAATAATAGCATCTACATGAATACCATGAGATTTTTTAAAATATATAAAAAAATTTAAGATGCCAAAATAGTTTGGAGGTGCATTCCCTCAGACCAGCTAATATTAGCCCATTATTGTGGTCCAGGAGGTGCCACTTCTAAAGCTGATGTCACCACCTTAAAACCGCTCTGAACTTTATAATTTATGGTGGTTCACGCAAATGCTAATATGTAAACTTTTACATCCCAGTCAGCTTTATATTACACTGTTTCTTGGCACAAATCAAGATCCATAGGAATATAATGGTCAAATCATTAAGATATTCCTGACCCAGCCTGAAAATAACCAAAGACTTCCATGTAAATAAATGTAAATCTAAAGCTGGTGTAAAGGTTTATGAGTGTCTGCATGAACTGCTATGAAATTTTACAGACTTGCTGTTATTGTAAAATGACTTCAATCTACTTTGGTCTTGGACATATTTGAACTAGCTGCTAGTTATCCATCCTGTCAGAAATAAACTAATTCTCCAAGCTGTGGTCTTTCAAGAGCCGTCTACAACAGATAAGATGATAACTGTTCATAACTTTTCCACAGAACCCCAAATTGTTCATAATATCCCTTTAAACTGTAAATTCTGCCTTTGGGTCACAATGCTCCAGTTATACCTCCATTTCCATTCAGTCGTGTCAAAGCACAAGTTGCAAAAATATCTTTGAATCATTTTGTATTTTACCAACATTTTAAATAAAATCAGAAGAATTTGCCATTGAATGTTTCTGCATTAACCTCTGAGGCCAGACATGTAATATTAAAAATAAGAAAAAGGTAGAAATAAATCCTCCCATAAAAAGTAAAAATGAAAAGAAAAAAAATTTCAGCATTTTGTGATTCTGCTATTTTCTCCTGCAATCAAGAACACACACTCCTGGGTTCTTGGCAGTACCTGTGTCATTGTAACCTTACTCATCTTACTTCTGGGAGAGGAAGAGTGTGTGTGTGTGTGTGTGTGTGTTTATTTAAAGAGAACAGGATCGATCGGTCGCCATGTCCCCTTGTAATCTATTAGTCAACAACTCTGTGTCTCCACAGCTTGTTGTTTGAACACACAGAGCGCACCCATCGACTCATCTGCCTGCTCGTCTAAATTTTTTAACTGCGAGAAGCTCAAAGCGCTTTTGGGGACAGGCACACACGCTCGCAGCTCTTCTTCATTAATATTCTTTCAGTGCATCATGCTGCAGTGCGCTACTATAGTAACACATTTCCTCACAGTTACAGACACAGAAATCTGCAGGATTTAGTTCAGCGTAAAAGAAAAAAAAGAAAAAGAATACGACAATGCTACGCCAGAGCAGATCCTCACTGACCACTGAGGACAACTCAAGTTACAGGTCAGGTGGTTCCAAGCAGCATGATCTGTTTTTGTAAAATTACATACAACAAACAGATAAATTGCTTTCCAACTACCATTTAGACTGTTCCTGACTCTAGTATGAAGCAGCAAGCAGTGACAGTGATTACTCCAGGAAATGTCACAACAGAAGGAGGGAATCCCACTGATAAGGCTGCTCAATTACACTTTATAATAGAGAGGTGTTGCCTGGGATTACTGCTGAAAACTGCTGTCTAGAAGACTGTGCGAGTATATTCAAATGGAATTAATCCTGCCGTCTTAGTATTATTTAAAGCCAGTTTATGACTCCAGGAATCAGCATAGGGCCCCACCTTCCACCTCCATTTGGATCACCCGACTTCAACTTCTCTCCCCCAGGCAGTGGGCCCATGTTGGGGTTGTGTCTTGTAGCTAAAGAAGCTGATAAGAGTCAGCTCCTTAAAGTCTGATGCCGTGATTCTCAACGTGAAAAAGATGGAATGCTCCCTTTGGGTCAGAGGTGAGTCTTTGAAGCAAAGGAGTTCAAGTATCTGGGAGTCTTGTTTACGAGTGATGGTAGGATGGAGCGAGAAGTGGACCAACAGGATGGGATCTTGTCTGAAGCAATACTGGAATTGCTTCGGTGTGTTGTGCTGAAGAAAGAGCAGAGTCAAAAGACAAAGCTCTTGATTTGGTGGTCCGTCTTCAGTTCAACCATTGATTATGGTCATGAGGTATAGTTTGCGACCAAAAGAACGAGATTCTGGATGCAAACAGCTGAAATGAGCTTTCTCAATAGAGGTGGTCAGACTCAGCCTTAGAGGACCTGCATCAGGAGGGGGAGCTCAGACTGGAGCCGCTGCTCCTCTGCATCACAAAGAGTCAGCTGAGGTGTATTTGGGCATCCAATTAGGGTGCCTCCCTTTGGAGGTTTTCTGACCATGTCCCACTGGGAGAAGAGTTTGGAGCGGAACCAGAACTCGCTGGAGGAACTATGTATCCTTCCTGACCTGGGAACACCTTAGGACCCCCAGGAGGAGCTGGAGAGTGTCACTGGGGAAAGGGATGTCTGGGTTTCCGTCCTGGGCCAGATGTCTCAGTGATCTGACCATCGACTAAATTGAAATTAATACTTTTCAAAAGATTTTGCAGACTTCACAGTAAAGTACCATCTCTGCTGTTCTTGTATTATTTCAAGTAACTTACAAGAAAAGTTATCCTTGTCTGCCATTTAATGAGCAAAGCCAGATATGTTTTAATTACACGTAAAAAAAAAAAGGAACAAATAGATTCTGTTTGGATCTAAGTGTTGTTGATCTGCCTGCAGGAATGTTAGACATGAGTGACAAAAATCTATTTTGCTTTACTGCCAACAGACTTTCATTTTTACGTTGAAACGAAGATGACAACTGCACCGAGTGTTATTTTTAGGTTACTGAATCTTAATGCGGCTAGAGCTGAGGCAGCAGACCCAGTGGAGCACCGGGGAAAACAGTAACCTGAGGATGAGCCGAGAGTTTGGCAGCCGTGGATTGTTTGGATGTCAAGCGAGATGACAATGAGGCGCAGTTAATTAAAGAGCTTCTCTTTGTTTCTGACTCAATGCAGGCAGCTCCTTCAGGCATCTTTAAATCTTTGAAATCTGTCTCTGCATCAATGCTGCAGAAGTGATTTATGAAAACTATAAACTATAATACTCGAACGGCGACGCTTACTCGGTCAAACATATCTAAAAGCAACACATACTGTTTTTGTGGTGAATGCTGCTGAAACTCCTGCAGTGACGGGAAGAACGAAGGCAACAGAGCGGCGGTGGCCTCTGACATGTAAAAGAAAAGAAACATATGTGTCGCATCTCCCTCTGAGATGAAGACGAGCTGGGCTGCCTCTCCATCCAGGCTGATAAGGCAGAATGGTCCAGATTGATTACAAGAATCAATGGAGGACACAATCTGCTGCGAGTTCTCAGCCTAATTAACTCAAATCATGATTCAGGTGCAGCACAAAGAGTAAGGAGAGAGACTGCAGGGGACTGCAGCTCAGGGCCACGCCCATTCGCTTAGGCAGCTTTTCACTTGGGGATTACTAGTTATTCACTCTTATCTTCGACAGGTGGACATGCTGAATTTCACTCTACAGATAGCCCTATGAAGGTAAATGGTAAAATTTCACCCACAAAGACTGCTAAAAATCAATATGATAACAAAAGTGGAGTCACTCTGACGCGCTGCGTTCAACGTCAGAATAATTACATTTGTTACATGTCTAGAAATTGAAAATTTCTTCAGTTTAATTGGAGAGTCAAACAGAATGTTTTAGCGAGATATATTTTGCCTATCAGTGTGTTCAAAAGTAGTTTGTGATAACAAAATATTTTAAGTTTTACAAAACCCACCAAAGAGTAATAATTGTTTCTCAGTCACAACACTGCAGATGAAATGTCTCATTTGTAATCAAAGGCCTGGTATTCCTTGAATGAATGCATATCGCCCTCCACCTTTCATGCCAGAGTTTTCTGATGAGAAATGACAGAGCTGTAGCCGATTGGTCAATCCTTAAAGATAGTGTTACGCACAATCTATTTAATACAATAAGTTCTTGCAAAATCTCTGAGTATGCGTTGAGGATGACTCTCAGCCACTATAAAATTTGGCTGACTTCAGAATTAAAGCAGTTGCAGATGTACAGCCAGTGATTACTTTCTGAGAGTTTCACTAAAATCTGTCCAGTGGTTTATGAGATATTTTGCTAACAAGATAAAGATTTATGCCAAACTGTTAGGCAAAAATCTCTCAAATGTTCTCAAATACTCTCAGCTACTACCACGCCAAACCGTAGCTCAATATCTGTAAAACAGACCAAGTTGGGGCCATTTTTGTGTTGGCTGAAGTCATTTAGCTGCAGCAGCCATCTTGGTTTGGAATGAGTACAAAAATCCAGTGAATACTTTGTAAAAAAAAAAATTTTTTTTAACTTGTCTACAGGTTCATGAGATATTTTGATAAAAGACAAGCAAAAACATTTTTGCCAGCCTTTCAATCAAAGCGTCCTATACTGTAGCTAATTAAGCTACACACACAGAGTGATGTTGCTGCAGAGACAGACTTTTTTTTTTTTTAAACAGGCATTTTGCTGTATCACTGTAAAAGACATGTTGAAGATGAAACCCCCTCTGGTCTCTTGTGGGCTCTGAGGTGGTCTCTTATGCTTGAAGCTGCCCTAATATTATGTTGACAATAGGTTTTTGATTTATTGCACAGCCCTACTTCCAGCCTTGTCCCTGTCCTGTCCTGGAACATCATTCTGAAACTGGTCCACTATTTTTAGACAGTTTTTCACAGACCAGTGAACCTCTACCCATCTTTATTTCTAAGACATTAAGCCTCTTTTAAATGCTCCTTTATACCCAGTCCCCCTAATGACCTGTTGTCAATCAACCTAATTAATTGCAAAATGCTCTTCCAGATTTGTTTCATTCATACCACTTACTTTTACAGCCTTTTGTTTGCCTAAAATGGTACCATTTCTTAGTTTAAGCATTTGATATGTGATATATGCTCTTTTTTGTATGCATTTAACAAGTATGCATTTATGAAACTTGCAAATCATTGCATTTTATTTTTATTTACATTTTACACAACATTCCAACCTTTTTAGAATTGGGGTTATAATTACTGTATGTTTAATATAACAAAACTATGGTTTGCAAAACAGCTTCCAAATGCATCTCATTAAAACAATTGTCAGCTACTCCATTAACTTGTATGGAGTTTATATCAATGCCCGTTTGCTTTCTGGTTGACCAACATGTTGCACTGACTGAACAAAATGGAGAACCATTGTCTCATGAGACAATGACAAAAGACTGCAGCAAACTGTCCATCTGATGGTTTGTTGAATTATTTTTCTATCTTTTACAAAAATAAAGTTACACGAAGATGCACTTCTGTAAATGTCACAAAGCAAAAGAACGATTACTTATTGGGTACAAATCCTTTTAAAACAGACTTGAATTCATCTTCACGCTGCAATACCTTTGTGCCTCCTGGTGCCTGACTGAAGCCTATTGATTGGAACACACAGGAAGTATGCACAGCTCTATTAAAAAGAGAGCAAGCACAAGGCCTTTTACCCACTGAGTCCACAGGGAATGATGAGAGCACTCATAGCACTGAGCATCTATTACAAAGAAATCTCCTGGCTGTGTAACTCAAGAGATGAAACAAAAAAGGACCAACAGAAAAACAGAAAAATGGGCAGAACCCACTACAGACTGTAAGATGGTTCTGAATGATAAAAAAAGGTTAAAAATTAATATGGTGGGCAAGATTAGGACAAAAAGAAGCAGAAAATATAGAAAAAAAGAGAAATGCACAAGAAGGATATTTATAAAGATGAAAAATGGAAAACGTGATGGTGGTGATATGGGCTAAGGTGGAAGATGTGTGACGGTGGAGAAAATGAAGACGAGCCATGAGCACTGTGTAGATGAGACAGCAGTCAGTCCAACAAGTGGAAGATCAAAGATTGATCCCAGCAGGGAGATGGAGAGCGAGGAAACAAGAAAATCAAGAGCCAGGAATAGACAAGAGTGCAGCAAACAGAGCTGGTAGTGAGATGGAGAAAAGAAGTTTGGGAGGGGCCAGAGTTGGACAGACAGGGAGCTCCGTTGTCTCCCCACTGGGCAGGACTAATGCTGCAGAGGAAAAAGGGAGGATGAGGAGATGAAAGAGGAGGAGAAAGGGAAAAGGAGAGAAGGCAAGTCACTTCACTACATACTCCCAGTGTGTGCGTGTTCTGTGTAGAGGGAGAAAGATCCATTATCCCAGGAGCTGGACAACTGGACAGTCAGCACCACATTACATCAGTACAGTTTAACAGCAGCCTGCTCCACACTGGGGGGG
>NC_051432.1:4242819-4321235 GCF_001649575.2 Kryptolebias marmoratus
GGGGGGGGGGGGGGGTGTGCTGGACATGGGGGAGGAGGGAGGTGAAGAGGGGAGAGCTGAGTGGGAGAGGGTCATAAATGATGAAGAAGGGTGAAAGAGAATTATAATGAAAGAGATGGACAGGAGGAGGAGGGGGGCGGGGAGCAGAAAATGGGAAAAAGTGAGGAGCAAGGGAAGAGCGGAGAAAAGATGAGGGCTGAAAAGAGGACCTTTAAGGAGGGAGTGGCGTTTTGTGATATCATCTGGGATTTACAGTAAATATGAACAATCTCCATCGTGCTACAGTGGTTATTACAGGCAGCACCACGGGGAATTTACTGGCAGGATAACATTTCTTCAGTCGTTCTAATCACAAACGACAAGTCGCAGCTGGTTTAAACTCAGAACTGAAGCAGATCTTAATGAATATGTTCCTAATCAAGCTTTGGGTGTGTGTGAATACCACAGTGGTGGAGAGAGACATAAGATGTAAGATGATTGTTGTAACTGATCGGACTTCACTGTGTCACACATGGCAAACTCCAGGTCAATCAGCCTCGAGCTTGCCTGTAAGATTATATTTTATTATCCGAGCTGACCTGTGATATACATTACATGCATCACTGATACTACAAATGCCAGAGCACCCTGGAAAAGCTACTGAGTTGACACATCAATCAGGGTTTGCAGGCCCCGCTCTCACCGCCCTGATCATCAGCATCTTGAAAGCCTGCAGTCCAATTCAGTCTAGCTCCGCAAAAGAGACTAAAGATGAACTCTGAAACCAGAGGCTTTCAAGACCAGATGGGAGACGGAGGTGTCTGTTCACAAATATAAGCACTAAACCTGAGCGCAGAGATGATGTGACCATATTTATGCAGAATAATACTATGAAACAAACAAAACACACAAACTGGGACAAAGACCTGGAACTAAAGCAGGAACTTATGAAAGTAGAAAGGTACAAAAGTAGTTTGGTGTCAGAGCAGACTGTGGTTATAAAAGCAAAATCTCAAATTGAGCTTGATGGTAAAATTAGCTTTACTGTGACAGAACAAATAAAGTGTTAATTTACGGAGGAGAATTTTAACAAATAATTCATCGTTAAAATTTGTGCCATCATGTGTCTAGAACAAAAGCCATGGGCAGAAACTCCATTACTGATCGTGTACAAAAACTTAACAAAGGTTTTACAGTAAATGTTCCTTGATGTGGACGCAAGCAAAAACTTACCAACTGTCAGAGTTTGTATGTTGAGTGGACTGTCGATTATGAACAGAAAAGACACTCTTCTGAATTAAGCCAATGCATGGCACTACTACACTGTCTGAACAACTATCTAAATGTGTAAACGAAATGCTGCTGGACAAACTGACAGGTCTGACAACAGATGGAGCGTCTGAAACAAGCAGTGAAAGGAGTGGATACGTGAGCAGACCTGGAGAGAAGATGTGGGAGGGGAAACATGTAGATAAACTGATATTTGTAACATAATGAAAATAGAATATGTAATGAACACAGAACCATGGAGCCATTATAATAAATCACTATCAGTTCAGTTGTGGTTTTTATGCAGAACCTGGGTTTAGAAAATGGTGATGTTCATCACTACACAAAGGCATGATGGCTAAGTTGAGGTGAAGTGCTGAACAGATGTTTAGAGTTATGAGGGAAAATCAGCCAGTTTATGGAAAGCAAGGGAAGAAACACAAGAGTCCTGGAGTGACAAGTTGATGTGCAAACTGACATTTCTATGAAACAAAAGAAAATGTCATGTTTTAAACTTGCAGCTTCAACAACACGATGAGTGATCGTTGACCTGAATGCTACAACCGGGCAACCGGACATGACGCTGCTTTACGTGTGGGTTTGCGACATGCTTTACGGCAGCGACTTTCTGTGCGGCGCGGTGTTTTCACCTTAAGTGCTGAAAGATGGAGACGCATGAAGTATCAAACCCAGGGTCACAACAAGTAGAGACAGCTAGCAGGCAGCCCAAGAAGAAAGACTTTTACCAAAACCAGGGGGACGTCTGTGATTTGGTTCAAGAAGTCACACGGAGCAGAAAAAGGTAATATGCTAACTATGCTAATGCTAATGCTAACTCTGCTATTATAGACTGTTTTCTCATCTGACGCCAACACAACAAACCTCTTCTATCACTTAAAGAAGAAACACGAAAAAAAAAAAATTAACAACCCAAAAAGTGCGAGGTCAAACAAGTTGTAAAAGAGCCGGAGCAGTCAATCTAACATTAAAGCAGAGACACCTAGAAGACCGAGTACGACTGACAGCTACAGAGGTTCCACAGTCAAGGAATGGAAAAGCTACAGAGGTTCCACAGTCAAGGAATGGAAAGGATTTGAAAATAGAGCATTCCAAACAACAGGTGTTTACAGACTAAACCGTTCTAAGGACTCTTTTGGCCTTTTCCCATGGGCTCAACTCAGTCCTACTCAGGTCAATCCGTTGCGGGTTCAGAGTCTTTCCATTGAGTGGTCCCGCCCACTTTTATCTCCCTTCATGGAACCTCCTCAGCCGAGGTTCCAAGAGAGCCGAGTCAAGCTGAAGGTTTGACGTTAGCAGAGAGAGAGACACGTCAATCCTTCACAAGAAACCCACCATTTTTAAAACCTTGCAATGCAACTGCAGCATTTGTTTTAATTTACTTTTTACCAAAAATATATCATATATTGATTAAAATGGCAACCCATAAACCAGCACTGTGGTGCTATGAGGAGGTGCAGATGTCTCCATGCTTTTTGACTGATGACTGAATTCAGGTGGAGTTGAACCAAATGGACTATTTATGGGCTCTGACTGGTGGAGGGAAGGTGGCCTCGACTCGGGCCGGCAATTTTCGAAACCGCAGAGAATAGTGAGTGTTTTGTGACTTCATTTCCCTCTTTAAACCGTTGATGGTAAGTTTGGCAGCCGTGCTATGACAACTCGCTCACATCGAGGCGGCGCTCAGGTAAATGGAAAGCTACAGAGACCGTGTAGATCCCAGTCAGGTCGAATTACTGTGACGCGAGCTGTGCTGAGTCTGGACAATCGAAAACAACATTTGAGGGTTATTAGGGCTGTTAGTCCCACTACGAATTGAGCGATTATAAGAACCCAAGTGTTTTCTTTGGCATCACCAGGGGAAGGCTGTGATTGGCATCACTGAACCAACAGTCAGCCTGTCCATGTCAGTGATGTACATGGCATTCGTGGCAGCAATGATGGAGCTGTGTGTTGTGGGCCTCTTTTTAAAAGCAGATTTTGACAGAGCACTAATAGCATTTCATAAGGAGTTATAGGAGCTAAAATTTATACAACACATCTGTTTAGTTTGTGCTGCATTCAGAGCATTCAGATTGCTTGGCCAATCAACAAACATTTATGTATAGACTAATTACATCGGCTTAAGTTATTAAGGAGTCCTTATTGGGCCAAGAAAGCACCTACTAAGAAACAGGAGCTAAAAAAAATCTGATAAATGTGGTTAAAAGGACTATAACTCTTAATAAATAAACTCTGAGAACGACTGCAACAGCAAGAGGAGCTTATAGTCCTTTAAAGAGGACGATGAATGTTTTTGTAGATACATCCTGCATGTTCTGTAAATACTTTCATGCAAGCATGTCAAAATTTACTGAATTTTTAATAAAATGTGAATATTCGTCTAATACTTGTAATAGAAAATAAAATCCAGGGTTTCCACCAGTGTATTATAAGCCTGGCGGACCACCAGAACCCGCTTGTTTATTATAAATACGTAATTTTTCATACATGTTTTTTTTCACCCACTCCCCCAAAACCGCTACTTTTATCTACCTCACTGCCGAGGGTACACGCACCAACAGTGACGCAATCATGCTGTCCCCGCCCCTGCGCGAAGGTCCCACGTATGGCGTGATTTTTGTGCCACAAGGTTGAGCGCGCGAGCAGTTTGTAAGAGCTGAGCGATCTGTGCCCTCAAATCAAACAGTCACTGCCACTCTACCTGGTGGCACAAAAATCATAACATTCATAAGCGCTCAGGTCCGCTCGCCGTTCTCGGAGCCCTGCGTGACTCTAATGAGCCCTGAGGCCGAGCCACCTTCAGCTACCGCTGGAGTTAGCAGTAAACATTATCGGGTTTAACCAAAAATAGTTAGTTGAGCCGAAATTCAGTGGGTGGCTTTACAAGACCGAATATCGTAAGCATGTTTTGTACTTAGTGAAAATATTAATATGAGGCATGCTAATTTATCCTTGTTTAACAGTAAAATGATGCTATTAAATTCAGCATTAGACGTTTTGTTGTTACATGTAGTGATCCAACATGCAGCCTGTGCCACAAAAAGCACAGTACAGTACAGCATCTCTGTTGTTATTCATTGGTCTTGATGTGAGACGCGTGTTGGTGCTTTGTTTGCACTTTTTCATGTATGTTAATTTAATTTATTTGTAAATATGACTTAAATTAGGATTCAAATTAGGTGCAAACAATTTGTATTTATTTTAATTGTATTTTTGTTTTAAAAGAGTATTTCAAAAGTGCCTTTTTGTAAAACTGTAGTTGTGTAAATATTTGGCACAAATATCTTACAATATCACATGATAAATTGCCATATTTTCGACTTTCCTTTCAACTTTAATCTTTTTTTTTTTTACTAAATCACGGTCGGCCGGCGATCGGACAGCAAACGGCCACCTACAAGCGGGATTAGCCTCTTTTCTGGGGGAAACCCTAAAATCTGTAATGCATCTTCTCATCAAGCAAAAAGCAACAAATTCTTCTGACAGCAAATCCACTGAATCAACACCAAATAAATAAAAATAATTTTAAAAAAACACTAAATAAATAGGAATGTTGTTTTTTTCTTTAGTGAGGGTCATAGCTCAAAAATAGGTTTTTTGAAACTTAAAAACAAAGCACAACAAAGTAGTACTGATCATTTTCCACCCCACATAACTCCAGTTCTAATTATTTTTCATTCACAAGTGACTGATTATTTTTTCTACTTGAACAGAAAAAAATACTTTGCGTTATGTTTTGCAGAGATAAATTGCTTAGCTGTTAAATAAAACAGTTTTGTGTGAAAGCTGTAAAAAATAAACAAATAAAAAAGGAGAGGACAAAAAATGGGCAAAACTCACCAGGAAAGAAAGGATGACAGCGGAAGACAATAAGGAATGTATGAAATACACAGAAAGCAGAGCAGGTTTACATCTTGTGTCGTGTGACAACAAATTATTCCTTTTCTAAAAGTTTAGGCCCAAAGAAAAAGGACAGTCTGAACAGGTTTAAGATGCCTTTTATTTCTTAAAAGTCTGCCCTGAACTCTTCACTGGTTGAACACCATTTCCCCTAACAAATACTGCATCATCCTGGCTCAGTGTCTGATGACAAGGACAACAGCCTGAGAGGTGGGAGTGTGTGTGTGTAATAAGGGACAAGCCAAGAATAATAAAAAAGGTGCACCAAAGTCACCCTCAAGTTTAGCAGCAGCTGGGTTTTATGGTTGATGAAGCAACACAGGCAAACAGAAGATTTTGGACTGTACTTATATAGAGCTCTACTATCTACTATACTGAATCTCTACACAACTAATCTGAATAAATCACTCTAGAGTATAATCAATGCTTTAGGTTACATTCATATACCGATGGGGCACACATCAGAGGCAGTGAGGGGTTCAGTGTCTTGCCCAGGGACACTTCAATATGTGGCATGCTGGTGGAATTGAACCTTCAACCGTCTTATTGGAGGACAACTGCTCTAACCACTGATCCACAGCATCAGGATCTCAGCTTCAGAGATGCTTTTAATGAGCATTTACAAAAAGACTGAATGAATGTTTTGTCAGATGACGTGAACCACAATAGAATCAAGTTTGTTTTTCATTCCTGCTGTCTAAAGCTCCGTTAAGACATTATTTTCGGAGTTAAACATGCATCAGCAATAACGCTGACGGCTGTTAAGCTGAAGGTTTCCATTGAGATACAGCGACTTTTGCTTTGTGATGAAGTATAAAAATGACGAAGTGTACTAAAACACCAATGTTGCTTCCTGTTTCTTGCTACGGTTAAACAGTATTACATCTGTTTGGGTTCCTGGGGCTCCCTGGCACTCACTCTAAACCAGAAGTTAGGCTTTTGTGCTCCAAAGAGCCACTGGGTGGGACTTGGCAACAGCTTTGTGTCCCAGATTATAACATCTGCCAGTAAACCTGCAGCACCTTGCAGGCCCCTGAGCAAACAGCACTCAGAGATGAGCTCTCCTGTCTAACAAGAAGGTCTGACTGATCGCCACAAGATCTAAAATAATTCATAACTTGAGAAACAAAATGGTCTACATCAAATTCCAGAACATAGAACAAGATATTAAAAGTTGTATTTAAATATTATACAAACTTTTCTGTGTGTTTTTAGCCAAACAAATGAAATATTCTGTGATCAGAAAGATTTGCCAAAACTGTATATAAATCCAAGCAAGAGTGAGGCTAAAGTTTGGATGAGAGACCTTTCTCTGCTCAGGTTCACACACTGAGTTCCTTCTGGTTTTCATGCCTTCAGACGGCGTCATTGACCAACGCACAAAATTATAAATTAAAAACTAAAAACAAGTGAACCATTCTGCAGTCAGACTGTAACAATTAGCTGGTGTTTGTTATCAGTCATCAGTCACAGAGAGATTACCTGCATGGCCTTTTAATTACACCGCTGTCTTATCGTGGGGAATCAGAAATGAAACACCGCAGAAAAACATGCAGTCCTACGCTTTGTAATCAGTTCTGTAAGCGGACGCTTCTCCACCCATCAGATCAGAGCTTTGTGACAGAAATCAGACACGTTTAATCCAAGAAACAACTGAAATTCCTTCTTTTTTTTTTTTTTTTTACTTTTTTCAACTATACACAGAGGCTTTATGTCTCTTATAGACTAAAACAGAAGAAAAATAAAAGCATATCAAGTCATCCATGTTTAGTTTTTTCTCTCCCACTGATCACTGCTACATCCTTTCTCTGAGTGCATTTTACAACTCATGAGACATGACAAACATGTCTGAATTGCAGTTGGAATGGAAAATTTTTATGTTGTTCTTTTTAATAGTAAAACATATAACAATAATTAAGAATCTTGTCTGCACAAGTGAAGACTTAATGAAGTTATTTGGTTTGAAATGCTTTTGTTCTATGCGCGAACTGAGGAAGACTCTGGTCCTCCCATACTCCTCCTTTCTGCACCTGGACTTGGCGAGTTTGTTTTCAGTGCTTCCTCACTCCCTGTTATTATCAGATCTTCTTCGTGAGAAACGAAGCTGCTCAGTAACTCTGTAAAAGTGTGGCTGAAAATGATATAATGAGGCCTCACTATAAAAGTATATGTTGTTTTCTTTCGGGGCTCTTCTCCTGACTGAGTTCAGTGACTGGGGTCTCCGAACGCTCTTTTGTCTTCGGAATAAAATTCTTTTTTCAAAGGCAAAGATTGATGTTTCTCTTGATTCTCTGAAACAGACGTCTCACTACTTGTTTGATTATTTTTTTCCGTCACAGTTTTGGGTAAATTTAAGGCTCTTTTGAAAATAACTGCACTAAGGCTAACGCTGGAAAAACGCTTCTTATATTCCACAAGACAGAAGTACCTGGTTCACTGGTTTGAACAAATAAAAAGGCCAACAAGGATGGAAGGATTTTCTCGCACCGTAATCAATGTCACTTGTGCCAGGCGGCCATTTTTAACAACGTCTCATAATGCTTTCTTGGGCTGTTTTGTCTCCAGAATATTCTTTAAAAATTGGATTGTAAAATTTTTGGTAACGTACTACTTCAATCTGACATCGATGCAGTTCTAAAGTAGCTAACTGGCTGTAAAAACAAACTCATTCTTTGCTGTTATTTTTAGAACCCGTTAAGAACAAGATCCGGAGCCACGCCTGGCCTAACACTAGAACTGTTTTACTGCAAAGACTCTAAATGTTGGGTCGAGCACCTTTAAGGAGTCAAAATTAAGGAATTATTCGTCACAAAATAACTCAGTCAGAAATGGATTCAGAAGAATAAATGAAGAAGTGTCTAATTAAAGGGCAGAACCACCTACAACAGGAGCAAAAGCAGGATTTTACTAAAGACACCGAACCAGAAGATGAATAAAGTTTGAAATAGTTCAGAGAACATAAGGTGGATTGATACCATTTCAAGAATTGAATGATTGACACATTACCATAACAGCCCGCTGGTTCTTAGTCTGCCTCTTTCAGTCAAGATTTTTTTTTCTCCAAGTCTTCCTAACAATGTTAAAAATCCTTTTTCCTACCCATTTGCCCTGCTTTTTCACTATGTTTGACTACATTTACAAGAGCTGTATCCAAAGTATTTTTTGTGGATGTATGGTATACCTTCCTGCACAACTCAAAACAAAGTTTGATGTTAGTTATCGGTGATATGATCGCATGCCCATCAACACATCAAGAGTGGTCTACACCATTTAGACTCTGATGTATGAAGCAGCACATTATTAAGCAGAGTTTACAAACCATTTCGAGCCTTCAGCCACTGAACACGCCGATTGTCCCGCTCAGATCTATTAGAAGAGGCTCACCTTGACCATATGAACTTACACAAACATAAAAAAGGTTAGAAGCTTGTTACCCTCCAGAAGTTTTTTGTACAGATTTCCAACAAAGTAGTCTGTTCTAAAATGTATAAGGAAACTGTTACAGTAAAGGTGAAAACAAAACAAACATGTTTGTTTGAAGAAAAAAAAAAAAAAAAAACAGTGGACTACAAGAAGGCAATAATGCACACGAGAAAGAAAGAAGCAGCTGTGGTTGAAAAGTAGATAAATTATTCTAAAGTAAAATACTGCTGCATTCATTTTTAGGTGAACTTTGAATGAAAGGAAGACCAAACAGTTTATGGAAAAATAACAGGGCGGCACGGTGGAGAAGTGGCTGGAAGTGTCGCCTCCCAGGGAGAAGGCCACGAGTTTGTCTCCCGGCCTTTCAGTGTGGAGTTTACATGTTTTTGTGTGGGTTTTCTCCAGGTATTCTGGTTTCCTCCCACAGACCAAAAACATGTATGTTAACATGCATTGATAATTCTAAATTGGCATATGGATGGATGGATGGACAGACGGATGGACGGATGGATGGATGTTTGCAATAATAAATGCTGGGACCTAAAGTACAAACTAAAACAGATTATTTTTTTCTTTTGGGGGGCTATAAAGGTAAAAATAGTGATACTGCATATTCACATGGGATATTGTGACATAATTTGAGTCCAGCAGTCAGTCCAGCTATAATCTCCCTGTCAGCATCAGCCTCCTCTTCCTCCTCCTCTTCCACCTGCTACAACAGCACAAAAGACGATGCTTCCAGGAAGGCAGGAGTGACATTATGGTTTGGTCTCAGAACACCTCAAACCTGGTTGCCCTAAGACCTCCACCCACACAACATGGAATCAATTATGCAGAGCAATCAAAACAGACACCTGCTTCAGATGTTTCCATGGTCTCACTGTAACATGTCGAGGCTGTCATGCAGTACCAACCATGTTTGCTACACTTGCTGAAGGCTTAAACAGCCTCTAACACACTATGTAAACCGTTAAAGTAAAAAATAAAAGACTATTGGTTCTGAGATTAATAGAATCAGGGAAGCCAAACACAAACATTACTGGACCACAGTATCAAAATGTATTTGATCCATTCGAGAGGTGGTTCTGAGCTGAAGCGTGTTAGCATTCCTCTGAGCTACTCAGTTGAATGCCTCATAAATAATCTACATGAGCCTGAAAATAAAAGTGTAGCAAGTATAAAAATCTCAAAGAAAACAGAGTCAAAACACCTTTAATTATTGAAGCCTTTCTTTTTATTGCACTGCGCCTGTAGAAATTGGGGTCAGTGTGTGGTTGAGAAGGAGGTCTTCTACTAACCTGCTGTTTGTTTTGAGGGAAATAATTATCTTGTCCAACAAACAATGACACGAGGAAGACAGTGATGTCCTTACTGGATCCTATATATTAAACAAGGGCCCGGCTGACATGATTTGCTATCATTTTGGTTATCCAATGTACAGGGTTTTTGTTAAATGTGTTACATTAGGCTTTGCCTTTGTGAGCAGCTCAATAATTTATGACATTTATGATTGTTTGCAACAGCTGTATTCTAGGCCACGCACATTATTGTGTATAACTTTGTACACATCTGGGCAGCGGCCCCTACGTTTATGATTGAGAACATTCGAGATCATTTTAAGACATTTTGGAGACTCCTTTTCAAATGTTGTTCTCCAACTAGTCGCCAACAGTAGCAGCATAAAAAACAAATTACTTCATAAAGCTGAAAAAACTATGCAAGGTGAATAACCCCTGTATAATTAGCAAGGCCACCTGATTTTTATAACCTCATCAAACACAACCATTAAATCTTTTAAAGTCAAATCCAACACAATTTGAACATTTTTTAAATATGTCTACTGGTTACCAATTTATTGTTAAAAATGATCATTAGAATGGGTCTAAATGAATCCAGTTCTTAAACAGGCAGCAGTAAAAAGTCCTGTGTTTAACTTCCTGGAGCTTCTGTTCTCACGCCGGGCTGAAGCTGAGGAAACGCTCTGATTGGCTGGAAATTTTCACATTATTCCTTTGTGCATAACACCTGCACAAAGCAGTCCAAAGAGCCAGTGCCCGCTTGACTCTTAGCCAATGTCTGCCATAAAAGGTTTCATTTCTGAGTAGAGAAATGAATGAATGAATTAGCTTGATCACTGCCTGACCAAGTTAGCTATAGCTCTACCGTGCATCATTTATTTAACTGATGAAGAACGTGTAGAGGATGGATGGGTTAGGAGGATACAGGTGGCCTTGCTACGATAATAATGCTGCAATTTTTTATCTCCATACAAGAATCTAGTAAACTACAGTATATTTCCTGGCAGCAGTGTTTAAATGTACTTGCACAGTTGGCATAGAAAGCTGTCTGACAATGAATAAAACAAAAAACAAAGAAGAAGTAGGTCTTCCTCTTTGTCTTACTTTAAAGTGATGTTCAAACGCCAAAGGAGAAGAAGAACAAACCAACCAACCTGTTCCGTGAATGAGATGAAATATAATGAGATGCTGACAACTCTGGCCTCTGAGTTTAAGGGAGATTCAACAAAACAGTGGTGTATTTAAAACCAATGATGAAGTTATTCTTTAGTGAAAAACAGTGGGACCTCTGAGCCATGGTAAGCCATCATCACGAACCTAAAGCCACTTATTAGGACATGGGTTAGACATGTTCTACTGCTTGGAAGCATCTCACCCCTGGGATTTTCTGCTTGACATTTATTTTATAATAAATTCATAAAAATCAACAAGCTGGGGTTTTCCAGTCTCATGAATTACAAAGCACAAACTACAGCCACAAATGAGGAATACCTTTAATACCGGAACGTGTACTCAGTCCTTGGCATTGATCCACCAAAAAGGTTTTTAAAAAAAATGACGAAACAAGTATTTGCGACTGGCAAGAGCGTACGTGTGCATCCCTGAAACCTCTGTTCTGTCAGAGAGGGCGTTTTAAGCTAAATTACTTCTGATAATTAGATGATATCAACCACAAGTCTTCAACCCGGCTTAGGTAAGATTACTGTGCACTTTTTTAGCGATGTCAGAAACAGCTTGCTGTGCTATTTTTGCCTTAAGTTATTTAGCATTGTATGCGCAAAGCGCATATTAAACCACCTGTTGTGAGGTGTGTGAATGGCCGTGGTAGGTGGAGCTGTATGATTTTGAAAAATAACCAAAGAATTAAGCGTAATTTTTAAATACTATTTTTGTATTAAATGTCGATCCACAGTAGGGCATAAAAATATGAGGAATTGGGATTCCACCTAAATGTAGTGTAACAGAAAAGCCTCCTTTCATTACATATTTAGTTAGCACGCCATCTAGATGTTATGTTTTTATACACGCTTCAACCTACGAGGAGCATGACAGCATCTACGTGACACACTTTACACTTTGCGAGGCAGCCGAATCTCTGATGGTTACGTTTTCAGCGAGTCTGCAAACTGGAGATAAACTTTCTTGTCAGCCACAGATGGTTGCACATCTTTTCAATCAGCTTGTCTTTACAGACTCAAGTTAGGGGGTTGTTGTGTGAGGCAACATGAAGGCTGAGAAACTGCCTGCGTGGTCTATTTACATACTGCATTAAAGAAAAAAAATGGTCCAAATAAAAGAGAAAAACCCCAAAAAGATTAAACTTATGAACCTTTTCTCATAGATAATAGCTCCATTTTTATGCATCCCCTAAAGCAACTAAGTAACTAGCACCGTATTTACATAATCATCTCCAATAGCTACAGTTGTGCTACTATGTATAGTATGAGGCGGTGCAATAAAATAAAGATAAATACTGCACAACAAAATGTTCACACAGTGCACTCAACCGGACCCTTTGACAGCATCCTTTACATGGAGTCCAGGGTTATTGTTCAAACAACACGCTGCTAAACTTTTGTTTTGACAGAAGCTGAATGACAGTCAGGCAACCAGAACTTTACTCATTTAGCTCAAAGGAAAAAGCCAACCAGCACCGGGCTGTAAAAACCAGCTTCTTCTGGTGCGTTCTTGTGTCTCTGAGGGTGAACAGACTTTGCATGAGCTTGTTCCAGGTGCGTCCAACTTTAACCCCCCTGACCTTTTTCCAACAATGCTCATGAGAACTCCAGAGACGTCTTTGTAAAGCAAAACTGCGCCTCAACTCAACCAGGAACAAAGTGCGACTAACGCTCCTTCACAACTGTTTCTGAGTTAGTTGTACAAAGCTTTAATCCTTCACGAAATTCAAAGATTCAGACTTATACTGAGGAAACAATGAGGACAATCAGAATTAATGTCCAACATCAGAGGATATCAGGATCAAGATGCAGGTTAGGGTGCTGGCTAATAGGGATGTCCCAATCGGACACTCTGTATCGGTACCGGTTGCCGACATGGCCATTTTTAGAGAATCTGGTAGAATTGGATTTAGTCACGTGATCGGGTCGATCCAGCTTTCGCATCAGTTTTCAGCGTCATCACGTTTTACGACTGCCGTTAATCAAGACAACACTGTGCAACCATGTCCGCAGTGTGGGAACACTTTTCACTTTGGTTTTTTTTTGTTGTTGTTGTTGTTGTTGTAGGAAGTTCAGTACCCCCACTTTAATTTGAAAAAGAGCAACTTGGTTATTTATTTTTAAATTATCATTTTAAGTTGGGTTATTATGGAAAATGTACCACAAATACATATTCCTATTTGGTTATTTAAGAACCAACTTAAAGTGTACAAGCTGCAGATTTAAGTTCAAATAAGCTGTAATAGGATGTAGGGCCATATAGTAATGTTTTATTTTCTGTATTCCTGCTACAGTTGAGGTACTTTTGTTTTGTGACGTTCACTTTCAGCACTCAAAGAAAAAGGGACAAAAAAATGTTATTGTTATCTTGAATGTTGCGCTCAAATAGCTACATGATTGTTTTTCTTCTTAGTCTATAGTTATTTAGTTTTATGTCTCATACTCAGAGTAGGTTTGTTACAAATGCCAAGCAATTTTGTTGGTCTTCTTAAAAACTGGGAAAGTAATACTGTTCCCATTTTTTTAATGCTTTGAAAATGTAGGTATCTGATTGGTATCAGCAAGTCTAATCATTCAAAAAGAAATTTAAAATCGGATTGTATCGGGAGCCAAAAAATTGAATCAGGACATCCCTACTGGCTAATTCATATTTTCACCACTTCATACCTTGTACATAGTGATTAGCATTCCGTACTCATGTGCTTACCATTGCGCTCCTATGTATTTCTGCGTTCTTGTCTCGAGTTAAGGTTAGAATTAGATGTCATCATGGAGGTCAAAGGTGAAGTTTACAGTTTAGTGGACAGGACTACAAATTTATCAGTATCAGCCATGATCCATGATGGCATGGGTGTGTAGTGAACAATACTGCAAAGGTACAAAGTAGTGAAACTACCTACTAACCTGGAGCTAACAGGTTAACTAATTCGATACTCATATTGTATCAGTCTGCTGAATAAATGGCCCCATAACATCACAGTCCTTTAGAGTTTAGGGTAGTTTCTCACTGAGCTGCGACTGCTAGAGACCAGTTTACCACTCAAAACTTAAATAATAAATATTAAGTATTTGCGACCAAGCAACAAGCGATCTATGTTTTGCGTGACCAGTTTTTTAAAACTTTGTGTACACAGCTGGCAAAACTGTATAAAAGCTTGTGCACATTATTTTATCACCCACCTCCACCCAGATCATACCCACCTTGGCAGCCAATCTAGGCAGATTTGGATCAGTTTTCAGTAATTATTATTTATCATCAACGTGGTTTTTCAACCTGAACACTCAGGGCTGTAGCCTCAAATGTTTTCTGTCTGAGGACAGCTCCTGTGCAGGTGTCAAGGTACAGCTCTAGCGCTCTTGAAAGGGGTTGGAGACAATCGCAAAGAGTGCGACTATATAGAGAAATTTTGTCGCACAAATTTTTTTTTTGATTGACCTCTGTGAACTCCATTCATCCATCATCTGCTGCTTGTTCTGGAGTCAGGTCACAGGGGCAGGCCCAGACATCTCTCCACAGCCAAATCTTCCAGGAGTATTCCAAGGTGCTCACTGGCCAGCCGAGAGACATTGTCTTTCCAGCGTGTCCTGGGTCTTCCCGGGGGTCTCCTCCCAGTTGGACATGCCCAGAACACCTCCTTAGGAAGGCGTCCAAGGGGCATCCTTACCAGATGCCTGAACTCCCTCAACTAGTTCCTCTTGATGTGGAGGAGCAGTGGCTCTCTTCTGAGTCTCTCCAGGATAACCAACCATCTTCCCTTATCTTTAAGGGAGAGCCCAGGCACCTTACGGAGAAAACTAATTTTGACCGCCTGTATCCACAACTTGTTCTTTCGGTCACTACCCAGAGTTCATGACCATAGGTGAGGGGAGGAATGTAGACCGACCAGTAAACGGAGAGTTTTGCCTTACAGCTAAGCTCCTTCTTCACCATAACGGATCGGTACAGAGTCTGCAGTCCTGAGGAAGCCACACCGATCGAGCTCCAGGCGCCTCCGTGAACTCATGTGAGAAAACTGAGAAACCAGCGGGAACGTTTCAAGGCATTTTGGAGAGACTCGGCTCGCCAGCTAGTCACCAGCAGTTGTGGCCCAATGAGACATGGGCTTTACTCTGAAAACCATCATTTCAAAGGAGACACTTCTGTCAATATCAGCGAAATAAGCAGGTTACACATTTCTTGGATTTCTAGGATTCGAGACTGGCGTATCAATCCAACCGAGGTCACTTTAATGTCCACGACCAGTGCATTTCCTGGGCTGAAATAACCACCTGAGCCTAAAGTGAATTTAAAAAAAAAAACAACAACCCTGCAACAACTACCTACAGATTCATTTAACTCGGATGAAGGGACTATCAGAAAAAAAAAACAAATTTTGTTTTCAGCAATTACTTGATTATCTGTCTTGGTTATATTTAACGGATCATGGAATGACAAGCAACAGATTACTGAACAATGACAAGATGAAGCCCTAAAAATCTAAAAAATAATGACAAATTATTCACCACAGACAACACGGAGTGGGTACGCCAGAATCTACTGGCAATCAAAGCTAAACAAGAATCAGATCAGAGATAAATACCACCAAAGACCACTGCCCATATTGCACAAGGGAAGTAACAGGCTTATTTATACACTCAGTAGGTTGCTCTTTACAATCTTTTCTACATCTCTGTAACTTTCATGTGATTTTAGAGGTGAGCAGATAGTTTTCTAGGGCGAGGTAGATGTGATCCCATCACTGTTATAACTCCTGTAGCTTTTGTTCTATCAGGATGACCCTGGTGTCTAAGTAAAAGGTATTTTCAGGCTCTATCCAATGGTGCCAAATTTATCCAGTTTGCTCAAACCTTTTTGTTGTTGTTGTCACATTGCTACATGTCGTGGATCAGCTGAGGACATGCCATCTTTTGACCAAACATTAATATAGAAGAAAAAAAGGAGCCCTACAGATGTTCAACTTTTTCAGACGACAGGCTAATTCAATAACCACACCAGCTGCGACCTAATTGTCTGCAAAAAAAGAGACCCATACATCAAACCCTTACATGATGGATTAGTGGTCTGTGACTCCGAGATGTGAAACTAAAATCCTGAACAGTGGCTGATCTTCTCTCCCTCCCTGGTCTGAAGCCAGGTCCCACCCTGCCGAGGACACACTCGGATGAGCTAATCGATAATGTGCACGCTCACGAAGCAGGGGGGACCAGCACCTGCTGCGAGCCGCACACCTGAGCCCAGCCGGGCCAGCCGGGCCAGCCGGGCCGCTGGCAGAGAGCAGAGCCGCCCGTCCCGGCTCCGAGCTACACCGCTAACTAGCCTGGGTGCTGCTTTTATGCTAGCCAATTAGCGAGCTCGGTCCGAGGCAGATGGATTAGAGGGACCTTATCCCTGACAGGCTGAAGCTTCCGCTTATCTCTTCCAAAAAGACCAACAAAAAAAACCCAACAAACAGGTTAAAACAGAGCAGCTTCCTGTCGGGCTGTAACTATCAGCCACTGTCAGGGTAAACAGGTAAAACAATGGCTGGTGGAAGATACCTTTGTCTCCCTGATGTCCTGCTTGGCTCCTTCGGGGTACCACTGAACGCGAACAAATCCCCTACCGAGAGGCCGACTCGGGGTGTCCAGGGCGCTCTCGGTGTCCGAACCGCACGGGACCCGTCCTCCTCCACCGCCGCCGCCGCCGCCGCCGCCTCCTCCTCCCCCTTCCCCGCCGCCGCCAACTCTCCCTCCGCCGTCGTCGAGGTCCGAGTCAGAGTTGAAATCCTCCTCGCCGTGGATCATCCGCACGAGGCCAAACCGGACTGAGCCCCGATACCGTCCGGAGACCAGGTCGTGCGAGAAGAGCAGCCGCTGAGAGCCCTCCGCCGTGGGAGACAGAGCCGTGGAGGGAGGCTCCGAGCACGGGCTGGCCGCAGGAGAGAGGCCCGGCGTCGGTGATGCTGCCGTCGCTGTTTCATCCGTCGCTCCGGGCTCCGCCATCGCTGCTGTTGTCAAGGAGTGATGCAGAGCGCGAGGATGACGGTGTGGCGTGGAAAAAAAAGGAAAGCTGAAACTGGAAGCAGCGGAGCGCACGTGTGTACGTAGCTACGGAGGAATACGTAAGTAGCAGGAAGAAAACGTCATCACGCAGTACGTGCTGTCACCATAGAGTGGCGCTGTTAGCCAGGAAAATTACTGTAGAAACTTGTATCTTTTAGACTGTATTATCTACCTGCTGGATGTTAATAAAGTCTAAAAAAGGTTGTGAGGCTGTACCATGTTATTGTTTTTAATCGGTGAACCTCACATACAAAATGTTATGTCATTATTATAATGCCATTTTACATATGCAACACAACAACAAATGTTTGTAGCATAACAGCGATATTTTCATGTTTGTTTGTCTAGTTAGTCATCTTTAGCAAAAGTTCTCCTGGTTTCTTTTAACCAGTGTGGCTTTTATACAGACAATTTAACAAAAAAAACAAAATCAGCTGAAACAACATTCATTTATAAATATATTAGTTATAATAAGGATGACTAAACAACTGAGTGCTGAATGACTTTGCTAAAGAAGCTAAAACTGTGTTGTCAAGAAGCAAAATATTAGCTAAAAGCCAAATGTAGTAAAAGGCTATCTAGAAGCTAAAAGGGGCTAAAAAGACCAAAGTAACGCAAGTACACTGAAGCAGGTTTCAAAAGAGAACAGTGTTTTTGAAGGAATTGAATGGATCTCACTGTATTTCTATGGAGGAAATATTTTTAAATAGTTTAAAATTTAAAAAAAAACATCAAAGTTACAAAAACTAAAAGTTGTAGGAGCTATCTACGGAATGAGCTGAATGTTTTGATTTGGCTAAAATAGTTAAAGGTGTGCAGAAGTAGTTAGATTGCTAAAAAAAAAAAAAAAAGAGGCATACATCATCAAAACCAGGGGTAAGATGCTGTATTAGCATAGTCAAATTTCTGTATACTGTTTACTACAGCAAAAAAACTGTGCTCTCAAACCTCACATCTGAAGTCTAATTTTTTAATTTGCAAAAAACCATTTAGTTGTCTGAGCATTTATTAAAAGGAAAGAAAGAAAAAAAAACAGGGCAGACATTTTATTTTTGCTTAGTTTTTTATTGTTTGGCTAAAGATGTTATATTTATCTGCTTTTCCTGCAGCCATTCGTTGGGGCTACAACATTGGAAATTCATGCAAAATAGCCAAGAAAAAGAGAAGGACAAAAAACTTGATAAAGAAAGGTGGCTCTGTCCTGAAAACTGCTCTGAAGAAGACTGCACAGTCTGTACAACCTAAAATCTGAAACAAAGACCTTTTGAATAAAGCACAACAAAAGCCTTTTTAACAAATATAAAGTGTTCTTTGTGTAGTTTTACCTATTTTGTTGTTGTGGGAATAAACAAAGAACTGAAGCGCTGACAGCTGGGACATTAATTTGGACAATAATATACAGTTTATGGTTCTGACAGTCAATCTCTCCCTGAGAGTCACAAACATAAAACTTATATTTTCAGTTATCTAACAGCCATTTTCTTCACAGATGATCCATAACACTGGTGGACTTTCTGACACCAGGCAGGTTTCTGTGTGACACTGTGGCCTCGATACCCACAAACATGACACTTCAGTTTCATTTGCAAGGCAATAAATCCAGGAGTTTCATTTCCCTTGGGAGTTTTTAAAGGCACACTTCAATTTACTTTTAATCCTCTATAAGCTTTTATTCTTAATTTATTAAAAATGAAATAAAAAATAATCCCTCTAACCACTTCTCAGCTTGGACAGTTTTGTCATTTGAGATGTGATTAAAGAATATTTGAGCTCTGTAAAACTCAGCTTTTCAGAAATATATACAGTTGAAACCAGATGTTTACATACTGTATAAAAAATGTTTTTTTTTCAGTCTGATATTAAATCAGACTAAACCTGTCCTGTTTCAGGTTAGTTAGGATTCCCAAAATTAATTATATTTTCCAAATGACTTAAAAATGAGAGAGATCATTTTCAGTCACATTCTTCAAAGTCACAAGTTTAGGTTCATTTGGCATCATTATCTTTAAATTGTCTGATTTTTTTTTTGGGGGGGGGGTCCTTCCACAGGTTTCTCACATCAATTTGTTGGAATTGTGTCCCGTTCCTCCTGACAGAACTGGTGGAACTGAGTCAGGTTTGTAGGCCTCCTTGCTCACACACCTTTTCAGCTTTTCCTCCAAAGGTAACGATGGTCATTATTATGGATGACAGGTGCAAATTCGCAGCAACCAAATAATCATACTGCAAATTGCAGAACGAACTCCAAATGGTTAAACGCCACAAACACATGAATGATGCAAACTTCAAAGAAAACATTCCAACTTACTCCACAAAACAGAAGTGCACCAGACCACCAGGAGAACTTGAGGCAGACTCAGACGCAGTGAGTCCTTCAGTCCATGTTGGTTCAGGACTTGTTTCTCTGTGGATAATGACTCTCAGCTTCAGCAGCATCTTCACAAGCTCTTTTAATTTTGTTTTGGAGTTGATTCACACATTTCACAGTAAAACACGTTCATCTCAGGACCACAGAACCCGTCTCCTTCCTGAGCGGGAAGACAGCAGGACATTCAGATGATGTTTATTCTTGTGTATAAATGTTTGAACAGATGAACCTTCAGGCAGCTGGAAGTTGTATCCAGGGATGAACCAGAGTTGTGGACTGAACTATCAAACGTTTTCAAAGCTAAGGAACCACCATCTGGGTTTTCCTAAATTGTTTAAAGGTGTCATGAATGTCAGTGTTTTGGGGTTTTGGTTTAGTTTTTTGGATTTCATGCCTTGTCACCATTCACCTATTTTTCCACCCATGCCTGCCACGCCCACCTCACCTGCTCCTCGTTTAGTCCACAGCTGCATCCCATAATCATCTTCCCTCTGTCTTTAAAACCGGTCTCTGTTTTGTCACTGGGTCATTCCGTTTTGTCATGCTTGTTCTCTTTGTTCATTGCCTTGTCTTCGTTCTGGATTTTGTTATTGTTAGTTTCTGCTGCCACGTCAGCCTTTTGTTTTGGTTATATTTTACTTTAATAAATGAGTTTTATTTTAAAAACATGAGTCTGCGCTCTGGGTTCACCTCCGTCTCCACGCCTTATGACAAAAGGCATAGTAATCTTATATGTAAACTTTTGACTTACTAAAACGTGCTAAAGAAAATTCTCTCATTATTTGGGCATTTAACAAATAGAGATAATTTGGGAAACCCTAAATGTCTAAAACCAGGAAATGTTTAATCTGATTTGATGTCAGAGAGTGAGAAAAATGTTTCTGTCTTTTCATATAGAGTCAGTAAACATCTGGTTTCAGGTGTAAATAACTGAAATCATTCATATAATGTGATACTTAAATCTAAATATGTGCTGAAGTTGAAGATCATACCTGGACATGAAGGTCATTTTTTGGTTTGTTTTTACTTCTGCTGCTGTTATACTCCGATTTAAACAGGCTTGACGAAAGAAAAACTGTTATTAAAGAAAGATCGGTTTCTTTAAATTCTCTCCTATGAGGCGATAAACAATCTCCTACACATTCTGTAATCCTCTTACTGGAAAATAAAGCTCGGAAAAAAACGTAAAGACTACTTAATGGAGCAATCAGCTGACTGAAAGTCTCTTATAGAAATGTGAGCTCCTGCTGTGAGTGGAGCCTTTCAGATGGGCGAGATAAACAGCAGGAGACAACTTTATCTGAGTTGTTTATACAGGTAATCAATCCAGAATGGGAATCACTCCGATATCTGCACTCAGACCGGAAACCAGAGGGACAAGTTTACTGGACTGTAGAGACTCAGGCGCATGATCCGGAAAAACCTAAATCTGACGGACGCATGAGGATCACTCAAAACACAAACATCCCCTCTGACCCCGCGAGTAAATCTGTTTACTGTTCAACTTGTTCACTGAGAAAGGAGGGTTTGCTCCTCCAGCTCCCCTCAGGATTATACTCCCCCTCCCTCCCTCCCTCCGTCAGCACAGGACTGCTATAAATGCTCCGGACGCGCGGCTCTCCGCTCAGACTTTACGCACGCTGCCCCGCCGTCCTGTCGCGCGCGGACCGAGCTGGTTCGGGTTGCAGGTGAGACCGAGGACAAGTCAGCGGGTCGAGTCTTTGTTCGGGGGTGTAACCTGTGAGCGGGGAGGCACGACGACGACAGGATGCTGGTGAGCGCAGCGCCGTTCATGAAGCCGCTCCACACGCGCTCTCCGGGACCACGGGGCCGCCGCCACACGCTGCCGGCCAGCGAGTTCCGCTCCCTGAGCCCGGAGGACGCCATCAGCGTGTTCGAGATCGAGAGGGAAGGTAAGCACGCCCCCCTCACCCACCCACCTAGCACGTACAGATCGGAATGAATAGCCCCTGGCACACGTTAGGCACGCGTTCCAGCCTTCTCCTCTTCCTCGCGCAGCCTTCATCTCCGTGTCCGGCGAGTGTCCCCTCCACCTGGACGAGGTGCGTCACTTCCTCACGCTGTGTCCCGAGCTGTCCCTTGGCTGGTTCGAGGAGGGCCGGCTGGTGGCCTTCATCATCGGCTCCCTGTGGGACCAGGAGAGGCTTACCTTGGTAAGACGGAGCAGAGCACACCTGGAGCGGGGACTTAATTAACTGATTAATTAGCCCCCGTCCGGCTGAGAGGCACGGAAAAAGGCAAACAGATTAACGGCGCGGCTTTAGGTGCATATTTCTGGAGCACAGTGGAAATACTTTGGGATGATGGGTCCAGATAACCTACATAGTTCTGGAAACACAGACTGGTGAAAGACTAGAGGAGGGATCCAGACGTGTTGGGAAAGTTTGTCTAAAATCCTGCTTGTATTTGAGAACTTTTCGTCATGACAGTTCATGACTGCAAAGAGTTACTCATAAGGTCAAATCACAGCTTTACTGAACACAAAAAACTGCAGCAGGACTTGTTTTCCATTGCTTTTACTGCTGGCAGCCTTTTAAGGGATATTTCAGCAATCTAAAATAATTTTGTGTAGGATGAATCATAAATAATATCTTACCTGTTGCAGATGACTCTCTGAATGACTTCAGTTTGGAGAAATGGTTTCATTCTGACTGGACTGCTAATCTAAGACCAAAGTGGAATTTGTGGCTGCCCTAAAACAACAAGCTCAGTTTTATAAACCGTCAGTATTACGTTACATACTTAATTCCCCTTTTAGAAGTAGGTCCACTCAGACAAGCCATATTTTGTTTGTCAGCCCGGTCTGAGGAGACCCACCTACACATTTTAATGCTGTTGTCTTAAAACAACTCCAGGCTTCAAAATCTTTAAGCGGTTTATAAAACCGCAGTTATTTAAACCTTTACTACATCATCAGTTTTGCACTAAACAATTATTCTAGTGCTCCCAAGCTACATTTAAAGTACTGTATATACTGCTGCTATTTCTGCAAATAACCCTAAAACTCAATGTAAATAACTGACTGATGAGAAAACCGATGGTGGTGTGAAGGCCAAAAAGGTTTGCATTAACGTTTGAGATTGGAGCTGTTTTAAGATGACAAAATTCACTTTGGAAAGGAGTCCATTCAGACTAGCTGTTGGCTCAACAGTCTGATCGGAATTAAACTGAATTTCTCCAAACTGAGGTCATTCAAAGAGCTATCTACGACAGGTAAGATGTTAGTTACTTATGATGTTCCACACAAAAGCCCATAAAATGGCTGAAATATCGCTTTCATAGAGTCAAAAATGATGGAAATATTAATGCAGGTGCAGCTTCTATACAAGAGGCCTCAGGGGCCACAGAGGTTGAGCTCAGTCACACAATAACTGGAGAACAACACCCTTTTTTGCATTTGGTTCCTTATTTTAAATTCAGATTTGTATTTTTTTGTTCAGCTACTAGAGACTTTTCGGTTTTGCATTTTCATGATTTTACTTCTGCATAAAACCCAAACCCATCGTTGCAGTTTGAAATGCCTCTGAATAACAGAGCTAACTCCTTCTTACAGCTCCTCTTTATTCTCGGTCCTACAGGACGCCATGACCCTCCATAAGCCTCGTGGAACCACGGTCCACATCCATGTCCTGGCCGTCCACCGGACCTTCCGGCAGCAGGGCAAAGGCTCCATCCTGATGTGGCGCTACCTGCAGTACCTCCGCTGCCTGCCGTACGTGCGCCGCGCAGTCCTCATGTGCGAGGACTTCCTGGTTCCCTTCTACCAGAAGTCGGATTTCAAGGTGCTGGGCCCCACTGAAATCACCGTGGGGCCCCTCAGCTTCGTCGAGATGTTCTACCCAGTCAGGGGCCACGCCTTCATGCGTCGCAATAGTGGCTGTTGAAGCCAGAGAAAGTGGACTCCTCCTTGCTGTCCTTTGGTTTGGAGGACCCCAACACGGTTTGGAGGCTGCAAAAAAGGGAGGCGAAGTGTTTTGTTGCTTCCGAGGAAACGATGTGGTGTTTGTGTTCATCGCTGAGGCTGAAACTTGTTCAGCAAACGGAAAGTAACTGAAAACAAGAAGCTGGATGAGACGCCTGGGACTGAAAAAACGTCAGGATTTTCGTTCCAGAATGAAAAGGTTCAGGAAAAAACATACGCCACAGGCTCAAATGGGTTCTTTGTAAATAACACTTTCTTTTGGGAACTGCTGCACATTGACTGCAGCTGCCTAGTAGTCTAACATTTCTTTGTCTCTGTGAAGCTCGATACCAAGAAATGAGTAAATAAATCAATAATAGCACATAATTGACTATATATGAGTCTTTTAACACAGTTTCAAAGGTGTCTCATTTGTAGTAACTCCACAGTTTCTGTACCGAGTGTTTGCCAAAGTAAACAGATTCACTTTGATGATGAAATGAAATCACGAAGACAGCGATCAGCTGATTAGGAGGTCGATGTGTTGACATGAATCAACCTGTAAGTGGCTACTAGACGTGCTGTAAACATGTCTGTAATGTGTGTTGTACATTCACTTGTACCATAAAACCCCAGCTCTGCTCGTTTAATTTGATGTAAAAGCAGTTTTTCTCTTGTAGGTTGTCACCACTTTTGCCTCCTCGAGTCTTTGAGGCTTGAGACTTTGGTACCACTTTTGTTCCTGAAGTAATAAAAAAAGGTTCTATTTTTCTAAATCTTCTGCTTTTATTGACAATTACATGCTGTTAGAAATATTTCCCCTGAAGCCTTCAGGTGTTTTTCAGTAGTTGTGGAACCGTTAAAAGGACCTCGGTTTGAAGAAATAAGGTTTATGTCTGACAGGTCTGAGCGGGGCCAAGATCAAAGGGGATTGTTGCCATCTTAAAACAAATTCAGTCTCCAGAATTTCATGTTCTAAATCTTTTACACTTTAATTTAGCCTAAAATGGTTATTTGCTACAGCAAGTAGCAGCAGCAGCAGCTAACTGTAGCACATCCTGGGATCATATCTGGCAAAGACTTCTTAATATTTACGCTTGAATAACTAATGAGAAATGCAATGCTGCGTTTTTAGGACAGCAAAATCAGCTTTGGAAGTGGGTCCACTTGGAAAAAGGACTAGTTGGAATAAAGCCACTTCCAAAGCTGATTTATTCCATCTTATAAAATCTTCAATCTTCATCATGCACCACCCACTGCTAGCTGCTGCTGCTCTGTATGCTTGTAAATAATTACTAAATTCTAAGTAAATAATTGTGTAATGCAAAATTGACTACAAACGTTTATAGAATACTGTTTGCATGAATTGTTTTAAAATTCTGGAGGTTGGAGCCATTTTAGGGTTGCTGGTCTTAGTTGCGTTCGGACCAGCTGGACTGCAGGATTGATGAGCTATTTCTCCAAACTGAGGCCATTCAAGAAGCTATCTGCAACAGGCAATATGTAATTTATAACTTTTACACAAATATCCCTTTAAAAGTCTGTTTTAGAAGCACATGATCCTCCCACACAAACGTCCTTAAAAAATAAATCAAAAACCAAATCTTAGCTCCATCCAGTCTTCGGGCACAGCAGCTCCAGAAATATCTCTGACCAGGGCTCCTTCAGTGCTCCTTTTTTGAAGAGCTTTCAGTTTTTTTGTTTTGTAGAATAACATTTAGAGAGAAAAAGCTTAAAGAAATTCCTAAGAATCAAAAACAGCAGCACAAGATCCTCAAAGACGAGCAAGCTTCAGTGTTTACAGGTTGGTATTTATTTCAAAACGACTGCTTTAATATGCACATTCTTTTCTGAAACGGAAACCAAAAGACAAACAGTACCTTGGCCATTATTTTAAGTTCGTCTGAAACTTTTCCCCCTATTTCTTCCAATAAATAAAACAAAAAAAAGTGGAACATTTGGTCCCGTCAGACGCTGTGAAGCTGCAGACGATGGTCGATGTGAGCTGCTGTGATTCAGCTCCATCTTTCACATACATGTCAAAAGGCACAGCGAAGAGATTTCATTTTAATATCCTGTTTGCACAAGTTTTTAAACAACTTGTTTTCTTGTAGATGCCAGGTAATTTGTGAGTCAAGCCCCCTGACTAACTCCCGTAATCTCACTCAGTAACGAAGCCCTCGTAATCCTCCATGAAACTTCAATGTGACTTTTCAGACAGCTGGAGGGGGCAGGAGGGGTTGGGACCACATACCAGAATACTAAATAACAAATAAATGTGAGAAATGTTTCTACTGGTACAAGGATCACATTGTCAGGGAGTTTCTAAAACAGCAACATAGAAGGTCTTTGTTTACAACACAAGGAAAGCAAGATGGGGTAAAAAAAGAAAGAAAAAGATACGCAAGTTGATTAACATACAGTACAAAACCTGATTTGATCAAACAAAAACCCTTTTAACAAGTCAGACAAACACGATGACACATTTAAAGAGTAAAAATGTCTGCCGCGGATGACAACATGAATATTTGAGCATTAAAAAAAAAGCAGCATGTGAAGTCGCTTTGGTCGGGTCGGGCCACAAAATATGTTTGGCTTTAATTCACAAAGTTTATCAAAAGCAGTACAAACGAATACATCGAGGCATCTCTGTGAAACGGCATAGTGTGTGTTAAGGCAGCCAGTGGTTCAGACGGGTATCTTAGCTGACCGCTGATTCTTAAGTAATCCAGCTGCATGTTTGCAAGAATACGTGGGACGTGCTGTTAGCATTTTCCTCAGTCCAGAGAAGGTTTTTATACGATGGGTGCATCCGTACAATGAGCAAAGATAAAAAAAAAAGAAAACAACTTAGAACAGGTCTCAGTGTTTAGAGAAGCAGCACGAGTTACTGTCTTTGTAATAATAAACCCAAATACTGAAAAGAAGAATTACTAATAGGAAGCATCTGATGTCCGGTTACTGACTCACAGAGGCATCAGCCAGTTCTTCTCATCGCAGCTGATTACTGCCTGTAGACTTAAAGGGAAAATGACTGTGGGACAGAGGCATTCACGTGTTCGTCTTTGAATAAATTTTCTTTCGATTAGACGTCAGACATTTAAAAAGCCAGGGCATGTAAAACCTGACAGGAGATTGGAAAGACTGAATAAGCTGAATCAGAAGACTGATGACTGGAGAAGGATCCAGTATCCAAACGATAATCATGATTGTCAAATACTTGAAAGCAACTGAGATGAACCTGGAATAAAGTTGTTCCATCAGTGGTGGTAGCAGACCAGGACATTATCCTCTCATTGGCCTAAAGACTAGTGCACCACATCGTTTATGTCATGATCTATGTCGTACTTTTCACAAAACTTGCTTGTGATGGGGAGGCAGGTGAGATGCTCCAGCCAGTGTAGGTTAATGGGGTGGATATAAAACCAAACGATGAGCGAGGAGCAGAGCCCGACGTAGGCCAGCAGGGACACGACGATGAGGATGCGTTTGCGGTATTTGTCGAACTCCCCGAAGGTGACGTAGGGCAGGATGGCGAAGGAGAGCAGCATGCCGCCAAGGAAGCCGAAGATGTGGGCGATGTTGTCGATCCACGGCAGAAGGCCACACAGGAAGAGGAAGAGGACGATGCCCAGCAGCTTGAGGAAGGCTTTCCACGGCTTTTCCAGCATCTGCCAGCCCTGAAAAAGCTCGACAAAGAGGCAGGCGAGGAGTCCAAACTGAGACCCTGCTGGACCCACCTGGAGGAAGAGAGCGTGAGAAAAGTCAACTAATGTCATGCCTTCATGCAGGTAGTCCAGATGGTTTTACTCTGTGTTCTACAGTAAACCCCTGGTAAATAGAAAACATCCTTGTTTTTGCCTGTATTGTGTTCCTCTGCAGTGGACAAAGCCATGACATGCTTGTCTGCATGTTCAGGCCCAGTTATTTGGTAGAGTTAGATTCAGTTACAAGTCAAGATAAACTTTATACATAAAGAGTGTTTCATGCAGACAGAAATCCAAAGAGCTGTCCATTAAGAACATAAAACAGAAAATTCTAAAATGCTGAATTTGGATGTGCATTCACATTCAGACAGACAGAATATACATAGACTTAAAAGCCAGAAGAAAAAGAGCTGCAAATGTTTACACCAAAAACAAGTATTTCTAGTTTATCTTTGTGTGATCTCCATACAATAACATAATTTATACATTGTTTAAGAGAGAGCAGAGAACCTAAATTATTAGAAGATAAGGAAATGTATATCTGCAGGTCATCTGCATAATTATGATAGTTTATATTATGTTTCTGTACAAGTAGAAGCCAGACTGAATAAAACAGGACCAAGGATTGAACCTTGAGGTACACCACACATACAACATCCCCCCTTATGTCAGTTACACACAGACATAAGGGCCCTGTAATGGATAGAGAACCATTTAAATTTAGAAAGTTGCCTAAATTATTCAAATTTATTATTCAAACTATTTATTGTAAATTATTTGTATGATGCTGCAGATTGTTTAATAATATTTGTTTGTTTTGAGCCAGCACTGTTGGTGGTTTGTATTTTGTTTTGTTTAATTGTATTTGCACTTTGTAAAGTTGGGGGTTTTTTTGTTATGTACCTCAAGGTAAAATAATAAACAAAGCTAGAAATTCACCCGTCGAGACTGCACAAATTTATTCAAGTGTTGGGGAGCTGCTACAGGCTCAAAAGGGATTTTTAAATGTTTAGAGTTGTTAATAAGAAGGAAATCGAGGAAGTAATGTGACTTTTAATAAGCAGCTCCTTTTTATTTGTCCCCACAACCTTTATAAAGAGACACAAAAAGAAACAAAGTCAAAAAGTTGTCAATTTAGGGGACAGAGCTTTAAGATTAATTTTCCTCTTACTTTTTCCCCCACATGCAATGCTCTTACGTTCTAATAAATTTTACTGTATTTTAAAGACAAGTCATTGAATGACTATGTAATCTTTCACTGTACAAAAATTTCCACCCATATTTACCTAAAGACAGTTACGACAATGTGCCTAAAGCCGAACCACTTCCTTCCTTCAGTTTTTAAATGACTACAGACACGTCCACGAGAATAACAGATATTTTTAAAACCCTAAATAATTGGTTGCTGATGTATAATAATTCTGGAAGTTGATGAACTGGAAGAAAAAAAAAAAGATGAACCAAAACGAAAACTGTGACACGAACCGATCCGTGGATTTTGTGAACTGCTGGTGTTTGCGTAAGCACAAGTTTTAAAGGGGAATAAGTACATGTCATTCTGCCTGTGTTGCTCACGTAACAGATTTGATGAGTAACTGAAAATGAATCCTGATATTAGAAAGAGGACTTGTGTTCATGTTGATCCATATGAGTCAGTCATGCACAAGTTAATTGGATGAGAGCAACAGAAAAAATAACCTGATTACTTGTTAAACTGTCCTGAGAACATGTTGCAAAGAGTAAGTAAACTAAAAGATTTGGTCTTGATTTGAGAAAGCTGTAATTGGAGTTTGTTAATAGTTGCATGATGAGAACAAAACATTTAAATTTGGTCTCAGTATGACTGGTTATTAGTAATCATGGTCAAACTGAGTCCGGTCTGAAAAAGGCTTTGGCTGAGTCTTCTGGCTCTGTGAAGACAAAGTTTTGTAGTTATTGTACCAATCCAGATTTAGCTGTTGGTGTTTTAGTTATAGATAATTCTGGTGTTGAACTGCAGTATGGGTCATCTGAGAGGAAAGGTGAGCAGATTAAAGTGTCACCGAGGTTAACACCGAGGCTGGAGGCCTGGCTCGGTCAGAGGCAGGTGGCTAATCTGTGAACGCATTAAACACCGGCACCACAGAAACACCACGCCACTCCACCCACGCGCCTCAGACACACGAGCACAAGTCACTCGCACAGCCAGCGACTGCCATGGATAATACTGGAACAGGAGGAACATCACTGCCCACCAAAGAGCTGTAAATTGATTTTAGTCCAAATAAGCTGTTAAGTAAACCACTTCCTGAAAATGAGTTGGGAATAACTTTTCAGTTCCATAAGTGTGTGTCAGGGAAACAAAGCTACTTTTAATCATTTTCTTGATGAAGTTCGACAAAAATTATCATCATGATTGTCGCATCAGCTATTTTAAATGGATAAGTTATGTAACCAACTGGTAATAAAATTTCAAAAGGCCCTATTGTGCCGTGTTATTAATCCCTTTTGATGTGTAAACGGTGCCTAATAGACCACTTGTCAAACAAGTTTGATCAACTCTAAAACAAATATATTTCTCTATTTTTAAGAAAACAATACAAAAATGGGTTTGTTTCAATAAAATACTAAATAAAATGTTAAATACTCTCACCAAGCTTCTCAGCTAGCTGACTGGAAAGTGCAGTCCATAAACAGCTGGTGCTTAATAAATGTCTGGTTATATATTTAACTGTGTTTAGTAAACACCAGAGGGTGAACTACAATCGATTAGGGTTTTCATACATTCACCTCCTGATGGTTACCACCACCAGGATTCAGCTAATTATCAGTAAAACCAGAAGTGTTATTGCTGGTCCATGGTCCATGGTGTCCACGGGCCACAGCTGGTATTGTCCTCCTTTCACGGCGGTGGGTGGGAATATAATTGCCTGTGTCTGAGTTCATTTGTCTTTCATGAACCAGTGGACAGATTTTAATGAAACTTTCAGAAAGCAATCACTGACTGAACATCTACAACTGATTGACTTTTAGAGACAACCCCATTCAAAATGACAGCCACAACTAATGTTAGCAAACACAAAAATGGCTATAATTTAGTCATAATTTATTGAAAGTTCCTATAAAGATCTTAATAAGAAGTCTCATTAAGTAACAAATGGATTTACATTCAGTTGCCCACATTGATGTAAAACAAATATATTCATTAGCCCAGCAATTGTCTTCCCCCCCTGTAATTACTCAACTATGTCAATTTTTATGCTCTCAACAGTGACAATGGCATCACCCACACTGGCTGTAATTGTGTTGTTGGAGTCCCCGGTCATACTGTAGGCGAGTTTGGGCGGTGCAGCTTTGCCTTTTCAGACAAACAGAATGTCCTCTCCAATTTAATTCCTCCTGGCAAGAAACACAACCATAATCTCCACTTCCAGGTAGCAGTTTCCACACGGCGTTGCTCAGCATGTTTCTAATCAAACCAGAACACTGACAATGAGTGCTCACCATAAACAGCCAAACGATCACATCCCTGAATGCCTCACAAGCTCACAAAGGCCTACATTATTAATTATTATTGAATTCATGCTTTAAAAGTAATTAAAAAGACAAACTGTATCAGAATCAATTTATCTAAACAAGGATAAAACTACAACAGTCGATTGCCATTGGGTAATGGAGTAGGTGCAAGAACTGCATTTTTGAAAAGTTTCATTTTTTAAAACTTATTTTTCTAAGTAATTCTAATAAATTGAACAAAAACTAAAAAGGCTGAAGTTGAACATTAGGCTGAGATTCAAAAAGCTTCCTCACAAAATGCTATATGACATATGTCCCACGACACTGGGAAATATTATGAAAGTTGCCACACAGTCCTAAAATGATGCATCACAACATCTATGGAGACGTGGCAGGAGATTTTACAGAGCTGACTTTCTCTTCACTGCCGTCTGATGTTGTCCTGGTGTTACAGTATCCTCGGCTGCTTAACTTCCGGTCAAGTTTTTGTTCCTGAAAAGGAGCCATGAGTCAGCTCTCGTGTTGAACAAATGATCACAATTTATGCTCTATTAATGTTTTGTCCAAGCCCTTGGTAAAAAAGTTAAAATTGCTTTACCGTCAGAGCAATTAGAGCCACCTTACCAGTGAGAATTACTGTCATTTCATCCTAAGTGTTGCTGTTTGGGTCATTTTTCCATAAGCCCCGAAGGCTCCATGACTTCACACCAACTACATAATCCTCTAAAAGCACCTCTTTAAGTGGATTGACCGCCGCGTGTCGTGCAGTGCATGTGCTTCTCGGGTTATTCCTGGTGGGGGAAGTGAGAAGGTCCCTGGTGAGAAGTGGAAGGTGACATTTCTGGCTCCCACGTCACACTAAGAACCTCCTCATGTCACACTTCTAGAATAATCTATAAAAGGGACCTTATGATGCCTTTATACCACAAGGGCACAAATGACGAGTCAGGTTTTTACCAAACTCAAACGATATGTTATTAATCTGCCCTGCATGAATATATAAACGACCTTGTGTTCTGTGAACAAAACAGATGTCATCGCTGAATATTAAAATGCTCTGTTACTACATCAGACATTAAACGAGGGACAAGTTTCATGCGAGTGCCACAGCAAAGAGGGACAAGTTTCATGCGAGTGCCACAGCAAACGTGTTCACGAACACGTGCAGACCGGAGGCATCACCCGACAAGTTGGATTTGTGCTACAATTGTCTTTGCTAAGACTAAAAAATGTAATCCCATTCACTAAGTACTGAGGCAATGGCTGTTGTTAACTCGCACAATGGCATTAAGTTAATCTCCTAAAGAGGAAAGTGGGCTTTACAACAACACAAAGCACAAAACAGACCTGCCAGTAAAAACTAGGTAATCCAGACTGTTTTCCCACAAGCTCAATGGTTTATAGCACGAAAATAAAAATCAAATCAAACAAATGTACTTTGTGTTCTACAAAAAACACAGAGAGGCTGTTTTTTTTCTGGCTTGTGGTGCTTTTTGTAATTGATGGACAAAAATTAGAAACATTTACCTCCTAAAAATTAAAATGTATAGTGACATTTCCTACTGAGGTATTTATCTTCAATTAACCTAACTGTTTTTTCTTATGACTAGTCCTGTGGAACAGGACAACGACTTTTATTTGTTCACCACACCTGACAAGACACTACACCATATGTTCATACCCTCCCAAATAAAACAGAGTCACCCTTTGGATCTGAAATCATCACAGGGTGTCTTTCTGATGCTTCAAGTCAATCTGCAGATATCCATTCCAGTCAGTCTATATGCAGCATGTTTTTTGCAGTCAGATTAAACACTTTAGTAGAACTTGTTATGGTGTTTACTGCTCCCTGTGCATTAACTGATAACTTTGATATATTTCTTTGATTTCCTTCTGAAGTTCATAATAAGCTGTATGCCGAACAGGATAAAAGCTTAGCTAGATGGCAGCTCTCCGTTTACAGGAATGAATCCCCCAAACAATCACATGCCATCAACTTCAGCTCAGTTTTTGTGTGTACTCGAACAGTTAGCGCACACGATTCCTTTACCACCCTTGTCTTCTCTAGACCGAGGCAGTCAGGTCTGCTTCAATAATCCTCAGCAGGAGAAACTCTCTTACAGGTAAGAAAGTTATATTTTCCTACCATAACACTTCACTCTCAGACTGCAGGTCTACTTGTGGTTCCTAGAGTTTCTAATACTAAAATGGGAGGCAGAGAAGGGGTCTGAAAACTCGCTAAATATTGCGACAACATCGGTAAATTAGCAAGCTCAGGACCAAAGAGTTTCCATACAGATTTTTCTCAGTGATAGTTATTGTTTACGTCAGTGGTGTCTGATCCTGGTTCTGGAGGATCAAAATCCTGCATGTTTTTGGCATTTTCCTGCTCTTCAGCAGGTCTTCATGTTCTGCAGAAGCTTGTTAATCATGCAGTCATTCAAATCAGGTGTGCCAAAGCAGGGAAACAACTAAAACATGCAGGATAGTGGCCGTCCAGGAGCAGGATGGGAACCACTGGTTTATGTCAATTAAAAATCGCACAGTGTGGGATAAACATTTAGACTGTTTGCATCAAAAATAAAGTTAATGTTGCATTAAGGTTAATTTACTTTGTTAAGTGAGCAACCGGACTGATGTCTCTCACAGTGACAAATGCTGACTGAAATTGCAGAAGTGGAAATGGAAAAAAATAGTGTCAGTGTCGACAGAGTTTACAGTACATTTCATGTTGTTAAAGCATATGTTGCGATCGCATCTATTAACGCAAAATCAAGCAAACCCCACAAAATCGCAACTTTGCCCAAAACACCGCAACTTTCCCGCGACTTTAACCCAATATTTATTGTTTCTAAAGTGATTCGCCATTGTTTCTGCGGTTTAGTGTCTTCTTTGTGGGTTTGTGTAGTGTGGAATACAAAATAACCCCAAATAACTCAGGAAGAAGACATGCAACGTCACATCCTGTTAACATCAGAATGCTGGGATCATGCAGGAGCAGCGACCGAAGCCAAAATGTGCGCTAATGCTTCTCATTTGCCCACAAAGATTTCAGCAAAGGACCACGCAAAACAGTTTCCTACCCAGCTGCACGAGAGTGGTGGGGGAAGCTGTTTTGCACGTCTTGCAGTGTAATCATCGAACATAAACGCATCGACAAACACTTTGTGTCTGCAAAACATGTGAGGAGAGCTGCAGACGAGGGACGATCCAGAAATGGTCATGAATGTCAGTTTATAAGCTATCAAAGTTCTCAAATAAAGCACCTTTTGATAATGTCAATGTTTGTTGGTAATTATCTTACAAAACTAGTAAGTATTTTTGGTTTATATATTAAAAGTTAGTTTTTTATTGATTTTAGTAAAAAAAAAATTAAAAAATTGCAACTTTTAGGAAAATGCCAAGCGAAATCAGGCATTTTAGCCCGCAACAATCACAAAAAAATGCCCGTGAAATCCTGGAGGGACTGATTTATGCTGCTGTAGCCCTACTGCTTAAAGCACCTCATTGGAGTTAAATAAAAGCACTCCAAGCAGCTATTACTCATCTAAATGTGCATATCAGGCGCTCACCTCAGCTCTGTAGGGCAGGAACAAGGTCGAGGCGAGGTTACCAGTGATCCCGCTGAGGATGTAAATGATAGAGATGCGGACCCAACCTGCCAGCTTCTCCAGGTCTCTCAGTATGGTCATCTGGAACACCACTGACACCGCACAGTGAACAAGCCTGAACACACACACACACAAAGGGTGACAAATCTGTGCTGTGGCATTTCAGTCACTGCATTAAATCAAATACGGGTTTTCACGCAGAGGTAAGCTGCTTTGGCCCGTTTGTTCGCTGGTTTTAAAAAGGTAAACCTGAGGGATTTCCCTTGTGCCCTGTATTAGCCCAAAGCATTTTACTGTTCAAGTGAGTTAACTGCGAACTTCATTTGGCGTGAATCTGTCAGAATTTAATCAACCATGATGACTAATTATTCATAGCAAATGATTCAAATGGATCATGAGATGGGTTATTTTCTCACAGCATATTAAACATTTTCTCAGCTATTAAACAGAAGGTCAAGGATAAATGTAGACTTCAAATGAGGTGACTATAAATCAAGATCATGCTGTTTATATTGTGCTTCTGTGACTGACACGGCACATTGTAGCTTACAGTGATCACAGTGGGTCCAATCAGGTCGAAAGAAAGCAGAGCAAATTTTGAACCAAACACAAACTTTACACATTGCATCATGGTTATACACTCTGATTAATCAAATCTGATTTCTTTATTGAGAAGCCTTCTTGTTTAACCCAGAGACATGCATGTATTAACTCTGATGCTTGTAGGGTCACATCAGTTCAGCAGGAGGTCCTACAGTTTGGCTCAGGACAAACTGTGTTGAGACTACTAAACATATTTAGATAGGAGGGGTCCAAACTACCTCCAAAGATGGTCTGAGTGAAAATGTTTTCCATGCACAATGAAGGAGTTTAGTGTTATTTGAATGCAATCCGATTGCTGAGGATGGATTGACAGGTAGACAGTGGTACGTTGTGTTCTTACCCAGCATGGAGGAAGAGGGACAGCCACAGTCTGTAGAACTGGTCAGGAATGTCAGGGTTTAGGAAGGGCAGCAAGCCGCACACATCATCCAGACAGTGGACCTGCATCCGGATACTTGTGCTCAGAGACATATGAAAACACCAACACACACATACAGACACTCATACAGACACTCATAATGCACACACACTACCTGTGAGCAGAGTGTGGCCTCCTCATGGAAGTAACCGTGCATAAAAGTGCAATACTCTCTGGTTGTGATCTCACATCTACAGCAGGAACAGAACCAATGAAAATCTATTTTGACACCACATAACCCGGGAGTAATGTGGCAGCTAATTACAAACCAAAGACAAGTCTGAAAATCATTCCCACCTGCCCTTAGTTCCTATGCAGCAAGGTCTCCCCTTGATGGCACAGTCCATGTGTCTGTAGCCTGTGTGGTTCCACACCTTTGGACTTGTGCAGACCTGCCACAGGAGAAATGATTTGTTTTAATAAAAAATAAATTAAAAAAGTGAGGAAGATGCTGCATGATTTTCATGCCCTTCTCCTCACCGGCCACTGGGTGATGTCATCAGGCCATGTATGAGGCGCTGTAGAGGCCGGCTCTTCACACACTCTGATCACATGACGGAACGGGTCAGTTTCAACAGACAACAACCTTTACTAACTTCAAAATACTGTAAGTGTCTCTGTGAAAAGTCCTGGCTTCACTGCAACCCGGCAGAATGAGCACATCTACGCTCCTTACTTGGGGTCCTGATGACAGACGGAGCCAGAAGACCTGGTGATGTCCACAAGTTCATTGTCCCACTTCACAAAGGTTGCCAGGGTCTCCTGCATGAAATCATTTAAATATTTAACAGGTGATCTCTCTTCAGTGTACAGGATCTCAGGGGCGGTTCACAATATTTATTGCAATACCACCTGATTCTGGTTAAACGTTACTTTGCCCGACTGTAAAGGTTTATTTGTTTCACGTACCGAGCAGTCGGCACTGAGGGTCTGCACACAGCCAGAGTTGTCATTTTGAATGCAGCAGCCTGAATTTCTTTCCAGGTCTTTGGCTTTTTGGATTAAGTCGACAATCTGTTTGTCCTGACGGATGCAGGGGGAGAACTTCGCCCCTAAGTGGATCAGATCCTCCTGGAAGGTAAAATAAAAATAAATAAATACCTATGTTCTGATGTATAAACTGTATAAAAAGTGTAACGTTTGGGAAAATTCTGGAAAGTTTAAGCAACCTAAATGTTAGTGTGACTCTGAAACACGGTAGTTTTAACATTTTGTTGTAAAATGCCCAGAAATTTAACTGTCAGTTCAGTCGTGTAAAACCTAACTTTCTGTGACCCATTTAAACTTTGAATGACATTTCTACTGTGAAGCACTGTATGCCTGGACTATGGAGCTCCAAGAAGGGCTGGGTTTTACTGCTCATTTTGCCAAAATCTTATTGCATTTATAAAAAAGATTTACCGTCTTTTTTAACTTTTGGCTATGCCGTATGGCATACTGTTGCCAAAAGTCCTAACACACTATTCCTGATTGAGCTGCACATTGTGATGTCGTTTTTGTTTGGGGTTTTCCCCCCCAAACTGTGGGCGGTGTGGCAAACTGTGACAAACATAGAAAAGTACAACCAAATAGTAATATAGGTGATTTGGTTTTTATGCACTGAAAATCCTTATATTCTGCAAAGCCAATTAAATGACAAAATGACAATTAAAACTGCATGATTTCTGTTTTTATTTACTGAAACATTTATGGCAAACCTCTGGTATTAACGACCATTCTTAAAGTCACTTTTATTACTCTTTGCTTGTTGTTTCATGACCCACATTGAAGTCTCAACCCCAAATCTGAGATCCACACATCAAGAGAAAGACCTCAATATCTGAGTCACTGCATCTTTGACCGGCATCAAAATAAACTTTAAATGCTGACTGAATAGAACAAAGCTCACAAAGCTCAGCTCTTGTCATTTTATGGTACTTAACTTGCCATAAACAGCTGTCGTTAGTCATAAATGTGCTTGTGGAGAGAATAATATCCGACAGATATAGCAGTGAGTGATAACAATAGAAAGTCTTTACATGTTTACGTGTTTTGGACAACTCAAACTGTCACCTACAGTGAGTACACTACACTTTACTCATCTATGCTAGTAGCTTATTTCAGCAGAACATTGTGTGCAGCACTTCCTCGGGTTTCAGGTCTGTTTAGTTGGAGAGTGAAAAACATTAACATAATACAGCAGCTGCACTGAGAGCAGCAGGAGACTCACAGAGCTCGGACCGATCCAGAAGTTCTCCTGTTGGACAAACTTGACACTTTCATAAATGCCTTTGTTCCTCAGCACCTGCAGGGGGCGACAGAGCAGCTCAATTATTTAGCGCCACACATGATTAAGGAATATGAGAAAAACCATGAGAACGTTCAAAGACTTTAAAAGAAAATTTAGGGGCAGAAGACATAAAACGGGCATTAATTCTTGCACATCGTTGAACTGCACACTCGGTATTTGTTTAGGCTTTTGTGAGAACAACCTTTAAAGTTTAGAGTTTCACTCACCAGTTCAGTTTTGGAGTTTTGCGAAAAACCAATGGGGGCAAAACCGTATGTGCAGCAGGCCAGCAGTGTGATAACTATATGAACAAACGTAATCCAGTAGGTAAAGTAGGGCCTGAAACAACCCAACAGAGACAAATCACTGTAAAGTCACTGAAACACACAAAGCCCACAATAAACAATACAGTTTGTACACATTTAGTCAGGTTATTTATCACATTTCAGAGGAAAAATAGATTTAATTGATACAATCTGTCATGTAAAAAGACAAAAAAAGGCTAATTTTATTTGTTATGTTTGTCTCTGAGCTAAAGACTATTGATTTACCATAAAGTAATGTTAAATCAATAGTTCAGACCTTTTGAAGTGTTATTCCGTGGATAGGAATTTGCTGTAAATAACCGTGTCAAGTGAAAGTGACGGTGATGTGAAAGCTTTTAAAGCATTTAGATGAAACGCTGTAAAATGCTGCCCCTGAGTCATTTTGACCCAATGGCAGCAGGAGGGTAAGGTGTGTATTTAACCCAGCAGTCTGTGTGTGTAACTAGCTGTTGGTTATCCTGACCTGTGGCTGTGGAAGTTGTTCAGCTGCTTCTGGACGTTGCTGCTGAGGCTGCGGCGATAGTTCCGGTTCAGCCATTTCCCAACAACTCCCATACCGTACTGACGCCTTTGTTTGTCAAACGCGAAGTGCTTTACTTGGGAGGCGATGCGACGGCCACGACGAGGGTGACTCTTTTCAGGCACCTTGGTGGGTGTCTTGGGGGTCCGAGACACGTCCTTACTGGGAAGACAAGAAGAGCCCAGTTGGGTAGGCAGAGACAAAGTAAATCATGGAAAATTAAAAAAGAAGATGGCAAAGAGTCAGTTACCAAGTGAACCTTTGTTTTAATCCAGATAAAGGCTAAGATTTTGTGACTGATAGCTTGCACATCTATTCTGCAGCGTCAAATATCTAAATATCCTGATACAGACACTGAACTAAAGAAGCAGTGAAGTGATGTTTACTCACAGGCTGGGGAACTTTTGATCGGGCTGCTCACACGGAGCAAAGGAGGCAGACAAGGGAGGAGATTCGAAAACATCATCGGCCATAGAGTACATCTCATCGTGGGCGTCACCCTGTACAGAAAAGGTGGTGGGATCACAGAGGGGGCACAGAAAATAAAAAAGGAAGGGCAGTTTGTGGGTAATTATGAGGAAGGAGAACACATTTTGTTTCTGTTGCAACAGGCGTTTATGGACAGGGAGAGTGATATACTAAATAAAGAAAGGTTTGGCTGTTGGAAGAGAAAGATGGAAAGCTTAGAGCTGAAACATGGAAGGAAATGATGAAAAAAGTTTTAAAAAATAAAAAGATTAGTGCTGAATGGGAGCAAAAGAAAGAAGTGGACAATATTTCAGACAAGAAACGTGAACTGATGACGGCTGCTGACCTTGCTGAAGAACAACGACACAGATGCTCCAGCAGAGTCCACCGTGTCCTCGTCCATCCAGCTGGGCCTCACGAAGCTCCTCCTGGGGAAACTGCGAGCCGTCTGGGAGCCCGCCAAGCCACTACGACCCTGGACAACAGCACCCCCCCACCACCACCAAACAAGGGATTTGACACATGCAGTAGAGTTTATTGTGCAAATGCTGAATTTTTATTTTTATTTTTCTGCACATTTTTTGCAATCCAACTACTTCTGCAGATTTTGTGCCATTTTAATCATCCACATTTCAAAACGTTCAGCTCATTCAGGAGATGGGTATTTTCTCCATAGAAATCCATTGAGATCTCTTCATTTCCTTCAAAAACCTCATTCTCTGAAATCTACTTGAGCAAACTTGCTCAATTTTTGTCTTCGTACACTCTTTTTTTTTTAGCTTGTCTTGTTAATTTTAGCCTTTAGCTACAGTTTTGCTCATTTTAGCTGATTTGAGATTCTGTTCTGCTTGCTTTTACTGTAACAATTCAGTCAAAGTGCAATTCATTCTTTAAAAAAATTGAAGCAAAGACCTTCACACTGCATTTTTACAAAAAAAAAAACCCTTCGTCTGGTTTTTCATCATATTAGTTCAGATATAAAGCAGCTTTTGTTGTGTGAGGGGGATTTTCCTAAACTAAATGAAGTTCTGTCATGTCTGGGTGGCATCTAGTTATAGGTTGCAGTAAAAAACAAAAACAAATAAGAACCACTCTAGTTCAACTTTCTACATCAGTGTTTTGGTGCCCAGCTCACCCTCAGCAGGTTGGACGCAGCCCTGATGCTCATGCGTGCCACAGACTCCCTCTTCCGTCGGGGGAAGCGGGTGTACCCGGAGGGCTGGCTGGTGAAGGAGCTGAGTGACGTGACCCCTGGTGTGGCAGGAAAACCCTGAGCGGTGTGCGGAGTCCTGGGGGAGCGACTGTCCATCTCATCCGGGCAACGGAAAGCTCGTCCCCGGGCCAGGGGGTCCACAATCTATGGATAAAACGGAGTGGGGGTCAACCCGGCAGAAGCATTTTTATACCATTAAACAAACACAAACCTGACAGCAAGCAGTGCTCTAGGAAAGAAGGAAAAGTCAAAAAACAGATTCCTATAGGCTTTGTTGAGCGTTGACACTGAAAGGAATTTGCTCCACGGCTGATGGCAAGATGTACCTTAAGCTGAGCAAAACCTTATGTGTTAGTGTGGACTCTGAGGCCCGTAGTGATAACTGAACTCTACCTTAGGAAACCTGTGTGCGCCTGGGGAGTCCAGGCTCTGGTCAAAGCTGGAGGCGGTCTCGGGCTCTCTGTATTGGGCCTTGAGCTTGCCGTAGCGCTGGCTGCAGTGGCGCAGGCTCTTCCTGTGCCATAGCTGCTGCTTCGTCTCACAGTCTTCGCCAACTCCAAACCACTCTGCTGCATTCCTACAGGTTCAGAGAGAAGACGGACCAAATTAACACCAAACGTACTAATGGAACGCACATGTGCTTCTGTCTTGTAACATAACCCGAATCTTAAACTTGTATCTACTTATGAGCAACTCATTAGTGGAGTCTCCTAAATTATGACATAAATTCGGCCCAAATGCTGCTTCCACAGCTTGAGCATTAATAGCATTTTTTACTAGTTGCTCTATTATTTGATGCATTTTGCTTACTGAAATACAGGGAATAATTGCACATTATCACAAAGCATTAAATGTTCTATAAATGTTTTTTGTTTGTAAAAAAAAACAAAAATATGAAATTTCAGCTATTTTGAAACGTATTTCTCTATTAAAAAAAAAGTTAGAAATGATTAACATCTTACCTGTTGTAGATGGGGTTTGTGCAGCCTCAGTGTGGAGAAACACTTTCCGTCCGCCAAAAAAACTGACAAGCTAATGGCTAGTCCACACGCAGCTAAATGTAGCAGTTTTAAAACAGATCTGCTAAACTTTATTATTTAAATGCCTTTTTTTTTTTAAATTATAAACCTTCACATTGCTGTCAGCTTTGCATGCCATGGTGTTTACGTCAGAAATATTAAAAAATTCATGCCAGAAATAAGCCCGAGCGGCACTGGAAGTGCTACAGCTAGCTGACACTGTCATAATGTGTTAAAGTTGCACTGAATTCCATGTAAACTGAGGGCAGTGAAAAGGTTTACAGAACAGCGCTCACATGAACCACTGAAATGTTTGACACCGTTGTTTGAAGATGGCACCAACCCACCTTAGTTTTGGCGACATTCAGACTAGCCATTAGCTCATCAGCCCTGCTGAACTTAAATGTATGTTTCTCCAAACTGAGACTGTTTAAAAGGTTATCTACAACAGGTAAGATATTAATGAGCTATAACTAATTACAACGTTTTAGACAAAAACCCTCTTAAAAACAGACAAAGTATCCCTTTAAGCTCTCTGACAGCTTAAGGATGAGTTGCAGTTCCTCAAAATGACAGACGTAGCTTTAATCAGCCACATATTAGGCAACACCAGGAAGAGAAACCAGCAGCAGCAGAGGCTTACTTGCGAATGCTCTGTGAAAGTGACGTTTGTCTACCAAACTTCTCCCTTCTGGTTCTGCCAGTAGTCCCTCCATCTCCGGCTCCGTTCAGGCTCTCTGAAGTGGAACCGGTTGCCTGGCCACTTGCAGTCTTTTTCAGAGACGGTCGGAGAGGCTGAGCGGGAGAAACGAGAAGTGAAGACGCAGCAATCAGCCAGCAGCCTGAACTGCTGCCCTCAGGCAGGCGTTACAGGTCAATCAGAGCATGAAACACCAAATTCATGAACACTTTTCCTACTGAAGAGTGCAGATATTTTCATGTTTTAACAAGATGGTATCACCACTGCTTACAAGACAGTGGTGAGAGCAGCTGTGTTGGATGGTTTGGAGACAGTGGGACAGACAAAAAGACAGGAGACAGAACTGGAAGTGGCAGAGGTGAAGATGTTGAGGTTGTCCTTGGGAGGGACAAGGATGAATAGGATCAGGAATGAGGTCATCAGAGGTACAGCACAGGTTGAACGACTGGGAGATAAAGTTAGAGAGACCAGACTGAGATGGTTTGGACATGTGCAGAGGAGGGACAGTGGGTGTATTGGTAGAAGGATGCTAGAGACGCAGCTGCCAGGAAAAAGACAAAGAGGAGACATATGGATGCAGTTAGAGAGGACATGGAGGGAGTTGGAGTGAGGACAGAGGACACAGAAGACAGAGTTAGATGGAGGAGGATGACTCACTGTGGTGACCCCTGAAAAGGGAACAGCCGAAAGAAAAAGGAAGATTTTCATGTTTCAACACATTTTAATGCAACAAAATTGTGACATTTATGTATTCTTAAGTACCATATTTTTACTTCTTATTTACACTTTACCTACTGATTCTGAGACGTTAATGCCCCAGTAAGTATATGACTAGTCATAATAATTGACGTCATCCATTTCGTAAATTTGTCAACATCAAAAGTTTTAGCTGACACACAGTTTTTATAAACTTATCTTTCAATTTCTTAAACCTTTTAACAGTTTTCACCTTTGCTGCATACTGTATGTCAGTCGAGTTCCAATCGGCTCCGAGCTACAGCTACATTTTCAAACCATCATGCAGCTTTGATTGTGATTAACAAGTTTTCAAAGGTTGGTTTTATTTTCTGTGTTTACAGCAGCAACAGAAGAACGAAGAGACAGACATCCGACAGGAAAAACAAAACCTATTTTTTTAAACTATATGAAGTTAGACAAGTTTTCTGCCTGCTACACTTTTTTAGTAAATAAAATATTTGAGGAAACCTTTAGACCAAAGTCTGGGGCCATGTTAGATAACACTGTGCCGGTGTTGTGTCAACTTTTGCTCCCCCACTGAGATCTGATTCCCCAGCAGCTTTGTTCCGTTTGCCTCTAATTCTCTGTGTTTTAAGCAACAATATTTGAACTAAAATACTAAAAAGGAAAAGATCTTGATTTCTCCTTGGTCCCTTTTTGCCCCATTGTTGCAGAAGAAACCCATCCTTGCTGGAAATCACCTGTATTTAGGAGGGGAAACATCTTCTCACAACACCTGTGTGGTAATGCGCTGCTTCACTGCAGTTAACTACTGCATGTTTTAAACACATTTACTGCAAATGCACAGATAATATTCCCAGCTAAATTTAAAAAAATCAATTAAAACCAGATTAATTTGTATATACTACATAAAATAACATTGGAGCCAACTCTGTCTGTTGGTAAAATATCTCATGAACCACTGAATGGATTTTAATGAAACTTTAGGAAAAAAAGGATTGGATGAACATCTACAACTGATTAACTTTCAGGGCCAATCAAATTCAAGATGACTGCTGCAGCCAACTGACCTCATAAACCCAAAAATGGCTATACCTCAGTGAAATTACAGGTACAGTTCTAAAAATTGGCGCGGTAGTAGCTGAAAGTCATTCACAACGCATGCTCTAAGTACTAAACACTGTGCAAGCTCTTTGCTTAAACTGTCGAGAGAAGGTGTCACCGGTAATAAGCTACAACCCATGCATGAGTTCACACTACATTTGCACATTTATTGCACCGCTTTAGGAAGTAGTTTAACTGCAGCCTGCTCCACTGAACTCATTACAGAGCACTTAGGGCAGCTGAGAGCCGCAACTTGGGTTCCGAACTCGGGGCCGACAAAAGGAAAATGTTCGGTCTTGTGTTCATTAACTGCTGGACAGCTTCACACGATGCTTCTTTTCCTGAAGGACATCGCGAATTCAGAGTCAGACAAGTACAGCACAACTGCGTTAATGAGTGCTTCCTATGTCGCTGCAGAACGAAGCGCAACCATGAAACTAACCCAAGAATACAAAGGTACGAAACACATTTGGAAAGTGAAGTGAACTTTATACATCATCTTTTTTTTTAAACATATATTTATTGATTTTAACAAGAGAACAAGAAACATATATTTACCCACTTACAGATCCTTAAATTATAAAGGTAGCAAGCCGAAAACACGAAAAGATATACACACAGGGGAGAATAAATAAATTAATTAATTAAATAAATTTGCAGCAGACCCACAATAAAGCAACCAGCATACACATCAGTTTATTTTACCATATGACCTTATAACATATCCTTTTTCCACCCATCAAGTTGGATATCATTTTGGCCCAGCCATGGGTAAAAGACTGACCAGATTTCCCAAAATTTATCAAGCTTGTTCTTAGAAAAGTAGCTGATTTTCTCAAGTGCAAAGTAAAATGTCATTTGTGTAATCCATTGTAAAATTCCACATAATGCTTCTTTCTTCCATGAGGATGCAATACAGTGTTTAGCTACCAAAAAGGAGACATTAAGTAAGGATCTTAAGTTGTTTGGGATAACAAAGATTTCAAGATAAATATTCAAGATGCACATTTTAGGATTTAAAGGAACCTTTTTCCTAATCATCTGACTAATCACATTCACTACACCCTTCCAAAAAGCTAACACTAGAGGACATGCCCACAAACAATAAAATAAGGAACCTTTTAGGGAAGTACATTTAATGCAAGTGTCAGGAATATTAGAGTTAAAGTGATGCAACTTAACTGGAGTGATGGATTGCCTAGTCAGCCATTTGTATTGTAGTAATTTGGAATTTGTGTTGGTAGATTGTGTATGGATTGTTATACATCATTTTGTTTCCATGGAATCAAACCAGCGACTTTCTCTGTTACAGTTTTAGCGTAGCCAGTCTCACAGCTGCTGTTTATAGGAAGCATTTTGTCACAAACTTAATTTTCTCTAAGAGGGATTCACCATTGTTTCGAGACAAAAGCATAAAAATAGTGTGTATGTGTAAACATTTTCTGACACTTTGGACCAACAACTACATTTTGAAATACATACTACTAAACAGCTTTTGTGCCTTTTTATTCTGTTGGAAAATTTAGCAAAAAAATAAAAAATTTATCAGTTTTTCCAGGCAAGTATATAGATTTAATTTTTGTCATTTGAGCTCCTGCCAAAATATCAATAATGCAGAATTTAGACTTTATCCAGATGCTTTTCGACTGAACTCTGGAGACAAATCAAGTCACAACGAGAAACCAAGTGTCCTGCAGGACTCCACAGGGACACGCCGGACTTAAATAAACCTTCAGCTTCACAGCATGAATTGTGGAGAACTTCACATGCGCTGAGAGTCTGTCTCACAAGACCAAGGAGTCAAAGAAGACGAATCATTCGGTCTACCTGTTTGTCGCCATCAGTGGACATCATGTCCTCCGGTGGGGGAATGGCTATGACGAGGCTGGGGGGTTTCTTGCTCTTTAGACGACTATCTGTTTGGGATCCATTTGGAGGCGGCTCCTCTCCTTCCTGTGAGTCCATCCTGTCAAAGTGCTGCAGATGGAAAAGAAATGATACAGGATTTATTTTTTATAGTACATCTAGCTGACATTTCTCAGCTCGTTTTTCCCCATGTGGGCTTTTAACAAGTGTACTGTAAATTTATACACAGTTAAACACACTTTAAACTGATGGCAGCATAAAAAAAATACAGGAGATAATGCAAACTGGACAAGGTATTAGCACACTGATATGTAGATTCACCATTTTCTTTTTCAGTACGAGATTATAAAAGTAATAAAAACTCAGAGCCTAAAGACTGTTTAAATAAATTTGATTTGGATATTATGTTGCCTGGTTTGTTTTTTAATATATTTGTAGGTACTCAATATATATATTTTTTAAATCATAAATGAAATTTAAAAAAATATAACAACACACATTAGACAGTTTTAGCAGATTTTAAAACGCATATTTTACAAACAACTGACAGCATAGCAAAGAGTATCAGCTAAACTCTAAAAAACAAAACAAAGTATGTACCATATCAAGGAATATGTGATCCGTGATTGTACATTTATTGGAGAGTATTGACACATTTTCTCTTTTATAAGGTTTTACATCTCAGGACCTAAATAAATAAATCACCTGATGCTTCCTGGGTCCGTAAGTTTGGTAAGAACAATGATTGATAATACTGAACTCATTATTTGTTCTTTCAGCTAAAAAAACAAAACAAAAGTCCAAATCTTTCCAGTAGAGGGCATCCCATAAAGTTACATTACATTTGTGTCATTTATCAGATTCTTATCCAGTAATACCTGCAAGTGAGGAACACATTCAAGCTTTTGTACAGGAAGTGACATGACAACCTACAGTATTTATGTAAATGACAGTACAGGTTGAGCAAATACCTCGTCTCAGACTGTGCTGCTCAGAAAAAGAAAAAAAAAATTGCAAAACTCCAGCTTTATCTGACTCGACAGGCCTCAGTTAGCAGGTTAAATGTTACTTTAAAAAACTCTAAACAAGTGTGGTATGTTAGAAAGGGTTGCCCTGAAAGTGCCTCTTTTCCACTTTTCTAATACAAAAAGAGTTGTTGATCTGAGAAGGAAGTTGTTCTGCCAGAGGACGGGCAGGGTGGAGAAGATTTTTGTTAGCGCTGCTGTCTCAGCATCCTTCTGTCACACATCCACAAACTTGTCTCTGTTCCCTTTTCCTGGCAGCTCTTCATTCACCATCCTTTGGTCAATATGTCCACTGTCCCTCTTCTGTCCCTCACATGTCCAAACCGTCTCAGCATCACCTCTAAGTTTGACTCCAAACCGAACATCACAGCAGGTCTCGCTACAATCTCGTAAACCTTGCTTTCACTCTTGCAGCTCTCTTTCTGTCACAAACCACACCTGACACTCGTCTCCACCCACTCTACCCTGCCTCTGTGCTTCATCTCCTTGGTGTACTGCCAATTGTTCGATGACCCCACCTTCAGTACCTCTATCCTTGCACCTCCACTGTTCCACCCGTCTCCCTCTCATTCACACGTGTTCAGTCTTGTCTACACTGACTTTAATATCTCCACCCCTCCATGCTCTCTTCCACCTGCTCCCTACTCCCACTGCAGAGATGAAGATGTTCAGATTTTTACTGTGAGGGACCAAAATGGACAGGATAAAAAAAAAAAAAAAAGAGAGAGAACAAGAGACAGCTCAGGTTGAGCAGTTTAGAGACAAAGCTAAAAAAGGTAAGGCTGATTATTTGTGTTTTGATACTTATTACATGATATAAATTGATTTAATCTGAACATTATTTATAATTTTAGTCAATTTCACATGATTTACCTTGCCATTAAAATGTAAAGATGTAAAATTCTTCATTTAAAATATTTTTTTTAGTGCCGGTTCCCAACAAAGTCATTTCAAGACATTGCATATATTAGTAATCAAGTCCAACAGGTTTGTATGACATCAGATGTAATCCAATTCAGTTCAGATTAGTCAGATTTACACTCAAATCCAAATATGCACACTGAATTCAATCCAATTATAATGCAATACAGCGACACCAGCATTAGGTACCAGCTTCCCACAATCCTGCATGGAAAAGTATGAATGGATGGATGGATATAATACAGTTCAGTGATATCAGATTCAGTAGCCTATATTGCAATTAGTAAAAAGTTGTATAATTACATCTTATTTAAACATATAATGTGCCATCGGATAAACTAACTCCAAAAGGTATTATTCAGGGAAAAATAAAAAAAAACTGTAGCTCTTAGTGTACTCAAGGCTTTCAATAAAGAAAGCTGTTTAACTGGGGGGCTGTGACACCAGATGACAGAAATCAATAATGTTCATTGTTCATCATGCATGGTCAGTAATCAATACCCGTTTACTACTTTTACTTTTTAAACAGTGCTAAATTCACTCTAACTGGGCAGTAATGATGTAACAGTGAAGCTTCTTCATGCATTATAATGTAAAGATTCTCAGCATACTGTATGTCCAAGGTAATCAGCTTACAACTAGAAAAATAATCTAATTTCCTCCAGGATAACTCCTGTCAAAACCACTGAGTCTTACCATTAGTGTTTATTAAAGGCAGGTCATATGTACAGAACTGTGTCACATGTGCACATACTGTCCCCACTGAAAGACAAACATCGGTAGAGTCCATGTAAGTCAGCTTAATGTAATGAAGCTCATTTCCCTGTCCACCAACAAACTCACTTCTTCCAGACAGCAGCCAATCCAATGCAGCGGTGGAGGGAACAGAAAGTCTATTCCTGGAGCTCAGACTGCATCACAGCATTGCAGAGTATTTTCAGAAAAACAACAAACCAAGGCGGACAAGAACCCCTGAAATCACGAGCCTCGGCCAAAACATCCATTATAGTCCTGAAAGCCTTCAGTGTTGTCCTGGAGTTGCGGTTTCTACATAAAAAAATCAATGCGGGCCAGGGTGCCTGCGACAGGAACGGCAGCAGAGCCGAAATCTGACACCGGGTCAGTTAATAGCCTGGCTTCCACTACAGAGCTGAGGAATGGTTAGACGAGGGCCTACCATATTGTCCCTGACACTTACTATGGCCCCAGAAATTCTGTTTTTAACCACAGATACTCTCCAGGAGCAGAGTGCGTTTTATATCTGCAAAGACCATTTTCAATTAGACGTGTTGAATAATTTAATGTTGGGAAGATTACTTGGTACGAGTCCTCTGAGGGCAGAGACGACTGTAAATCCAGTCTGTGGTTCAGAGCAGCAGCATATAGAGGCTGAACACCCCCCACCCCCACCCTCACTTAGATAATGAAATAGCAAGGGATTTGCCTAATGGACAGAGTGCTCAAGTGGCAGAAAGACTGCTGCTGACCACAGTCCATCAATTTAAACACTCCAGAGGCTGTTGTTAGACTCCACACGGGGAGACCTATGGGATGTATACCGTAGACTGCATTTTCTAATGATTCGTTGGCAGCAAAACATAAAGAAAGTAAACAACAAACTAATTTACCAGGCTACAAATTCAAAGCATAGCATTGATTTCGAGTTGAAACGGCAGCTTACGCTGACATTTTCTGAATGTCTTTAATTAACCTGAAAAGCTGCAGCTGTTAAATCGAACTTCAACTCGGACTTGTTGCCAAGGGTGAAGTCATATCTCCCTGTACAAGAACTGGAGAAAGTTACTCATATTTTTAGCACTTCCTGTCCACACTACTGTAATTTCCTGTATGTTGGTTTAGAGAAATCATCCCTGGATAGAACTACAAAGGGTCCAGAAATCCAGCAGCTCGTCTTCTGACTGGTACAAAGAAGCAAGAACACATAACCCCCGTCTCTGTTTTGGGATTGATTTTAAAATGTTCCCGTTAACTTTTAATGTTTTAAATAGTGTTGCCTCGTCATATTTAAACAGCTACACACCAGGAGGAACGCTCCAGTCAACCAGCAGTTTCTCTTGGACCTGTACCAAGGTCCAGATCAAAATATAAAGATGATCAGGCGTTTTGCAGTGGCTGCCACAAACCTATGGCACAATCTACCCTCAGACTGCAGCAACTTTAAATCCCTGCTTAAAACCAGCCGTTTCAATTTGGCTTTTGATTTAAATGGTGCATATTCACATGGAAGCTGTGCTTTTAATGAAAAGTGATGGTAATCATGAGGTCTTAGAAGAATCATGATTTTAGTAGAGTTACAGTTCAGAAAGCATGTTGTGAAACACAACCAGAATAAATGAGCCGCGTTCTACAGTCTCAGATTCTGTTGTCTTGACAACAGAAACAGAAAAAGTAAGCAAAAGGTCCAAGTCAGCCCCGTATAAAAAGGCTGAAAAAAAAAGCTACTAAATTTAGGTTTCACTGAAGCACAAAAGGTTAAATAAAAACACAGATCCACACCTAATCACTAATTGCAGGTTTTCAAATCTGTCTTTAACGTTCCACATTTTTTTAAGGTCTCAGCATTACAGGATCATTATGCACGTCCAGGCCTGTGGAGACGTAGTCAAAAATGTCTCACTAAAAGATTCCTTTTATCCTCATACCAATCTTAAGGATTTAAAACAAACTATCTGCTATTACAAAACCTTCATCTGATATTTCTTTTCTCATAAAGCCTATAGTTGTAAACTAGACATTAAAAGGTCCTGGAAAATCAATGCGGAGTGTATTGGACAGTTTGTCTCATGAGTGACTCTACAGTAAAAGGAAAACATTTGTTCAAGCAATCCCTCAAGTTGGTTTTATTAATAACATAGCGAATAAGAGTAATTACTTTAGACTCCATTCTGCACAAGATGTCTCCTTTTCTCTTGCATTTTTGTCTTTTAAGAAACAAACATGCAAGGATTTTTATTAATAAAAGTATATTTATGAAGTTAAGACACACCCCTCCAAACTTAACAGTGAAAATCAAAGAAGTAGGCTAAATGTTATTTATTATGCTCACAAAAGTTTAGACATTTTGTCTCCAGATTCCTCTTTTAGTCTATGCTTTATCAAAATAAAATTTAAACAGGACCTGTGCTTTCCGACAACATTAAACAGACTGATACGGTTCCTGCTGGTTAAAGAAAAAAAAACAACTTTGCTTTTATTACCAGAACAATAAAGTTTAGCATGTGCACAGAAACTTCTAAAATTTATAAGAGCTCAGTATTGTCACTGTAATAATAAGCATGATGAGTTTCTGACTGTATAGCTTCAAAAAACAACAAACAGTTCATTCTGTGTAAATAAATAAATAAATAAAAAATCAGGTGTAGGTATATGGCAGAAATATTCAGTTCCTTCATAAACAAGTCAAATTAGTTTATTCATATAGACATTTATAAAGCAACATTTTTGAACTAAAGTGCTGTACAGAGAGTCAATAAAAATATTTTATTCTTCATTGTTGCTGTTTATCAAGTGATTTTTTTTTCAGCTTGAGGTAAAAATTAAGTTCTCTTTATAAAAACATGAATGACTGCAGTGTGATGTTTCAATGTGTCATTCATTTTTTTTTAAACTTCATGCTGTCAGCTGTCACAACCCTAACATTTTTTGTTTTAATATCTTACCCGTCACTATAATTCCAAAAGCAATAAATTCATTCTCGGTTTTCTTTGTCTTGGATTTCAGTGGTTGATCAGGGGTACCTCCTCTTGTTGACGTTTTTTTTGTTTTGGACATTCACATGCTGCCGCTGCACACAGAGTTCACGCCCTTTCAAACGGTGCATCAGACGGTGAATACGGTGGATGCCTGGCTAATATTTGCCCACCGCGGCCGTTATCTCTCAGTTTGTCCCTGATTAAAGGAAACGCCTCGCCCAACTGATAAACACTTCCTACATTAAAAAAATAAACTTTTATATCTTTGCTTCTTATCACTTCTATCTGAGCTGACGGACCAGTAAAGAGTGGACCCACTCTTGTGCTGCACAGTCTGTCTAATCGCCATGGAAACACTGTTTAAGTAACACAAAAAATAAATGCAAGATGCAACATTCATTGTCTAAAGATTAGTTCTGTCTGCAACTTTTAATAACAAAATACTACTAATAATAAGTGGTTATGCGCCACCCTTGTAAACCCAACCAGCCCCCAAAAGTTTAAAGAATCAAAAGAAAAGTTAGTGTAAAAATAATTAAAGTGAGCAACAGTCCAAACCAACAGGGTTAGGGTTATTCCCCAGTGCTCCTTCAGATTCAAAGGAATCAAAGAGTCAGTGTATTTGAAGAGTGCATGTTTCAGCCTGCTCCTGGTCCTCCTCTACTCCACTGATCTCAAATATTCACCCAAACGCCACCGTGCATTTTTAATATTCAGCCCGTCTGCATGGACATGTGTTAAATCACTCCTCTGTGGGAGGTGATGTCAGAGTGTGTAACTACAGTTCAGTCTTACCCCAGGAAGGGGTCGGACCACAAAAAATGTGTCAGTGTGTTGGGGATAATAAAGCCATTATTATTCCTGAAAATCAGAAAACACCCTTTTTTTGTTCATCCAACTGAACAGTCTGACTGCTGAAGCACTCAGAACAACCTGACCCAATCCCAATCATAAATGTCTTTCCATCTTACTAAATGGACATAAAATGAGATTTTCCTGTTTGACCACTGATATTTGACTGTAAATTGCCATGGTCAGTCATTTTATCCATCTTTATCAAACTGTTACATGGAGGACAAAAGCATGAGATTCCAATTTTTCTAAAAATATTTCTAAAAGCAATAAAAGTCAAATAAAAATCAAGACAACAATGCCTTTTCTTCGAGCAACGAATGCCTTCCACTCCGCTGTGTATTTTTGGCAATCTTCACACATCTAAACCAAGGGAATAGAATCAACACTATCCGCCTTCACAGCAGCAAACAACACACTCCTGCTGCTTACTGTGTGGAGTACAAAAAAAAAAAGGTTTGCGAACTGGGTTGTTGTGGCTGCCAAGTTCAACCCTTTGTGTACTTACTATTTTAAGTATCGACTTGGCCATGCAACCATCAGTAGTTGAGCTGGTTTCACACTTGCTTCCCAGGTGAAAGCAGCAGAACTGATAGCTGCAGGGTTACAACTGTCCTGTGCTGCTCAGTGAATATGTATGAAACTGAAAACTGCTGTAAACAGGAGATTAAGGAAATCTGAGTGGTCTGCCGCCTGAATCAGGAAGGCTGCATTATAGTATTAGTAGGCAGACTGTAATGAATATTTATCATCAACAATCAGACGCAATGAGAAAACGTTTTGGCCACCATTTAACTACAGTGCAAAAGTATTCACCCCCCTGGACATTCTGTGTTTTGTTGTTTTCCAACCTGAAATTTGAACAGTTTTGGAAGTCAGTATCTTTTAATTTAAACATGAGCACCATTTTGAAGATGCTTTGTCTAACTCTTCAACCTACTAAAGTCTATACTTTATATGTCACCACCTCCTGCAGCAGTTTCAGCAACAAGTCTCTTCAGGGCCTTCTCCAGGATCTTGGTCCATCTTGTCTCTGGAGTTTTTGTCCGTTCTTCAGGACCAAACTGCTGCTTGTCTTGGTCCTGTAGACAGATCCTCCCATCTCTGCAGAAGAGCTGCAGCTCCTTCAGGGTTATCTTTGGCCTCTTTGTTGCATCTCTGATTAACGTCTGAGTTTTTATGTGGCTTTTGAAGGTAACAGCCTAGGCTTCAAAGGGGATGAACACATGCAAACACCATCTTTCAGTTTTAGTTTTTAAAGTTTCTTTAAAATGAGCCCCCCCTCCCCAAATTAACTCCATCAATCTGGAGTATTTTGAGTAGGTCCATTACCTCTAATCAAACTGAAAATTAATTTCAATTCAAGATTGTGAGGGAACAAAACAGGAAAAGTACCAATGGGGTGAATAGTTTTGCCACCCACTATAAAATCCCATATAGTTCAGGCCCTAAGCTTTGTCATCTATTAGTTACTTAATCTTCTGAATGGATGCCATATCTTTACACAGGCAAAGTGATGAGTGAAAGGAGTGGGTGAAAAATTCTTGTGAACTGAGAGAAACAAAAGTTCTCATTTAAATAAGAAACTAAACCAAAGGGTGTATAATAACCAAGTTTAGTCATTTTTGAATATTCTCGTAAAAAACATGAAACACAAGATTATTGCGCAAAAATGTGACATTTCCATCATCAAGCAGGAACAGCTCATTTACCACGTGACATACTGGCGCTTGTGACAACAGTCTGAATGTGGCGTAATCAAGTCATCAGTTCAAACATTGTTCAGCAAAAAGCTGTTTCAAAGAGATTTAAAAGTTGACTTATTTGCACTCTTGTAACATTTGACCTAAAGGTAACTGGGTCATCTACAGTCCTTGAACTCTCAGAAGAATGTTTTGTGAGAAACAAACTCATAATGCCACAGTCGGACTGAACTCTTTTCGGTTAAATGAGGAACTAAGCCTGATATTACTGCTTCATCGGTTCCTCCTAGACCACAAATTTTATGTGTGTATTTTCAGGGTCTGTTTAAAGATTTTAGACTTGTTAATAAACCATACGTCTTTATTACTTGAACATGAGTAGAATTAACTTTAAACTACATTATGCCCCCAGTGAACTTTTAATGAGCTGAGAGGTTTTGAGGTGCAAATAAAAATAAATAAATAAAACACACATTAAATCAAATATATTGGAAGAGCACAGTTATTCATGGTTGTGTACATGAACAGCCAAAACGCAACAGAAATTATTCAGTTTCACTTAAAAACAGTGTCGCTTAAACAGAGCCTCAAACTTACAATAGAGCATTAAGCCTGACACCCAGTCATTTTCCCTCTAATGCCTCTTTTCCACTGGCTCTACTACAGAAGCCCCGCTCCACTCGGCCCAGGGTGTGTGTGTGTGTGAGAGGGGGGGAGGCGCTACCGAAACTTGGCGTCATTTGTGGAGACAGCAGAAGAGCTATGGACAACGTTGGCCCTGTGTTGTTGCTGTTTTTTAAACTTATGGGGATTCTCCTGAGACTTCAGGAAGAGAGGCTCAGTGGAAGAAATGCTCTGGATGCCGCGATTGTTGCACAGAGTATGACACCTGTTATCCACCGGAGATTTCAGGCTTTACAGCATATTCAGCTGGGGGACAGACGGCATTAACGTTGCAGGGTAAGCTAACAACGCTGTTTATAGTCCTATTACTTTGCAACCGTTTCAAAATTATCTATATATCTTCATCTGGCCACACCCTTGACCAATGAGTGAACAGGAGCTGCATCACCCACAAAAGCAGGGCCGCCCAGCTGGCCCTACTCCAAAGCAGAGACCAAAAAAGCAGGGACCGGCCTCGAAAAAATGCCGGTGGAAACGCGTGCAAAGCAAGCCGAGTAGAGTGGAGCAGGGACCTTTAGAGCTGGTGGAAAAGGGGCATAATTCACACCTTCATACATGTGACCAAACCAGGTGAGTTGTGACCAAACTCACCTCTGTGAGTCAGGTAAGCACAGATCCTAATGACTTTCCAGTGGGAGGGGAGGAAGATTAATCTGCATGTGACTCTAGCTGCACAACGGAGCATCTCATGCAGTTTGAAGCTTGGAACTCCACTCTCTCTAGTTGCGAATTTTGAGAGCTCCCTGCATGGGAAGCGAAATGTCTTCAACTACAGAAGTCCAATTGTTTTGTGTTTGTTTGTTTTTTTATTACTGTTATTTTTTAGGGTTTGCCATGTCCTGGATGAATGAGAGTCTACACTAGCAGACTCAGTAGAATTTATTTTAAAAGAAAGACCCCTCCTGCAAATCTTATCAAAGTTTAAGTTAAAATTCAGTCCATTATCTATCATGGTTCCCAGGTACTTCTAATTCAACTTAAGAACTTGCCTGTGGCCACTAAATTAGAGTCCACTCTAAACTACTTTAAGGGGGCTACTTTTTCCTCACTGATATGACTCTCAGCTACTACCACAACAAATTTGAGCTCAGTGGTTTTACAACTGACTGAGTTATAGCTATTTTTGTCAGTTAGCTCTGGCAGTCATCAATATAGTTTACTCCAAGCAAAAGTTAATCAGTTGTAGACTCACATCAAATAATTCTTTTGAGTGTTTCATTAAAACCCATCTATGACATATTTTGTTGACAGATAAACACACAGTCTGGGAGGTCATAATAATAGTTATGAAGGTCCTTAAAGGTGTAAAAGTAATAATTATTTTTGGTTTAACATGGTTTCTATTGTGTTTAATTCATCTCGACAATCAGTAATCCAAAGGGTATGTCCAGTGAGGCAAAAGTGCATGTTCATCAACAATGAATTTTTCTCGTATTCCTCATTTCAACAACGCCACCTTTGCTAACGAAAGGCGCTCTGTCTCAACAAACAGAGCTTTCAGTAAGATCCCAAGCTGTTATTGGATGACCAGAGGGAGCAGAGTGAGAACGAGCCCTACACTACACAGGCCGACAGCCAGTTTGCACAACAGCCAGAAAATGTAAATGAGGGTCTGGCTTTAACGAGTTCTCTTCCAGACAATCAGACCCTTCATGGCAGCACTGAATAAGATCTACTAAATAAGCTCTATATAGCAGCTTAAACGACAAGACTCGTTTTAAATATTGACTCTGTTGCTACGTGTGCGAGGGATAAAACTGATCATGTCTGAGCAGCAGTTTAATGCAACTGAAGCTGAAGGAGTGACACGAAGGGACAGAGCGAGAAAGAGACTTGGGGTGGTATCTCACTGGGCTGCAACTGTTAGGAGACTAGTTGACTAGGCCTGTCGTGATAAACGATAAATCAATTAAAACAATAAATTAAAATGGAGGTTGATAATTTTAATTTATCAGCGTTATCATTTCTTTGTGTCTCTCTCTCTTCTTTCTACTGAAGACTGGATGACAAAAGGCTCAGCTCCGGTGCTCTTCATTGACCCCTCCCCTTTCTTAGCATCAGAGGGGCGTGGCCTATCGCATCAGGTAGCCAGCCGAGGCGCATCGTCTTGTTCCTCTGCAGCATTAGCGCCCGCAAGGACAAATATTGATATTGGGGGGAAAAATCGAAATGGAATTGGTTTCAAGGCTGAACGTAACAGCAGAGGTGTGGGAGCACTTCGGATTCAAACCAAATGACCGAGGCGACGCGCTGAACCTTTGTAGCCAGTATGTTGCATTTGTGCTTCTGTCGCTGTGTGCTTTTGTTTGTTTGCACTTTTTGTTCATAAAAACTGTCAGTTTTGTCCATCTTCTCTATATAAAACTAATGATTATAATTTTTTTTGAAGGGCTATTTAGTTTACAGACTTAATAATCTGTACTGTTTTCGTGGAATGTAGGTTTTACTTAAATTTTTGTTGTTGTTGTTGTATTTAGTTTTTATTTAAGTGAATTCTTTGTTAACAGAGACAGATTCCATTCTATTTTTGTTTTTGGTTGTTTTGTTTATTTTGTGTTCCAGTTCCAGTGTTAAGTGTTCTTTTGAAAGTAAAGTTTATTATTCTTTGAGAGGATGTACTTGCCCTATTATGTTATTATCATTGCATTACTTTAAAACGGCCTCCAAACAATATTATCATTTATCGCAATAATTTCCAAGACAATTAATCACCCAGCAAAATTTGTTGTCGTGACAGGCCTACAGTTGACAACTCTGAATTGTGAGAAAAAAGGGTGAATTTTCTGTTGAAGTCACTGAACTTTAAATGTTTCCGACCAAGTGACCAACGAGCCGTGTGGCTGCATTTTTTGCACTCTAATGTAAACTAGATTAAAGAACAGGTTGAAAAGCATTATTGTCCATTTTGATCCGAGCAGTTTTATTGTACAATCCCAATTCTGAAAAAGTTGAGATCAAGTGTAAAATGTAAATAAAAATAGAATGCAATGATTTGCAAATCTCAAACTCATATTCACAATTGAACATATTTTTGTTTTGTCTTGTTTTTTTATTTCGTGTCATCAACGCATCTCAGAAAAGGTCCATGCTTCCCACTGTGAAACCTCTCGGAAACATCTAGGAACTGATGAGAGCAACTGCTGGAGGTTTTGGAGGGGGAAGTTCTGTTCTTGACTGATGTAGGATTATAGCTGCTCAGTCCTGGATCTTCTTTGGCAATTTTTCTTTCCTGATGCACCAAATATTTACAATTGATACAATATTGGCAATTGTAATGCTGTTGTAATGGATGCAGTATGAGGTTTAGCATTGTCTTGCTGAAATATGCAAGGCTTTCCCTGAAAAAGATCTCTGGATGGGAGCACATGTTCTAAAACCTGCACATATGCTTTTGAATTGATGGTTCCTTTCCAGATGTGCAAGCTGGCCACACCACAGACATTAATGCACCACCATACCATCAGAGAGGCACTGATAACAAGCCCGATGGTCACTCTCCTCTTTCGTACAAAGGGCATCTGTAGTTTCCAAAAAGAAATTTCAAGTTTTAATTTGTCTGACCACAGAACAGCTTTCCACTTTGACAGTCTTAAACTGAAATCTGCTTTTATTGCCATTCAATTCAAGTATTTACTAATATTTCTACATTATTTTTTTTGTCTGAGTGGCACTGTAACATTTCATCTTGTAAAGTCCATTGACATGTAGATTATTTTGGGCTACAGGTGTGAAATGTCCAGCGGCCGTCAGCATTTTTCTGCACTTAAAGACAGTAACAATCATACCTGCCTTGCCAGTCTATACTTATAAGCACAGTATCTCTGGGTAACAATTGCGAGGAATTGAGGATTTATTTAGAGTATGTTTGCAGAACAGAACAATTGATTTGTTTTCTGGTAGTAAAAAAAAAAAAATCAATCATTTTATTTCAAACCCATTAGAAGACACTAAAAAAGGCATATATCCAACCATTAAGTAACACTGCCGTTTTTTCCCCCCCAAGAGTGAGCGTGTCCAAACCTGCAGCGCCACAGTAACAGCCTTGTTCTCAGTTCAGGAGTTCCTCACAATCTGCCAAATCTGACCTAGATAACTATAGTGTGCGCTCACTGTAAACAGGACACACACATTATCCCTGTATGTCGCAACGTGTCACCTAAACTGCAAAGGAATCCAAAGACGTTTGTGTTGCCGAGTCTAGTTTGCATTTTCAAACTGAAGAATTGTATTCTCACTCACAGTCTGAAATAACAGAAGTGCCAGACAGGCTAAAGACGTAAAGACGTTCTGTCCTCAACTAACTGGCAAGAAAAGTACAGGATTTTTTTTTCTCCCTTTCAAAGTCACAATGAAACCCACAGCCGTCCATACGCAGTGTTCTCTGCTCTTTTGGGAGCCACACAGAAAAGTCCACACACACATCCTTTTAAGAGTTCCAAGCATAAATTTTAAAGCATTTCTGAAGTTTTTTCTTTTTTTATATATATTTTGAAATAGTGTGTCCTGGACAGCAAAAATACAGGAAGTAAAGAAAAGCAGGCGGGCCAGAAGCTGGATATGCTCCTTACTGAAAAGGGGCTGCTATTATTTTAAAAACGCCCACACACACTCCTTTATGGGCTGTTTATGACAGATAAGAAGATGGGAGGAAGTGGTGTGACAGGACTGGAATTCCCATAATGCATCTGGAGTGCCTTAGGAATTTCACAACATCTAACTGAAGAGCACTCAAATGATAAACAAATTTGTAGGGTGAAGTGTTATTTTTTGTCCTACGATCAATGAACTATAGTATCGACAGGTCACCAAGTAAATGAAAGCCACAGTCCAGTCAACTTTGACATGCTGTTCTGTCTAATAGTTATCAATAATTAGTACCTCACCAGCCGTGACATCAGTCATACATGACAGAGTACAGAAAAACCCAAAAGTCTTCATCCAGGCTAGGCTAACAGCTAGCCAAACAAATGCCAGTGGTTGTTTTGTTTTACTTAGAGGCGTATCAAAACAACTCTTTCTCTCAAACAGCATGCCAGTGTGAAAGAACGCTACAGTAGCTAGTATTAAATCTCCACACTTTTACACCGTTTGTTCAGTTCGTCGCCGTTTCCTCAACCGAACAACGTCCGGGCTACTACAGGGATGTATGTGCGCTGAGCAGAGACAGACTGTGTACGTCATGCTGAGGCTGCTGAGGCTATCAGTCATTGTTCGACTGCGAAAACAGCGACAATCACTAATGTAGCATTCTTTCACACAAATTGTTTTGAGAAAGTTGTTTTGAAGGCCTGAAAAAACAATAAAAACTGGCACTCTTTTGGTAAGCCATTAGCCTAGCCTGGACAAAGACTTTAGTTTCTTTCTCCACACTCTGTGCTTCTGACTGATGTCACGGCTTATATAATACTAATTATTGAAAATTATTAGAACATCTCTTCAAAGTTGACTGAACTACTTACAGTTGAAGACAAATATATCTGTTTTTTTTTTTACTTTATAATTACATGTCATGCCCTTTAAAGTCAGATGTCACATGAGCAAAAATACTTCAGTTTAGGACTTTACATGTCTACTGTCAATCACTGAGCATTAAAGTCAAATTCACTGTTCCCTGCTTGTGTCTGAATACTTTTCTAACCTGAACACAAAAGAAGAATTATTGAAATTCAATCAACTTGGCATCGACAGAAACAGGCTTGCAAGCAGTTCAGCAATTCAACAATCTGCAGTCAGTAATCCAAACTTTAGATCAAAGCTCATGTACTGAAAGTTTGTCTGACCTAGAAAATGAATGACCATAAAAGCTTCAGAGAAAAAAAATGTTTTAAACAATAATTGTCACAACCAATGCAACAAACCTACTGACAGGGGACCTGGATGACAAGTGGACCACTCTAAATACATCCGTATACATTTGGCAGTTGAATGCATATCTTCTTGCATGTCCTGTTACCACCTTTCACCTTCCTGTTCTAACCCCCAACGTGGTCATAGGGTCACCGACGCCAGTGAATCTTGCTGACAGGCGCACAGATAAACAAACAAACCAATGCTACTAAGAACATAACCTCCTTGGCAAAGGTAATAAACTTCTGTCATTTCCATCAGTAAAAAAGCAAATGCATTGTTCTTAATCAGCAGGAGTGAGTAATTTTGAGCTTAATTCTCAGTCCTGGTAAATCAAGACAATGTTTTAAGCACTCATTACAAACCTACTGTATATGGGCATCTAACTTTAGAAACATAAACAAAGTTAGCTCAAGCTTTCTGAGAAGCAGGTGGAGATATTTATGGTGCCGGTGTGTTGTAATTTCAAAATGCCATTTTTGCAGCATGAACAAATCTGTATCTTTGGTTTTGCTGCCAATGTTAATTGCATGGGTAAGAGTGCAGCCCAAGGGTTAGAGTTTCATTCCACCAGCTAGTTCTTCACTTACAGTGACTTCCTGTAATTGCCACAGCAGAGGCGAAACAACATAAACATAAGCAGCTTTAATTATCGCACGCTCCTCCTACTTTAGACCCACGCCTCAAAGTTGGCTCCAAAACATAAACATGACTCCGCTCTGCACTACCCTGACGCAAAACTGTCACCTCGACACTCACACACATGTCCTAAAGGCTCATTTTCTCATGCAGTGCATGACGATATGCAACATGAAAAAAGAACAGTCATTGAGAAACATGAAAGAACAGACAGCATTGTCCCATCAGAACCCACGTTGAGCTGTGTTAATTCTTCCATAAATCAATTCTGGTTCATGCAAAATAAAAAATTTTTAAATCAACCAATATAATTAGCCAAAAACTTACTGTCCCCAACAGAAATGCGACTAATGCTACAACAGTTACAGCAGTGATCTTTCAGACAACACCACCCACCTCACAGCCACAGATGATTCGGAACCAACCCAAGCTAATTCTGGAGGAAGATGCATTTCCTCTGTGGGTGAAAATTGTATTGTTTCTAACCACTTTAAAAACACATTTGCATGTAATTAGACAGAGCTTTTCAGGTTTTGAAAACTCATACTTTTCCCAGACCCGTATCTACAGATTTTTCTGTTGAATTTGGAGCCATTTTTATAGTAAAACATCTGTATATTTACTGTAACTTACAATTTCTGCACAGTGGTGCCGTTTAATTATCTGTATGGTGACCTAAAATTATTGAAGGGAGAAAGATTTTTCTTTGCTTAAAACTATTTTAAGCTGGCCTATAAAAAAAAGAATGCAAGTGTCAGATTGAGACTCGATATCTGTAAAAACCTAATCTCAAATATCTCTAATTGGTATCGGGGACAAAAAAAATATTCTTAATAAAAATGACCATTTTACAACAAATAATTTGTTTTCTTTCACTATTTCTGTCTCCAGAAGTGGGGATGATATTAACTATGTTCATTTTTACTTCTGACGAGGTGGTCATGTTTTGGGTAGTGTCTCTCTGTAAGATTACCCAAGAAGATATGAACGGATTTTCATGAAATTCTCAGGAAACGTCAAACATGGTAGTCACAGGAACAAGTGGTTACATTTTGTGGTAAACCAGTCAAAGGTCAAGGTCACAGATCAGCCTGTGCTCTAACTCTGCAGATGTATAACAGGAATGTTAAACTCCACAGCTGGACACCTCATGGGTCAGGGGTGATCACTGTTGATTTCAAGGTGACAGGGTCAAAGGTCAAAGTCACAGATGACCATATGCTTTAACTAATCAACCATATAACAGAGGAAAATTAAACTGCACAGTTGGACACCTTCTAGGTCAAGGTTGATCATGCTCAATTCCAAGGACATGGGGTCAAAGGTCAACCTCACAGCTGACCTGGTGCTCCAACTTTGCAGCAGTTTAATGTAGGAATGTCAAACTGCACAGCTGGACACTTCAGGGGTCAAAGATGATGCCAGAGGTTCATGGGGTCAAAGGTCAAGGTCACAAGTAACCCCTTTGTTAAAAACCTGTCTCTGTTCCTACATGTTACCCTTCTGTTTCCTCCACCAAAGAGATTCTGTTTCCGGTTGTGTCCGTTTGTTTGTCTGTTCGCAAAGATCTGGTAAAAACTAAAGAACAGATTTGGAGGAAACTTTTAGGAAATGTTGGGGTTGTCACAAAAAACAATGGATTATATTTTGGTGCTGATCCAGATTATGATCCAGATCGCACCATTTTTTATTCATGCTGTAGCCTTGGTGGAGGTCTGTGCTCTGTGAGTGCTTCTAGTTTATATATAGTCCTAAAAAGTCCTCAACAGATCCAGATTCAAAGCCAATTGTGTTAAGTTCATTCCAATTTCAATACAATATCCTGGCATACTTTCTGAAATCCCTATTAGTAAAAACCTGAAGGAAGCCAGCAGACTGTGATGAATCTTTACTTATTCTTCATCTCCATCCTAAGCAGACACACTGGCGATGGTGGAAAGGAGCAACTGCAGGTTAACAAAGTTTTTTCTCCAGCCGATGCCAACTTTTAGACATTAGGGCAATCGATGGCAGACACACAACAACAACAAGAGCATTCTTCCGTAGAGAACACTAAACTGTGGGCTACGATGAGCTGGTTGTAGCAGCCGCTGCTTCTTCATTTTCCTACTCTGCAACTGATTAAACACGCACAGGTATGGCTGATTGATTTTTAAAAGTGGTCGATATCTGCCAATTAATTGGCCCATTTTTTATGTAGTCAATGTAAAATGCTATGAAACATTTTTAAAATCTTTTAGTTTTTAATTGCAAAAAAATAGCAATATGCAGTAAAATCTGAAGACACTAATGTATTTTCCCCCATACTTAAAGACCTGAAAAATACTATAAATCAAGTTCCACCCTTTTCAAAAGTGCACTGGAAACACTAAATTTCGATCATTTTTAATTGTCTGGACTTTTCTGAAGGGGACGTTTTGTTCAACAGCTCAAAGAACAAAGAGAACCATCTGAGGTGTTATCCTTAAGAGACCAAATGTGAAAAATGTTAGCAGACAAAAAAAAAAAAAAAAAAAAAAAATGTTATATAACTCTTCAGGGGAGAGATCATTTTTAATTGTCTGGACTTTTCTGAAGGGGACGTTTTGTTCAACAGCTCAAAGAACAAAGAGAACCATCTGAGGTGTTATCCTTAAGAGACCAAATGTGAAAAATGTTAGCAGACAAAAAAAAAAAAAAAAAAAAAAACTGGTTATATAACTCTTCAGGGGAGGGAAATTTTTGAACAGTGACAGAGAGGAGATATTTCTGTTTCATTTCATGTGAACTTTTCGGACAAGGCTCTTCAGCCGCCTGTAGCTGTCACCGTTTTAGTCCCTCCACCACATGTCAGTATCAGCTGTGAAGCTGGGGGGAGTACAACAGGTTTCATACTTCAGATGAAACTGACAGGGCGGCTGTTGCTCGGTGGTTCGAGCAGCCAGCAGTGAGAGTTGGCGGTTCGATTCCCATCACATGTCAAAGTGTCCCTGTGTGATTGCCTCTGATGTGTCTCCGGTGTATGAATGGAGCTTAAAGCTGATTCGACTCTATGAGACATAAAAGGAGTTGGTCTCCTTGAATGTTTTTAAGACCACTAATAGACTTTTTTTTTGTAAATAAGGCATCTTTTTGTAAATGCTTTAACTGATATGGTAGTTCTTAGCTTCCTGGGTGTATTATCTCTTGCTTGTTTTCTTCTTTTATTCCTGCTATTTATAAAGGATGTGCTTGAACTGGTTTTTTTATGTTTTGTAACGTTTGTGTGCTTCTTGGCCAGATCTGCCTGCCTAAATAAAGCTTGATAATAATAGAAATACAGAAGGATTTCTTCTAACAGTATGGATGTGTGTTTGGATGGGTCAATGAAGGCAGACTGAGCTGTAAAGCGGTTTGAGTGGCCTGACTGGGTAGAAAAGGCGCTCTATGAGCACAGCCCATTATTTACCATAACTGTCAGTTTCAGTTCCCTCCTGTGTGAGAACACCGCCTCCTACGACATGGACAGAAACCAGATGGAGAGGTGGAACTTCGGCAGAACGCGCGTGACGACACACAGGTAAGTTCGGAGGAGCCATGACACGATCCGTCCGGGAAGGAGGAGAAACACAAAGGGCTTGTCCCGACACGCCGCCGACAAGTACTTTTAGTCCGGAAAGTGGGAAACGACAGCTGGAAGCTCACCGTACCGTGTCTGTACTTATAAAACCCAAACAAACCTGCGTGCGCGTTTCATTTAACCAAAATAAAAAGAATAAACTTCACACATGAGCGTTGAGCCCCCCCGACAGGGCGAGTCATACTGCTCCAAGTGTCAGACTGAAACGCTTTAAAAATGAAAAGAAGAAACAAACAGCTTGGTTTCACTCACCTCCCCGGCGAAGTAGCTGGCTTTTTATTCATGAGCAGATGGTTTATGTCCGCGAAGCTACGAGCCTGCTGGTCCCAGCCGCCGTTGAGTCACGGTACTTCCCGCTTTCCGTCTTCCATCCTCCTGAATGCAGCTCCACAGAGGAGCCGAGGGGCGGGGCCTCCTCTTATCCGTCCCCGTCACAGGAGCCGCGCTGGGCGTGTTCAGACCCCCAGCACTGCCCGGGGAAACCTCTGATCCACCTGTTCACCCTGACACAAACATCTTACAGGTTGTGCAGGTCAAACACGCGGCTGGCTTCAAGGCATTTGGTGGTGTCCACGTGATCATAAAGATCACTTATTTTTTTTAAACCCTGAATTCAGTTCATTTTATTTTTAAAGCGTAAAAAAGTCAACTCAGATCACTATACAAGAAAAAAATCCAATTCAGATCCAGTCTGTTCATTCAGAGACTGCTTTAGTGAGAGTTTTTAATGACATCTTCAGGGCAAATGATTCTGGTGAATGTGTTGTTCTGGTTCTGCTTGACCTAACATTTGACCACAATATTTTATCTCGTTTACAAAGCCGGTGTGGGTTTTAGTGGTACCGCATTAAAGTGGTTCAGGTCTTACTTTTCAGACAGAACCATGTCTGTTAATTTAGCTGATTTTGAATCCTCATCTGCTCCTTCACTTTATGGTGTTCCACAGGGCTCAATCCTAGGTCCTCTACTTTTTCCCCCTTTTCTTGCTTCCTCTGGGTTCAATACTCAGAAAACATGAGATCTCCTTTCATTGTTATGCTGACGACACTCAGATACACTTCACTAAAAAAGAAGTTTTTTCAATTAAGCCTCTACTGTTGTGTCTTGGAGACATTAAAGCCTGAATGGCCTTAAGCTTTTTAAATTTTAATGACAAAAAAAGCATAAGTGATGTTTTTTTTTCCCAGTAGCTATTCTGTAACATGTCCAGTTGAGCTGAGCTCCTTGGCGCCTTATTTAAAGCAGACCGTTTCTAACTTAGGTTTCAAAATAGACAGTGATCCTAAATTAGATTGCCAGGTTGGAACAGTGGTCAAGTCCAGTTTTTAATCACCTTAAGGCAACTGGCAAAGATAAAGTCAATTCTTTTAAAACAGCATTTTGAAATAATAATTCATGCCCTCATTACAACTCGGCTGGATTACTGTACCTTTCTTTACCTCAGAGTCAGCCAGTCCTCCCTCATGTGTCTCCAGTTGGTCCAGAAAGCTGCTGCTCGGCTTTTAGCCGGAGTTGGGAAGATGGAGCACATCACTCCGGTTCTGGCTTCTCTACACTGGCTGCCTGTGCATTTTAGAGTTAATATTAAGACTCTTTTATTTGTTTTTAAAAGTTTACATGGTCTTGCCCCATCATACCTCTTTGAGCTGCTTTACTCATACTTTCCTGCTCGTTGCCTCAGGTCAGCTGATCAGCTGCTCCTGGAGGTGACAGAGGTTTTAGTGTTTAGAGTTAAGCTTTTGTTTTAAAGTGCTTTATAAATAAAGTAGTAGTTAATACAATATATTCACACGGTACATTACAAAATTCCAATTAGTAGAAGTTATTTATCGAATGAAGCCAGCAGATTGTGTTGAATATTCACTTCCTTGCTGTACACCATCCTGAGCAGCACTTTGGTGACAGTGGAAAGGAAAAAAAAAAACTCCCCTTTAACAGGAAGAAACCTCCAGCAGAACATATTCAGGAGAAGCGACCATCTGCCTCGACTGGCTGGGGTTTGAGAGGGCAGGAAATAGACACAGATAAACAGGAAATGGTGCAGGTGTAATGACAACAATAATAGCCATTGGATGGGCACTTTCTGTGTACTTCTGGAGCTGGTCCCAAGCCCGAGAAATTGGTAAAGTTTGCATCAGAAAAAGCATCTGGCGGAAAAGCTGCGCAAAAACATACATACGGATCTGCGACTTCCCTCCGGGATCGGTCAGGACCCAGGTTCTCTTAACCAGCAAGCTGCCTGTGGAAACTGGACTTGGAGGCAAATGATCTGCTGTGGCAAACCCTGACAAGTTAGCAGCCAAAAAACAAAGAAGAAGAATGACAATAATACTTACATGTACAACTATAGACAGTAAAGTGAGGAAATGTGGTCAGTTTGTCCTCCAGCAGTCTAAGGCTATAGAAGCAGAACTAAGGGAGAGCTCAAGAAACCCAAGTCAACTCTATAGGATTTATCAAAAAGGAAAGTATTAAACCTAGTCTTAAAAGTAGACAGAAAGTCAGCTTCACAGACAGAAACTGGAAGTCTGTTTTGCAAGAGAGGAGCCTGAGAACTGAAAGCTCTGCCTCCTGTTTGACTTTTAGGGCACCTTCACACCAGAGATGTTTGGTCTGCTTTAAATGGACCAGAGCTTGTTTCCTTGGATAGTCCGAAAGTCTGAAAGCTCATCAGATCTCTGGTCCACCTAAAAACGTGAATCTTGGTTCACAAGTGAACTCTGGTGTGGTTCGCTTAGAGTGTGAAATGCAAATGAACTATTCAGCGACCCAAAGAAAGGAAGTGGCTCAGAGCTCCAAAGTATAAATAGAAACCTCAAGACTGCAGAAATTTGGTGTTAATCCATTGTTTGTTTATGTTGTGAACAAGCCGGCTGAAAGGGATGGATTTCGGTCTTTGGCCCAATTGATCGATCTTGGTCAGGTCTTGTTTCAGGTAATACCGCCACAAACGAGCAGCTGTTGTAACTGTGTGACATTGTCCAGGATGTTGGGTCCGCTTTGAAAAGTGCAGTGTGAACCAAACTAAATGAAGGTGTGAAATTTTTAAGCTTTCCCCGCCCAATCAAACCGAGGTCCTCAGGACAACCCTGGTGTGAAAGTGCTCTTAGAAGCTCTAGCAACCAAACCTGCAGAGTGAAGAAAACACAAGATGGAGCTGGGTTGTTTGCTTCTTTGTATGTTAGAAGCAAGATTTAAATTCTATTCTGAATTTTGCAGGAAGCCAATGGAGAAAAGCTAAAATTAGCCTAAATTATCAAGTGTAATCTGTTGCCATCAGTTTGCAATAAAAATGTTGAACTGAATAAAAATAAAATGACACTAGAAAATTTGAGAAAATGTTGAAGGGTGCCAGTGTAGCTACTGCCCCAAACTCTAACAAACATCAACTTTTTTTCTCTGAAGCCCTACAGTAATTTGGAAGTTACTTTTATAATTAAACTAAATGACTTAGAGTGACTTTTTCCATCTGCCTAGGGATTGCAGGTGAAAAATAGCCTTCTGGCTAACTGTGGCATATTGACAGAAATGTTATTAATACCCATTGACCCTGTAATAAATAATTGAAATGTTTTTTTATGTAGAAACGATATAAGAAGTGTAAAAAGAACTAAGAGCAAAAATAAAAGCATCTGGTCGTCCCAGATGTCAGTTTTTTTGTTTCTACAGTGTTTTATGTGGAAGATATGTTGAAATAAGTCTTCACTTTCAGCTTTGAAGAGAAAAATCAGAGCCCAGATTAGTTTTACCTAAATAAACGCTGTCTTTATTGAAAAATCCTTCATTATAGATCCTTCCGCAGGACTGATTCAAAGACTTGGTAAATATATTTAGCCTGCAGTTTTGACTGTGTGGATTAAAGAAAATCCACAATAAACTCAAACATGTGCTGCAAATTCTTAGTTTTAAAAATCACTAATCACTAATCATTCCACTCTGGTAAAAGAACAATTCAAATGAATCTGTGAAAGTCCAAAATGAATGACATTCATGGTCATGATGAGTGGATGAAACCTTGTGACTGCAACTTAAACTATGTTTTTATTTCAACTCAGAAAGTCAATTCTGAATTGTTTAAGAAACAAGACGCTACTTACTCTATCAGTTTTGATCAAATATCCTGTCATCAAGTGACAACATGATTTACTGCAGTATGTTTTATAGGGAGAACCCAATCTTATTTCTTCGTTAAATCCAAGTGACTCCCTGCTTATCTACTGCATAGATCTACTATTATTTTACACAAATTATGTTGGACAGTAGCTTTTTTTATTCTACTTCCTGTTCTTAATCAGTACAACTTCTACTAAAGAGATCAAACTTTTTTTTCCCTCTGCAAATAGCAAACTAATTTGTTTATCTAAAAACTCAGCGATTTTATCCATCTGTGTTTTCCCTCCCTGAAAAATGTTAATTTCGACAGAAAGCATTTTTGTTTGTCCCCTTGTCAGGTTTATAAATGAAGATTGTCACCTTTGTGAGGAATTGGATTTTTTTGTTTCTGTTTTGTTTTCTTTATGGTTTCTCTGTGGGTTTTGGTTGGTGTTTTCAGTTTGGGTTTTTCCTGTTTGTGTTCCTGCTCAGTATTCACTCCTCCTCCGTCACTCTTTTGCCCTTCTTGCCACGCCCATCTCCACCTGTCCGTAATCNCTCAGCACTCAAATACCCGGTCATTTCTCCCACTAGTCGCTGGTTCATTGTTTTTTGTTTGCCGTTAGCTGCCATGCTCCGTACCGTGTCTCCTTGTTGTTCTGCCCACCGTTGTTTGGATTTTTGTTCTTTTAAGTTGCTGCCTCGTCAGCTTTTGTTTTTGTTTATTTGTCTTATTTAATAAATTAGTTTCTTTTGTAATGAGTCTGCGCTCAGGGTTCCTTTCCGTCGTCCACAAACCTGACAACCTTGAGTTCTGGTCCAGATGTTGACGATCAGAACAGCTGCTGTCAGCGCTGCTAAACCCACAGAGCCAACGAGGGGCCGCCAGCAGCCCGACCCAACATGTCCAATGGACATTAAAAAGAAAAGTCTTATTGGAGCCAGAATCGGCTTATTGTCAAAAAGAAGGTTTCATAAACAGTTCATGGTAACCAGACCAGTTTCATCAGTCAGAGGTAAAATCCTGAAGATAAATTCCTTTAAGTCTCTCATGTTCCACTCGACGTGTAAATGAGTCAGAACTCTTTGGAGGTGGAAACATGAGTTGTGGAGGTCAGAGCGGCTGAACAGTCTGAGATGTGTTTAAGTCTCCGATGTCCTTATCTTTAGCCTCATGCAGCCACTTCACATCTGTAGGAGTCTGATAAGACAGAGCAGCTCAACATGATGTCCTCTTTGTTCTTCTGTTCAGTTACTGGTGAAGATGGAGATATTGTGACAAATACAGTATTAAAATCAACTTCATCACTATAATATAATATTATTGTTTCAGTTTGTTTTTAACAGGACAGTTGGAGCTGAAACATGTTGATATAAATACTCACTGGTAACAACAGACAGAAGCTGTAGTCTGGTCCTTGTTGGTTTCCTGATGTGTCAAAATGTCTGCAGGTGTAAACACCAACATCTTCATCAGTGATCATCTTTAGAACAGTTCTCTGTAACACTGTCTGATTTAGTTTGGGCATTTTGTTGAATCTTTCCATTTTCAAACAGCAGAACGGGCAAACATCTTGGACCACTGAACATCCAGGCAGTTTTGTCACATTTATCCAGTTTGAATTGAACACTTTCAGAGGGCAAAGTGACTCTATCTCCACGTCTGACAACAAAGTATACACCTATTAACCTGCTGCCGCTAAGATGAGAAAAAGACAATCAGACATGTACTGTCAGGTGAGAGGGAAATGAACCCTGTACACAAATATTCACTCATATTGCAGAACTAAAAAAGTTATCTATTTTAAAAGAAACAAAAACAGCTGACATGGCAGCAAAAGCTAAATAAAAACTTACAGACAGTGGGGCACAAGAGAAGGGCACCCAAGGAAATCCAGACAACTCATGCAAACGACAATGAACCAGTTGCAAACAAGTTTTTAAAGACAGACTGATGAGGAAGCGGAAACAAGGAACAGGTGTGGATGGGTGAGGCAGACTGACGTGGAAGCTACGGAGGGAGAGTGAGTGACGGCACAAGGAACAGAGAGGAAACAGGGAGCAGACTACACAGCAGGGAAAGGACAAAACAAGACTTTAATATAGTCAGAATGTGAGTATTTTCTCTTGTCGACAGTCTGTTTCGGTTCTGAGTTTTGTATGTGATTGTTTAAAAAAAAACTCTCAATAAACAGAAAGTAATAAAATAAATAAATAAAAATATTGGAATTTTTGCTTGTTTGTTTGGTGGTGGATGTCTTTTTTTGCTGATTTGTTTTATTACATTTTATTTTTTTTATTTTGTTATTTTTAAATATGGCATGGACTATTTGTTGTCTTGAAATAATGTTTATATATTATCATTTATAAGACCAAAATTTAATACAACAGATTCGGTTTGGAGTCTGACAGAGTCTGAAGGATCAAACTGCAGAGGTTCTGATGTTTTTATAGTTCACTTCATCATCGTCTTCATCATTACACACCTGGTGAAGAAAAACAAAACACAGTGGCATCTTAAAACTGATGCATTTCCATCAGAAGTCTCTCTCCTCTCATCTTCATTGATCTACATTTAGTTACAGTAATGTGTGAAGAAAACTAAAATAAAGTCCGGTAAACTACTGTTGCACTTTCCTCTTTGTTTCACTGCTGCTTTCGACTGCTTCCTTCAGCCGTCTCCACAGCAGATCATCTGCCTCCATCTCCCCCTCCTCCCAGCATCCTCCTCTGTCACACCAACCCTCTGCACATCCTCCTTCACTACATCCATGAACCTTCTCTGTGGTCTTCCTCTTCTCCTCCACCCTGATACTTCTACATTCAACATCCTTTGTCCAATATGTCCACAGTCCCTCCTCTACACATGTCCAAACCATCTCAGTGTCCCTTCTCTAACCGGCTCCAGTCCTGAGCTGTCCCTCTGATGGACTCATTTGTAATTCAGTCCTTTTGTCCTTCCCAAAGAAAATCTGAACATCCTCATCTCTGCCACCTCTCACATCCCCACTAATGTTTGGTTAAATGTCTCTTAGCATGAAACATTTAACCAGATATTTTGTATCATTAAGAAGCTTCTGGCAGAATTCTGGCTGGTATTGACCACTCTTCTCGGCAGCATCAGTAGAGTTCTTCTAAACTGGTTGGGTTCCTAAATAAACCCATCTTCATTGAAAAATCCTTCATTATAGATCCTTCAGCAGGACTGATTCAAAGAGTTAGGTAAATATATAAATATAATTAGCCTGTAGTTTTGACCCTGTGTGGATTAGAGAAAATCCAAAATAAACTTGAGCTCCAAATTCTTGTTTTTAAAATCACTGAAGTTAGATGTTGAATAATCACTCCACTCTGGCAAAAGAACAATTGAGAGTTTGGGTATGCGCACCATGAACTCTGAGGGGGATTTGAAACTAAACTGTCCTGTAGCTGAGAAAGTCCCACTGGATGGAAAAAAAGACAACAAAAAGTGTACGTCTTTGCTGGACTGTATGAAGTGTGTAACAAGTTTGCAGGAGTAAAAACGAGTTTATGTGCCAGAATTTTGGAAAGTTTAGGCAGCTCAAAGGTTAGTGTGACATCATCATGCTGAGTTGAAGATTTCGTGGAAATAGAAGATTAGTTGTGTTTCATTTTATTTTATCTTTTTAAATTTCATCTACGGAGTACAATGTCTTGCTATCAATAGTCATAGCACACTATTCTTATTGGGAAACATGCTTTGGTATATTTTTTTATGCATGAGTTTTCCAAAGCTGCAGCAGTAGTGAATCAAAAATTGTGATAGAACTGGAACATAAAGGCTGTTTCCGATTTTGTGCATTGGGCATCCTATGAGTACTTATTCACAGACTCAAGTTTATTATAGAGACAAGCACCTTTAAGGTTTGAGGGTTTAGATAAAAAAAGAGCCAAATTGCAGCTGCAGTTGTAATATGACCAGTTTATGAAACTATCAGGTTTTTCTCTTTGACATCATAATAGTGAATCTCTTCTTTTATGATGATGATCATCATCCAAAAATTGCATAATGTATGGCACAACTGCTAACCAACCAGGACATGGTTGTCTACCTAAACTGACAAGCTAGGAATAGAAATGAATCCGAGAAACAGGCAAGAAGGCCACAGTAACTCTAGAGGAGCTGCAGAGATCCACAGATCAGGGAGAACCAGACACAACTATTAGTCATGAACTCAACAAATCTGGCCTGTATGGAAGAGTGGCAAGAAGTAAGAAAACTCCTGTTTGCAGTTTGTCTCAAGTCATGTAGAGACACATCAAACATATAGAAGGAGCTCTGCTTAGATGAAACCAAAACTGAACTTTCTGGCCTATTGGCAAATGTGTGGCAGAAAAATAACACTGCACAATACCCTGAACACACCATTCCCACCATCCTGTGGCAGCCTCATGCTGTGGGGATGCTTTTCTTCAGCAGGACAGTGGAGCTGCTCAGTGTTGATAGGAAGATGAATAGAGCTAAATACAGGATAATGTGTTAGAATGGCTCAGTGAAAATCCAGACCTAAATCCAACTGAGAATCTGTGGCAAGACTTGAAAATTGCTGTTCAGACGCTCTCCATTCAGTCTGACTGAGCTGCAGCTGTTTTGCAAAGAAAAATGGGCAAAATTTTCAGCCTCTAGATATGCAAATCTGGTAGATACAAACCCCAAACCTTCAGCTTTCATTGCAACTAAAGGTGGTTGTACAAAGTATTGACTCATGGCAGACTTGTCATTTTTCTTCCACTTCACAGTTGTGCACTACTTCGTGTTGGTCCATCACATAAAATCCCAGTGAAATACTTTTTCACTGCTGAGCACTGCTTCAAGCCACTCTAAGAGAATTTTCTGAGCTTCGAAGATAATCTTCAAACTAAATTTAGGTTAGTAAACTATGGGATCAAGAAAAACACCACCATTTTTTTTCTTTTCTTTTTTATTTAGATCAGACTTTTTTTTTACCAAACACTAAAATCAGGATTAAAATCAAATTATTGAAAAACAAACAAACAAAAGAAAAACATACAGAAAACTTCCCACACAAGATTGCTTAATAAACATCTTGGTCATTCCATGGTAACAATAACTATCTTTACTGCTGAGACCAAATGATTAACAGCTTGAAGTCTTTAACTTGTGTAGATACAAAAATTAAATCTTTACAAGAAAAATCCTTTAATTCATGAAATTAGGAAGACAAACTTCCTCAGGCACAGTGTTTCCTCAGAAATCAATGTTAGATTTTACAGTAGGGCTTCAGAACAAGCTGCCTCTTCTTTTAATCACTCATAGCACAGTAGATCTAAAGGTTATAAAATAAGTAGTTTTATTTTTACTTTCATTCAGTCCCAACCTCTAACTGCTTACAGACAGAAAAAAAAATCTTTATTTCTGCTCTCTATGTCAGTTTTTAAAGAGATGTTTTCAAACCGCTTTCTGCAGCTTCTGTAGCAAAATATTATTCATTTAAAAACATTGTGCAGTCTACACAAAGTACACAGACTGCAGGCATATTTCATTTAGGTTTATTAAGACAGTAATAATTAGACATCAAAGCATAATATTTAATCAAAATTTGTATTCAGAAATAGGGTTGATTAAAAACAGGGAGTTACAAAAAGCCAAACGGAGGTGAATCAACCCCACATTGTAGGGGTAGTACCAGGGGCTCGGACTAACACTGCGCCTATGTGCCCTCAGTTCATTTATAGTTGCAAACAGACCGTTTTCACACACTTAACATATTTCCCCTACCAGCTTATCCATTTTTTTCCGCCATTCAGACACATTTCGAAGCAGGTAGACACATGAACTGATGTGATGATTCATCACACTCTGCTGGGGGGAATTTAACAAATAAAGTGTCAATTCTCTCAGATTCTGAGACATTTACAGTCAGAAAGTGCAGAATTTCGTCCCTCGCCACAAACCTTTCCACTGTCTCACACACAGACACGCCGCCATCTGCTGAGGGTCCCACCAGGGGACTACTGAGCTCAGCTTTTATTCACTGGAAGGATGTGTCGCTGGACTCATTTCTGCTGACAACGTGCAAAACATAGGGACACCCTGCATGTAACGGCATCTTTGGGTTTGAGTATTTGATTCTAAAAGGATCACATGATCACGAGAACAGCTTGGGTTAAACAACAGCTCAGGTTTCCTTTAAATCAATGATAGTACAGTTCAAAATACAAAGAAATCTGAAACGTGAGGAAGAAAAGCATCAACATGTGAAATTACCTCTTATTTTCTACACTGATTGGAAAGTCCCATCAACAAATCATTATGTCTTTAATAATAATAATAATTAACTATCACTATGCAAGGTTTCTTTTGAAATTCTGTTGAACTAAAAAGTCTTTCCTATTTGCCTCCCAAACTGGAGGCTTCAGGCACAGCACAAAGTGAAGAAACGATGAAACATAAAATACTAAGAAATGCTGTTTGGAGAACAAAAGTTGTCCAGAAATTCACGTTTGTTTGTTTTGTAGGATTCTTAAAGTTATTTTGTCAGTTCAACTTCATTGCATCAAACCTTATTTGTAGATTTGTTTCTATTTCTGTCAATTAAAAAAAAAACAAAAATGGAAAATAAACTACTCAGATTTCTGTTCATCACACTAAGCCCCCAACACTAATTCTCTATCAGGTTAGTTTTCCTTCAACCGTGGCTTCAAAAAGCCTGACTGTATTTAACTTTAATGCACAGAGAAAGACCAAAGAGGAGGAAGGGAGGGCTAAATTTCTTATTAATCCTAAGTGACAGAAATTAAAATCCATCGTTTCTAGGGTTTCAGCCAGAAGTCGTAGTGATGAGCTCACAGTTTGGACCGCAGAGGCTTCAGGTACTTGTGGAAGGACTCGTGGACCTGAAGACAAGAAAAAAACATCAGGTGTTGTGTTGAGATAATGTAAACGTTATGAGGACAAACATGTAGACCTTTGAACAAAAAGGTGTCAGTGAAATAAAGCAGGTCTGTTGCAGGTTTCCTCTAGATTACATAAATAAAGGTAATTAAACCAATTTATATTCAGTTCCTGGAATCTGTGTATCAAAGATAATGTGACTCTTTTCATCCTGTCTTGATATGATGCATCAAAATAAAAAAAAATACAAAATGTTTCTAGGCTCCAGGTTTCTTCTGTAAGCCCTCTGGAGATGTTTCTTTTTTGTGAATTGCTTAAGCATTATCTGACGGTGAAATTTAAGTTTCCTCTGATCTCTTTACACAGCTTGACTGTTCGTGTAGTCCAACAGCGATACGCTGGCAGTTAATGAAAACAATCTGCAGATACCACAGAAAGGAGAGATGATAACACACTTTGGATTTAATGAGGCAGATCTGCAACACTATTCGGCTACAGCTGCTCTGTCTGGCTCTGATAGGTGAAGTTATGGCTCCACATTGTTATTTTTAAGACTTCGGATCATGCTGTGGTTCAGTCTGTGGGGTAATGGATATGTCTTTTTGTTCCTATTTGAACCTTCTGCGCTTCCACAGAAAAATACATTCACCAGCACAACTACAGCGTCCCGTCAGAGTTACACTCATAAACAAACATGATAAACAGAACGTGTTGACTGTTTACCTCTGTGGCATTGAGGGGTGAACGGCGAGCCCATTCGAACATCTGCTCATAGACGTTGCCATCATATCGCCCCAGAACAGAATTCAGCTTCTTGTCGTGGATATCAAAGGCGTCTACCAGCGCCACGGCGTTGGGCCTCAGCTGAGACAGAAGCTCTTTGATCCGGATTGAGACCTGCAGCACCTGGGGCACGCTCAGCAGTCCGGCCTGAAAACAGACAAGCGAGACTTGGTAAGAGATCTGATGACAAAACAAGTATGAAGACTTTCAATTTAAAGCTCAACGGATCATCTAAATATGACTTGTTTTATTCACACAGGAAAATAAACAGCTCTGATGTTCAAAGGTCGTAGTATGGTAATTCCAAAACAAAAGAAAATGGAGACGGTTTGAGATAACTGCTGGAGATAGGCAGCAGCTCCCCACGACCAGAAAAAAAATAATGGATGGATGTGTAACAAGTGAACGCATCCAAATGTTTGAGAATTAAATGCCTTTAGTCCTGGTAGTAATTTACATAAATGTGTGCAAATTTTCCTCTCAACACATGTATAAAACTTCAATTTAATACAGATTCAAACTTTTGAGGAACACATCTCCCTTTGTGAGGGCTCTGAGAATTAGACAGACTAGCAAAATCCAAAAGTTGTGCAACCCTATGGTTTATTTACCTGCAGGAAGTCTCCAGAGTTTTTCGTGATACCGTGCATGGCGTAGAGGAGAGCCAGAGCTGACAGCACTGAGTGTACTGCTGTGTCCCCAACCTCTCCCAGCTTGTCAGTGAAGACCTTCACTACAACATAGTGACAGTGGGCCTAGAGATACACAGCAGGATATAAAAAGGTAAATGAAGAAAGAGGATACAAAGCAACAAAAACGACAGACATCTGGAGAAAGGAGTGACCAAAAATGACCAAAAGAGGTCAGAGTTGTTTTTGTTACTTAAAAAGACCAGGGAACTGGAAGCCAAGGAAGAAACCTGCACTTAATAAAAAACTACTTTAAATATGAGAATTATTATGTAAGTGCCTCTGCTTCACTTACGTTTTAACCCAAACACACACATTCAGAAGTGAACTTACATCGGAGGCTCTGACCAGATCGATTGCACTGTTGTTCCAGGCGTCCTCCTGACTCTTCCTGTTCTGCAGCTCCTGCTGGATGCTCTTAGCCGCCATCTCTACCAGACTGTAAACACACATAACGTGCCATATAAACTGTGCTACAGGAGCAAACACAGAACATAAACACACTTCACACCCAAGTGCCCACACATAGCCACATATGACACAGAACCTTTGATTTTTACTAAATCTTAACACTGCATTTTTTTTAGTAATTTGCTATAAATCAGCCGTAAACAAGGAAACAGTGGAAATGGCTACTATCACTCACTCATCCTTTGTCTTTTATTGTTCTGATGTCTGAAACTAGCCACATTCTGTCTGAGAGACTCTTTGTGCTCATCACAGCTGACACTCTCTGGCAAATGGATTTGGATGTGACTAAAGTGGAGAGCACAAAGTGATGTAATCACCCGAGGATATGATGTTACTCAGAGAAGATAATAAAGGAAGAACTACAGGTGACGGCAGAGAGCAACAGACTCAAGCAGGCATTCCAGTAAAACCCATCAGACAATCAGAGAGACTGATGTTGACAAATGACACACCATCACATGAGATGACTATAATCAGTTTAGTGGAAATGTACACTTTTCTTATCCATCCATCCATCCATCCATCTTCTACAGCTTCTCCATCGTTGTGTCACGGAGGCAACAGGTCCAGGAGAGAAACCCAGACATCCCTCTCCCCAGCGACACTCTCCAGCTCCTCCTTAGCGATCTCAAGATGTTTCCAGGCCAGAGAGGATACATAATCCCTCCAGGGAGTTCTGGGTCTGCCCTGAGGTCTCCTCCCAGTGAGAGATGGCCAAAAAACATTCAAAGGGTGGCATCCTGAAGGCATCATAATCAGAACCACCTCAACGGACTCCTTTTAATGTGAAGGAGCAGCGGCTCTACTGCGAGCTCCCCCCGGATGACAGAGCTCCTTACCTTATATCTAAGGCTGAGCCCGGCCACCCTACGGAGGAAGCTCATTTCAGCCGCTTGTATCTGGGCTCTTGTTCTTCTGGTCATGATCCAAACCTTATGACCATAAGTGTGAGTTGAAACATACATACAGGTGCTGGTCATAAAATTAGAATATCATGAAAAAGTAGATTGATTTCAGTAATTCCATTTAAAAAGTGAAACTTGTATATTATATTCATACATTACATACAAACTCATATATTTCAAATGTTTATTTCGTTTAATT